>NC_045787.1:35272740-35581231 GCF_009873245.2 Balaenoptera musculus
GGCTGGTCTAGTGGTGATGAACCTCCTCAGCTTTTGTTTGTTTGGAAGTCTTTATCTTGCCTTCCTTCTTCATCTCCCTCTTCCAGACTTTATGGACTGATCCCTAGGGAAAGACCTTCACCAGCAGTTGGGGGCATGCTGGAGTGTGCTGTGAGTCTTGTGGTGCTGGGCACCAAGTGCAAGGGTGTGTGGTGGCTCTGGTCTGGGGAGGAGTGATGTTCAGACCACTGAGGTCCACAGCATTGACAACCGAGTGGTCCTTGGTGCATGCTGTAGGGGTCCACAGTGGCTCTAAAGGCTGTTGGGGTCCTCACAGCACCTCCAGGTTCAGTGGCCAAGGATCAGGGCAGGCAGAAGCGGTAGTCAGTGCTGGTGGTGGGCAAACACTTGGCTGTAGGTACCAGCTCTGTATGGCAGGGGCTGTTGTAGACACACACATAGTAGTGGGGTCCAGGGCCAGCAGCAAGGGCCAGGGCCAGCTGCAGGTGCACTGGGTGCTATGGGGGCCCTTGTCATTGGCATGTACTTTTGTGACTGCAGGGTCTCACCTCGTGCACATGCATAGTGGTGCAGCCTTTGATAGGAGACAGGGTCAGAGCTGAGCCCAGAGCAGGTGTGGGGACTCTGGCTGTCCATATGCATTTCTGTGGCTGCAGGGTCTCACAAAGGGCATGCCACAGCGGAGGCTGGTGAGAGGAGTCAGGGCAGTGACGTGCAAGTGCACAGTTGGAGGGGCTAGCCCCAAGTGTACGTATGGCAGTGGGGATCAGCCTCAGGGGTCTAGGCTGGTGTCTTGTACTCACGCAGCTGCAGAGGCCTGAGCAAGCTGGTGTGGATTCCAGGATGCAGAGGAGGGAGTAGGGAGGGACTCATGCAGTTAGCTGGCATCTTGTCTGCAAATACCCGTGGGGTGAAAATTGGTAAAACCTGCAGGGGGTCTGTGGTGACTTCTTCAGTGGTAAAAGCTGCTGGGGTCCTCTGCACAGCAAGCCACTGGGAATCTTGGTCACTCTTGCTGTGTGGCTGATACCAGTATTCTCTGCTCTTCTTCCTTGTTCCCAGTCATCTCGATAGTCTCAACTTTGCCAGTCTCTGCGTGGAGTAAAACCAAAGTGGGTCCTTTGCGTGGTGCCTTGAAAGGCTGGGGAAGCTGCTTGTTCACCCTGCTTGCTCTTTCCCAGCCAGGAGAAATCTTTCTAGTTGGGGAGTTCCCTCTTGGCTCTGAGCAGTGCCTGCCTGGGGAATGAGATGATATAGGCAAAATGAAGTTATTTTTCTTCCCCTTTTTGTGGGATTATTCTCAGTTTTGTTTTGTTGTTGTTGTTCCTGCTGAAATTTCTTAAGTGGACTTCTGAGCTGTCCCAGAGCTGTTTCTGTTTGTGGATAGCTGTTTGTTGATCTTCGTGGGAGGACAGTGGCTAGGGTCTGCTACTTCACCATTTGGTGATGTCACTCCTTTCTGATTCTTGAATATGTCAGATTAGAGACACTTTTACATGGATAGTTGAAGTGATGTCCTCAGTATATTTATGTGGCAGTCTCAGTTTGCACTGAGATGAGATCTGTCACACCATACATTGTTGCTCACATCTTTCTAGCCTCTAGGAGTGGGTGATTCTCTTAGGAGAAATTCTAGTCTAATATGCTTTCATTTGGCAGTTAATAGCTCATCAGCTACAGAATAAAAATTATTTGGTTTTAAGCCTGCCCAAATCAAAGCCATTTAGGCAGATTTTTCTTGATCTTTGGCCATGCTTCAATAGTTCTTAACTGCTAGAATTCCCTTATGGATACTCCATTTCTTGGAAGGAGGAGAGAGCGAGATAGTTAATTCTTCTTGTATATAAATGACTTTCAAGTCTGCCTTATATGTTCTGGCAGCCAATTTCTATGTGAAAAAACCACAATTCTTAATGTATCTATATCCTCCAGTTGTTACCTTTATGTTGTTATAATTTGTCCCAGTATCTTAAAACAGGCTTTTAAATTTCTATAAAATCTCTTCAGCATTTGTTCTATAAAATACCAAAACTTCAATAGAAATTCTTCACATGGAATCAGGGCACATATATTTTAAATCATCTCCGGATTAAAAATCACTGTTCTTATATGAAATATACAGGTTATTAAATGAAGGAATCACATCTTGGACATAGTCTGGATGATCTAAATCACAGCATCTCATATGCAGTTTTATAAAGTTGTAGGTTCATTGGATCAGATTGATCTCTTGCTTTCAAATTGCAGACATGAGAAGTGGATTTTAGAAGTAAGAAAACATTTACTGTAAATATAGAAATAAAGGAAGAAAACCCCAGGCAGCTGCCGTGGCTCCTCACCTGGTCTCTCTTGAGAAACACAGGAAAAAGAAAAATAAGAGATGAGGATAGAGCCTGGACACAGCCCTAGGCTAGGATTTGCTAGTAAGTAAACAGCTTCTGACCTGAACTTGAAATTTTAGCATCTGTCTCTTGGAGAGAGACAAAAATATTAGAGTTCTGTAACATTTCCTTAGAGTTTCCCTAAATAGGCAGGCTCGCTCCAGTTTCAGGACCTCTGCTCTAGTCAGTTCTCTGCCTTCCCACAGCTTGCCCACCTGGCACCTCCCTCTTACTCTTTATGTCTCACTTCAGACACCACTTCCTCCATGAGGCATTCCCTGATTACTGGAGAAAGTCTCCGTGTCCGTTCTCCTAGGCTCCCAGTTCACGTTATATATACATCTAGTAACTGAATGCATTATTTCCATAGTGTTTTGCAGAGCTCTATGTCCTTGGGTTTCTCCTCAAAATACAACAAAACAAACAAACCCCAAATCTGTTTTGTGGTCAAATAATTTTGGGAAACTCTGTGTTCTAGGCTCCTCTTACATATTTATTATACTCATTTGAGTACTGGTGGTCCTGAGAAGATATTCAGGGAAGAAACGTATTTTTATCCAAAGTTTCCAGAATTAATTGACCATAAAACATCTCTTTTGAGAAATATCTGCCTGCAGATTTCTCTGGAACGAGGTTGGGAAATGCTGTCTTATTGTCTTGTTATTTGTTTTCTTTGAACTGCCTCTCCACTAGATCATAATTATTGGTATCACAAGTGCTTGGTACAGTGCCTGGCACATAGTAGACCCTTAATGAAATTATTTTTGTTAGTTAAAAACATGGGAGAGAGAAAGGTAATGCCTCCCATGTTTGAAGCTTGGGCAGCTAATACAGTTGTTTATTGTTATATAACAAACAACCCAAAAATTTAGTGGCATAAAACAATCTTTTTTAAAAAAAATCTTCATGGTTTTTGTGGGTTTGTAATTCAGAAAGAGCACAGTGAGGACAACTCGCTTTTGCTTTTCAACGTCTGGGATCTTTGCTGGGACGATGCAAATAGCAAGGGGTGCCTAGAATGGCTGGGGGCTGGAAGGGCTGTGCTGGAGGGGACCCACCTCTAAGATGATCTCTTCACTCACATGAGTGGCCAGAGCACCTACATCAGACCTCTCAAGCGTGATGGTCTTAGCATCATGGCTCAGCGTTCCAAGAACAAGTGTTCCCAGGAACTAAGGCAGAGGCTGCAAGTTTTTTTATGACTCACACTCAGAAATCTCAGGTATGTCAAAGAATTTACAGCCATGCTTCAAACTGGCACAGCAACTGTGAGGATAGTGATGCCACTAATTGACAGAAGGGATTAGGGAGAAGAGAGTTTGCTGGGTAGGAGAGAGTGTAAAACAATGTGTTTAAGTGTGAGGCACGGGTGAGCATCCAGGTGCGGATGTCTAGGGGAAGCCAAGGGGATGTATGTGGAGCTCAGGAGAGAGGTGGGAGTTGAAAATGAGGGTTAGGGTTTAGACCATGTAGGTTGACGCTGCAAGCACAAATAAGATTCTTTAGGGAAAATTTTCAGAGAAGAAGAGGAAAGAAGCTTGGACATAGACCTGGTGTTATGGACTGAATGTGTCCCTCCTCAAATTTATGTTGAAATCCTAACACCCCCCAATGTGATGGTATTAGGATGGTATTAGGAGGTGGGGCCTTTGGGAGGTAATTAGGTCATGAGGTGGAGCCTTCATAAATGTTTTAGTGTCCTTTTAAAGGAGACCCCAGAGAGCTCTCTTCTCTTCTTTTGGCCATGTGAGGATACAGTGAGAAGATGGCAGTCTGCAACAAAAAGAAGGTCCTCACCAGAATTTGACCATGTTGGCACCCTGATCTCCTTGACTTGTAGCTCCAGAACTGTGAGGAATACATTTCTGTTGTTTATGAGCCATGCAGTCCGTGATATTTTGTTATAGAAGCCTGAACTCATGAAGACACCTGGGTAATACCAACATTTAAGGGAAAATTGGAGGAAAGTAAGCAGGGAAGGGAACTGAGAAGCTGCAGTGGAGGGAAGAGTAAAACAGCATGATCCTGGGAAGCCCAGAGAAGACAGAGTTCCAAGGGCAGGATGGTCAACATGCCTCAGAGAAGTCAAGTAAGGAGGCCCAAGAAGTGTCTACTGGATTTGGTAATTACATAATTTGGTAAGAAAGGGTTCAGTGAAGAGGGACATGGGCCAGAGGTGGCAGTGGAGGGCAGCTGTTGAGTTGTTGGGATGGGAGTTGGTGGTGGGAAGCTGGAGTGGGTGCCAGGGAGGATACTCTGCTTTCACAGTTGGGCTGCATTCAGGTGGTGAGAGAGCTCCTTCCCTACCCATAAAAGCCTTCCCTTGTGATTGCACCGTGGAGTCACATGGCACCTCATTCACAATTGTTAGAAATGTGTAAAAGTCATTGAATTGGGAAAAGCTTTCAGGAGTATAAGGCAGCCAGGGTGGATCACATAACAGCCCAAACATATGACACATCCCTAGATAAGCCTGAAGCCACAGCCAATAACAGTTCTGGAATCTGCCAGGGAGTAGCCGATGCGAGGAGCAAATACACTTCCTCTGTTTGGCCTCTGCTGGCTGCTGAGAAGGGCAGTTAGCCAAGTCCATTTTCCCAAAGGGTTAAGAGTCGTGTGGGCTCTGTTATTATGAAGATACATCTACATATGGGGAGTGAATAAGGACTGTTGGGACAGGGAAGTGTTTTGTCATCTTACACATTCTATTAGTCCTCTTGACATTTCCCTTTTAGGAATAGGCAAATACAGGCTTACCAGAGAAGCAATTGTGATGTTCAATTTTTTTGATTCTGTGGGACTTGAATGTGACTGTTGGAAAAAATTTGTTACAACTGATAAATTGTGATTAAATGATTTAATATACCTAAAGCTCTTAGAATAGTGCCTGTTCTAAGAACAAACACCATATAAGTGTAAAGTATTATTATTAATAATTTTTTATTACTTTATTATTGTGTTGCAGCATTTCATTATTATGTTGTAGCTTTAAATACAGTATTACAGTTTGAAGGAAATTCTTCTCCTCCTTTATCTTACATTTCATAGATAAGATAAACTTCATATTTTGGACCTTTTCAGGAAACATTATAAAGATGGAAGTCAAATTTCTTTAGCCCTAAGTGAAAGCAACATTACCAGAGAAAGAAGTGATACGACAATCCACGTGTACTCAAAATAGAGTCCAAAATTGACAACTGAGTGGATATATTTAACCTAAGTGGATATTCTTTGTGGTTGGTGGGCTTTGATGCCAGTGACTTGTTTTTTTGACCCTGAATATCCTACTTGAGAGGGAGTCCTTTTGGGAAAATTGGTGTGCTCAAGTGATACAATGTACAGATGTAAAGTGATCCGACTTGAAGGCCTATTGAAAGTTAGGAGCCCCATTGTACACCTCCTATCTCTTTTGCTCTCTCATAGAGCGAGAATGCTAGAAGTTCAGGTCAGAAGCTGTTTACTTACTAGCAAATCCTAGCCTAGGGCCATGCCCAGGCTATGTCCTGAGCTCTCATTTTTCTTTTTCTGTTTCCCAAGAGGGGCCAGGTGAAGAGTCACAGCAGCTGGCTGGGGAGATATAGAGTGGGATCTATGGGGCTTACTTTATTCCTTTATTCCTACTCTGAAAATGAAATCTTATCTACCAAAATCATCTCATGCTTGCACTTTTGAAAGCAGGATTCCAGTTTGATTCAATGCCTGCAAAATTTGATAGAAATACACATTAAGCTGTGGATTAGATAGTAGAAAAAAAGTGGAAGATGTGATTTCTGACTTCAAGAATTTCACAATATATTTTAGATATGAATGAAATTCATAGCCAACTATCTACATAAAACATATATACACTTAGAAACATGAAGTGTTTATTTTGAAATATAAGTTTTCTGATCAGAAAACAGTGGGACAATTTATATGAGTTTAGAAGGATGTTTTAGGAAGATGGAATAGACTATGGTGGAGTAAATGTGATGAATTAGCAACAAAGACTTGTTTTTATTTTTATTTTTATTTATTTATGTTTTTGAGGCAAGGAATAGCAACTTTATTCAGAAAGCTGGGTGTCAAAGAAGATAGTGGGCTAGTGCCCTAGAGTACCATCTTATTGGGGTCTGGATGCCAGTCTCTTTTATAACACAGAGAGGGGGAAGAGGTGAGGAAGTAAAGTAAAAAGGCCATTAGTCTTGCAAAATATCTCCTCCCTTGGCCTGCATCAGGGAGGGGAGATGATGTGTTAATTTCTTCTTTTCTGTAGCTATTCACAGGTGGTCAGGGTCAGAATGTCTCCCTGTGAGCTGAACAAAGGCACTTTAGTTTAACATTCAGGCAGAGGGGCAGGGTTCCCTGTGGCAAGCCATTATGTATGCTTACAGCTATAGACAGCATCCTTTAGTGATTGTAATAACAAAAGCAACAAAAAGCAAAAGTAAAAGAAACAAATCCAACATGGAGTCAGATTTTGCTCTTCCCTGTTACAATTCCACACTGTCAATGTCCATTCCATAATCTTGTGGGAAAAAGACTTGTTTTAAAAAATTGTCCCATTAGATAGAAATAGACTTCCAAAGTATTGTAGACAGAAGTAGTTGTGGGCAAACTGTAAAGGAGCATAGGTATGATTAGTCTTCCCATAAGTGGGATCATTGGGCTTTTCTAGCACTTTTCTGAATCAAGGACTAGGTTGAAAGTGGTTATTGACTATAATAAGAAGGAATGCTGTGGCCTGACAGATATACGGACTTGTGCTTCTAGAGAACACAAGTAGGGTAGTCTCTGATGCTTAAGTAGAGAGGATTTAATTTAATCACAGGGAGAAGCACTGTGTTTTGCACACAGCAGGTGTTCTGTGAACGCTTATTGTTCACAGTGCAGCTCATGTCTGAATTTGTGAGGGTTTCATGGATCCTAAATTCCTGAAATGCTTTTTTTTTTTCTTTTGCTGTTATTGCACTCTGGCATTCAGTCGCGTCTTGGATTTTCCTCAGGCTGCACATGCATACTTGAAAACCTCCTGGAGCTATAATGCTACGCCCAGATTGGGAAAATGTCACAGATATGTCTATTTCCTTTAGGCTGCTTAGGATAATATTGTCTGCAACAGGATTTTGGGGGGCCTTAAATATCCATTCAAGTGATATCTCTATGAATATTGATCTTCAGTAATTTTCAAAACTAGTGTCCCTTACCCTCTTAGTGTTATGTCTAAAGTCAACTGTTTCTAAGCCCAGTTTTGTGGGATTTGGAACATAGTTAGTTTCTATGCAGTTTTTATGTCTCTGCAACTCACATCCTTGTTGGTCCAGAGGCTAGAGTTTCTTTAGGAAATGAGGCAAGACCTATTGGTGGTCAGAAAGCATTAATAGTAAACCCATCTGCTCAAGTCAAGTTTTGCCTGACAAGTCAAGTTTTGTCTGTGGTAAGATCAAATAACATGCCAGATTATTTCTAATTTAATTTTTAATTATCTAAACCAATGGAGATGCACTAAGAGGTCAAGAAATGTTATGGGGGAAAATATGCCCTCTCTCTTTCATACACACACTCACAAATGTATATATACGTTTGGAATTTGGTGACTGGACAATAATGGTTCATATTGAACTTCACATGTAAAACATTCATTTAAATTAGCTAACACTAATGGTAACAATATTTTATGGGGGCAAAAAATTGTTTGGTGACCAATTAGATAATTTTTATTATCATAACAAACCACATACAAGATAGCAATATAAGATACTGTATTCAGTTAATGGTCTTAAAAAAGGAATAAGTCTTTGATGTTCAGTGTAGTAGTTACTAGCTAATGTGGCTACTTAGCACTTAAAACATGGCAAGACTTTAAAATTTTGTTTGATTTTAATTATTTTAAATATAAATAAAAAAACTCATACACAGTTCAGTCATTGGAAAACTGTGAATGTTTGAAACAACTTGGGTATGTCAATTTACTTTTTTTTTTTTTTTTTTTAATTAATTAATTAATTTATTTAGTTTTGGCTGTGTTGGGTCTTCGTTTCTGTGCGAGGGCTTTCTCCAGTTGCGGCAAGCGGGGGCCACTCTTCGTCGCAGTGCGCAGGCCTCTCACTGTCGCGGCCTCTCTTGTTGCGGAGCACAGGCTCCAGGCGCGCAGGCTCAGTAGTTATGGCTCACGGGCCTAGCTGCTCCGCGGCATGTGGGATCTTCCCAGACCAGGACTCGAACCCGTGTCCCCTGCATTGGCAGGCAGATTCTCAACCACTGCGCCACCAGGGAAGCCCCTCAATTTACTTTTTGAATAAATTCTATGAAGTCTAAATAAAGAGCAAGTATTTCCTATAAAAATTTAGTATCTGAATTGAGATATGTTATATATGTAAAATACACACTGGATTTTAGAAACGATACAAAAAAGAATGTAAAATACCTCATTAATAACTCTTTTATATTGATTACTTATTGAAATGATAATATTTTACATAGTTGATTAGGGAAGCTTTCTCTGATAAGGTGAGAGTTGAGTAGAGATCTGAGAGGAAGGAGCGGGCAAGGCATACAATTCTCTGCAAGAAGAGTGTTCCAGGGAAAGAGAACACCAAATGCAAAGGTTGTGAGGTAAGACCATGCTTGGTATGCTCCAGGAGTAGCAAGAGCCTCAGTTCATCATTGACCGGAGCAGAGTAAGTATAGAGGATCTGTACAGGAGATAAGTTCAGAAATGAAGCTATGCCAGGCCATGCAACATGCCATTATATAATTTAGGATTTTACTTTGAGTGAGATGGTAAGATACTGGAGGAATTTTAATAAAGCATTGACTTAATCTGACTTATATTTTAAAAGGATCACTCTGACTAGTATTTGAGATTTGATTTTATGGGACAAAGATGAATGCCGTTTAGGAGGATACAGCAATAATCCAGGCGAGAGATGGTGCTGGCTAGGATCAGCATGATAGAGGTAGAGGTGATAAGAAGTGTTTGCATTCTGATGATTAAAACTAACAGGATTTGCTGATGTATTGAATATGAGGTGTGAGAGAAAAAAGGAGTCTAGGAAGACTTCAAGATTTTTGGCTTGAGCAACTGGAAAGATGGAGTTATAATTTACTGAAATGAGCAAGAATATGATCAGAACAGATTTTTTTTGGAGACAGAAATCAGGAGTTCTGTTTGGAGTATTTAGAGATTCCTGTTAGCCACCTATGGTGAGAAGTCAAGTAGACAGTAGACTATATGAGTCTGTAGTTCAGGGCACATATTTAGGCTGGAAGTAAATGGTGTCATTAGTAATATAGTTAGTATATAAAGCAAGGAGCTGGATGAAGTTGCTAGGACATGAGTCTAGACAGAAAAAAAATCTGAGATCTGAGCTATGGGATGCACCAACATCTAACATTTACCGGCTGGGGGAATGAGTAACAAGCAAAGAGCCTGAAAAGGAGTTGCCAGTGAGGTAGGAGGAAGACCAACAAAGGCGGCGTCCCGGGAGCCAAGTGCAAACAGTGTTTCATGGAGGAGAGAGTGATCAAGAATTTAAAATACTGCTGTTAGGTCAATAAGATGACTTGGCAAATGTTCATTTGATTTAGCAACCTGGAGGTCACTAGTGGCTTTGACAAGAGTTATTTCTCTGGAGTTTTGAGGAAGGAAGACTAATTACAAAGTTCAGAAGGCAGTTTTAAGAAAAGAAAAGAAGTATAGATACTTCCTTTGAGTTTTGCTGTAAAGGAAACAGAAAAATGAGATGAAATCTGGAAGAAGAAGATATGGGGTCAGGGAAGATTTTGATTTTGTTTTGTTTTAAAGAGGGAGTATAGGGCACCTGTGTGCAAATGGCAGTGACTCTCTGTGGTATAGGAGAGAGGGGAGAATTGCTGGAGCAATATCACTGAGAAGCTGAGAGAGGATGGCATCTTGTGCACAAGTGGAGGAGATGGCCTTTGGGAGGAACAACTGTAGTACAGGAATAATATTAGATTCAATAAATTGATAGTATTGAATTGTTAGTAACCAATTTACCAAATTGTACCTCAGATTTTTTTTCTTTTAAAAAGCATCCTTCAACACATCTTAACTCTCATTCTCACTCAGAGTAAGAGAAATGGAAAAATGAAGCTGCAGTGAGATAACATTTTTCACCCATCAGTCTGGCAAAGATAAAAAAAAGTTTGATAGTATACTGTGTTGGACAAGTGTGGAGAAATTGTCACTCCCATACACTGCTGGTGGGAGCATAATTGGTACAGCCTATATGGAGGGAAATTTGGTGAATATTTATCAAATTTACAAATGAAGAATACTTCTTGTACCAGAAATTGCACTGATACCTTTTTCCATAGATATACTTACCTACGTGGGAGATGGCACTTAATAGGAAAGGATGGTGAATTAATATATTTATCAGTAGTGGATGATGTATGAATTGTGGCACACCCATACAATGGAATTGGATACAGCTGTAAAACAGAAATATGGAAGTCCTTTATCTATTGATACAAAAAGATCTCTGGGAAGTACTTGTTAAAGAAGCCAGTTATGGAGCAGTATGTCCAGTTTGCTATCATTTGTGAAAAAATAATATACATATATGATTCATATACATGTATTTGCATATGTCTAAATATCTCTGGAAAGATCTGTAAAATATTTAAAATAATATTACATGGAAGATGCTGGCTAGTTCATTGTTCATATGATAATCCATTTTAACGATGAGGTCTATTTTTGTAAAAGCAAAAAAAAAAAAAGGAAAGTATGAGAATTAAAAAAAGTCAACATTTTTATGACTTTAGCACTTTTAACCAACCAGTAGCTAAATATTTTGACTGTATACAGCTACCAATTTAAATCTGAAAACTCGAGAAATGAAAATACATATTATAATTAATGAATCAAAATCTATTTCACAATTATTTTAAACAATACTAAGAATATTGTCATTTTTAGCTTTTGAGTAAAATGTAATAAATTATAATTTTTTATAATAGATGGTATGCCCTTTAAAATATTTTGACAAATTATATATTAACCTAATTTATTATATCTAAATAACAGTGTATTCAAATACATTATTCTAAATATAATGTTAATAAAATATTAAATGCATTGGTGGATTTAGGATAGTTATTTAAACAATTTTAATATTCCTAAATTATCTAGAATTTTATTTTTTACAAGCATAATATTTTTCATTATTATTGCGGTATTACATCAAAAACAGGCTATATCATTGCTTGAAGAAAGTACAGTGCAATTCTTCCAACTTAACTCTCTTTTTTTAGTTCAGTTCTATTTCTTTCAGTTTCTAGGTGATTAAGACCTTGCTTTATTTTGTATATTTGACCTACATAAATACAAGGAAGTTATTGCCATTTAGTTTTTCCTTCAATTACTTAATTTGCCCAAATTTTTTTGTCTCCTTTTGTCTGGGGAATAGAGGCCGTACTATATGATGAATATGTCATAACAAATGCATGTTGAAATCATACCCGAGAACAATCCTTTTAGATTCCTTTAAGTGATATTATATAAACCTATGCTAAATATTTACACATTTTGGAATGTAGGATTCTGTTTTTCAATGTTATTGACTGTACTTTCTAACACTTGTCAAATAAACTCATTTCTAATGATCAACAAATGGTGTTAATTTCGAGATTTCTAACATAAAGTCTTGAAACACTGGAGTGTCTTGTCGGAACAAATACTAGTTGACAATTCAAAGACATATCTTTTTCTGAATGGTGTACTGTTAAGAAGAAATACTTGTGAACAAAAGGTGGAAACAGCTGAACTGGGAATCAGGTATCACAGGTTGAGAACAAGAATATCGAATAGAATGTATGGTCAAAGTCTAAGGACTTGAATGACAGCTCAAAGACAAGATGGGATTTCACCCACTTTCAAAACATTACTTTTGTGCTCAACTTTAAAGCACTGGCTGCTTTTTTTGAATTCATGTGATAGTCAATATTCAATACTCAAGCATACGTGAGCTTCCATTTACTCAAGGGTGGTAGAAGTATTCATACTTTATTGGACTTCATTTAGCAACTAGATCCTTTTAAAAGATTCACATTTTCAGGTGTATTTTAAAGATTAGTTCTTTATATATGTGTTATAAATATAATTTTATTTTTCCTCATTGAAAATACTACGATTATAAAATAGAACTATTATAGTCAGATGTAATTAAAAAAAGTAATTAATCTACCTCTAAAAGCTAAGGTCAAGAAGTACAAGCACCTGTTAATATGTAATGCATGTAAATAATTCTAGCTGTGTAATTTTGAAAATAGTCATAGGAATATTTTGTGCTCCTCGTTTATAATGGTGCTCTTCTAGCAAACTCATCTGTAATCATCCTAGTGATATTAATTAGGGCAATCTAGAGACCTGGGACACCCTTGCAATATTTCTAGCAAAAAAATCTACTAGACATTTCAAAGACATGAGTATTCTGAGTGGTGTTTTTGTGAAAGATAAATTATCACATTATTAGGAAGCAAGTACCCAAGGAAATGATAAGATAAAATAATGTGAAATAGGGCAAAAGACTACAAGTTTGGAAGATATCTGAAAGGCACAATCTGGGGTAGTTATGCCTTTTTAATTCTTTATTTTGTAAGAGTGGCAAATCAAACTAATCCATGATCTGGGTAAGTAAAATGAGATGACATGGGTTTGGGGTAGAAGCTGGCATAGGATTTTGGAGCTAAGGTCATTTTTAAAATAGGAATTTTATGTTCTAATATTAATAATGAGAATATCTGATCTATTTATGCTATAATGTATTTTGTTGGGTAAAGTTCCTTAGTTCCTTAGCCAGGAACATTTTGATTAGTTAAAAATCGTTTAAGGAGTGTGAATTTTATTTTTGGTATTTTGCTGAATAATTAGACTGTGAGAAAAGTTGGCTTAAATATAGTTTACCACAAAATTTTAAGAGAGAAAATGAAATAGGAAACTAGTATAATCAGAGGTGTACTCAAAGTAGTTATGCAAAGAGCTTTTTGGGGTTTCCTTTAAGGTGTATTAAAGTGAAAACAACCTTCTGTGACAAACTAGAAAATCCTAGCCATTACTTTATCTGAGTACATAAATTTCCATTTTAGCTTCTTAACATTCTCCTTGAAGAGAATTAGAATGGAATTGATTCAGGAAGAGAAACTCGTCTTCAGTCTATAGGCTTACCAAAAAAGGCTACTGCTCCACTGGATTTGGAAGATATGACTTTTGGTATATATGTGTTTGTGAATTTTAGAGGGGAAAGGAAGAACCTTTGAGATCTTAGAGTCATTGGCTGTGAGAAGTAAACTTGTTATACATTTACTATGCGTCATTTTGATAGGAGAAGTGAATGAAGTCCAGAGGGATTAAATCATTTCCTCATGGTCATGTAGCTCGTTAATGGAAGAGCTGGATGGTAACCTGGGCCTTCTGACTGCCTCCTGAGGTCACGGTTCCTTCAGAGCATCACTCACATCCGCCTGCGCCCTTGCGTTCATGGGCCGTCACCAGTCTTGTGTCTTCACCATTTCCCACGTGGTCTGTTGCCACAGTGCAATTTCTAGGATGTGTGTTTCAGACTTTGGGGTCCTGCCCTGTTGTGCCCTAAGTAAACTCAGTAAGCTGGCAATGAGGTAGGAGGGTGAGGATAGATGGTCCTCTCGGCACCAATCTCCATCTATCCATTTGTAACTGAGAGTTCTTCCTTCCTGTTCCTACACCCTTCCCTCCAGTGGCTTGAATTGCACGCTCTTTTTTCCATTTTAAGACTTCTCCCACTATTCATTTTAACTTGATGTCTTCTAGTAAAATGCGCCAGGTATTTTTTGGAGCAGGGGACTACAGAGTGATCATAGTTGAAATATATCCTAGGACCCATATCTTACAAGTTTGCCCTATCTGTGAGACCAATATTTGCTTACAACCCATGCCCAAACTACCCCCCACACATCTGTCAGGCTAATCTTCTTAAAGCACAGATTTCTCCAATGTTATTCTAATCCTTAAAAATATGAATTTACTCTCTATACTTATATAAGTAATTCCTTAGTTGGATGTTTAAGATTTTCCCCAATCTTTCTCCTAAGTTTTCAGTGTCATCTCTAGCCATTCATATTAATAAACACTCTACTCCAGTACCAGTGGTATTATTACTCACTGCCCATTCAATGAACTGTTTTTCGTGCTCCTTTTATTAGGGCAAATGGTGCCTGATGTTGAGAATGCCATGACAGGTGAGTATTACTTACTAAAGTGGGCAATTAAGAAACCTGTCAGTATTACTAACACTATCACCATTACTATTATAATTTACCATCACAGGGTCATAAATATAACTCATAACTTACAGGTGCAGAGAAATATAATTTATTAATTTTTATCAGTAATTAATCTGGCTTCCTACTCAACTCTCCCCTAGGTAGCAGAGACCTCTGTCCTTGAGATCTCCTCCCCTCAAAGTAACTACACTAAATGTTCAATTGTGTTTAAACCTTAGGCCAGTTCTAATTTAAATACTTTATGTAGGTAATGTTCAATCTCTCTAAGATCAAATGCTCAGTCTGTTAGATGTTTTAATCTTCTACTATCCCTCCTGGCTCTTAAGATGGTATCTGATGGTATCTGGCGGTGGGTAGGGTGGCGGTGGAGAAGGGATGGATATGTCTGAGTGGAAAACTAGGGGTCCTTGAGCAAGGTATCCCTTGCTTCTCTGGTCTCTGTGTCAATGTCCCTTACCCCTATGGTTTGGTGCTTATTCTGCTTGAATTTGCAGCTAAAGTCAGCGACTGGTGTACTCCTTGGTACTTCCAGACAAATTTAGTCATATCCATCTTATAATGGTGCCACAGACCTCTTTAGGCCCTTTCTGAGTATTGTACTTTGCAGCTGTTGATTCAGGGCTTTCTAATCCCCTAGTCTATGAAAATTCCTCACTCAGATTTACCTCTCTTGGGTCCTGTCCCATCTATGCTACATGGAAAGATTGCTGAGGAAAACCACACTTCAGGATTTCCCTCTGTCTGACCAGAATATTTCATTTTCTTAACTTTTCAGGGCTTCTCTCTTGTGGAGGGACTTCCTGTACAGAGTCCCAGTTGGGAGTGTGGGCAAGAGACCTTCCTGAGCTTCTCACAGGGCTAACTTCCTTATCTAATGCATCTTGCCTTTCTGGGGTAAAATTGGGACCATGTCTCATCTACTGCTATATCTCTCCTACTGCTCTCTCTTTTTTCATACTGTGTATTTGTGCCCAAATACATTTTGCATTTGTATGCATTTGTTGTCAACCACAGAGTAGCATGCCCTGTGACCTAGCCACTCCGCATTGTGGCTAGGCTCTATGAACCTGGCCCCCAAGTTTGGTCCTGATATGGACCAGAGGAACTGTGATTATCTTTTCATACATGGTCATCTCTCATTTCAGTTTCAACATGTTTAAAAGAGAATTACCAGCTTTTCTTACCTCAAACTTGATTTATCTTCTTCATGCCCTATTTCTCTTGAGGACATTATAATTATATCTTGTAAGAAGGCTTTAGGTCCTTATTGTTCTCTAAATTACTCTGTACAAAATTAGCCTCTAGATTCACCTAGCTCTTTAAAATTCCATCTTTTCAATTTCCTTTATTGTGTACAATCCTATTTTTGAACCTCAGGCCTCTTTCCCCTGCATATTTATCCTAGTTTCTTAATTAATTTTACCACCTTCAGAATTCCTGTCTCTAAACCACCATCATCCAAACTGCCACACTGTCACACTGTCAGAATTATGAAATACAAATTTCCATTCTCAAGAATATTTGGTTGCCCATGGCGTGGGGATAAATCCATTTATTCGACAAATATTCATTCAGGGTGTTTTATGTTGTAGCTGCCTTTTCAATAGCTGTTGTGTCTGTTACTTGCCTCTGCATCCCCAGTCACTGCTCCTCTAATTGACACTACATCACCTCCTGTCTGGATTACGACACTAACCTCCTCTCTGGCTTCTCTGCTTTCCTCTTGCTCATCTCCAGTTGAGCAGCTATGGTAATTCTCCAAACAGCAGCTATGGTAATCTTTTATTTGTTTATCTTTCCTACATTATATTTCCTCAAGAAGTTGTCAAGAATTGGTTATCATTTCTAGGTAGCTAATTTCCACGTGTTAACAACTATAATAATATTTTCATTTTAAATACTTTAATTAAACTAATGAGTAATTTCAGGAACTAGCATCTGTCATACAAATGGACTGGATGCGAGGAGGGGAATTTGTGGATGACTTTCCGGTTAAATGTTTAATATAGTGTTCTGTACTCACTCAGTTTGATTTAAAATAGCACCATTCCAGGCACATTTCCTCCTAGACCATCTCTCATACTCATATATTACACCTTGCCACTCTGTTACTGCTCCTTAGTGAACACTAGAAACTTTTTCATGCCACATTTGATTTGTATTATTCACTAAGCCTGGAATGCCCTTCTAATTGCCACTGTTGAAATCAAACTAATATTTCAAGGTTCGAAAGGAATATTCTTCAAGACTTTCTTCTTCCTTTCAGTTGAAATTAATCACTTCTTCCATGGTGGCTCACAGTGCCTTAAAAAAAAAAGAAAAACACTAGATTTTTGGAAACTTATATGATAGATTATGCAGTGGTTAGATTGAAAGTCTGTATGTTGCCCTAGATTTGTAAGTTTAATCATTGAGGGAAGGCATCCTATCTTATCTTTGTGTCCTCCCCAAATCCCAGTTTCCTTTACTGAGTGCATTGCATGTTGCAGTGTTCAATAAACATTTGCTGTTTCTTCCTTCTATTACCTATACAGAGGACCAGACATTTCATAATGGTGTCCAAATGTCCATCTGGTGGCTTCATATTTTGAGAGCAGTTTTCTGGGTCATGATGATAAATGGCATAGGGGTGACTAAATATATGCTTGTTTTTCTTATTTGCTATTTTTTTCTCTTGGCTGACTGTTCATTTGTCTTTAATTTTAGGGAAGATTCTTTGTTAATGATTCAGAAGTTCAACTTTCTGGAAAGCAAATCATAAAAAGGTTAGGTACGGAAAGTTTACAGCCATACGATTATCAACTGTAGTTTAATTGGTTTTGAAAAATGATTGCAGCCCTTTTAATTTCCATAAAACCTTATGTAAAAAAATAATTGTACAATCTAACCCATTTAATTGTAATTTTTAGGAATGAAGGCTTTTGGTTTGTGATGACTACTGTTCATCTGTCTTGGCTCTTTACGACTTGAAACAAAATTCAGAGCAGATCAAACTCTGCAATTGGAATAGGAACTCAATGAATTGGTGTGGTTTTAGGAGTCTCCAAAGGCTCCACTTTCCTTTTTTGTTCCTAAAATAACTCATTAGTTTAAGTTAAGATGTTTAAAATGCAAGTATTATTATAGTTGTTAACACTTGAAAATTACTAACGAGAAATAATAACCAATCCTGTACAACTTCTTGAGGAAATATAACATAAGGAAGATAAAATTTGAAGTAAATTGAGAGTATTGTCTCAGAGAGGAATGTCCATTATTCTTTTTTTTTTTTTTTTTATTTATTTATTTGTTTATTTATTTATTTATTTATTTATTTATTTATGGCTGTGTTGGGTCTGTTGCTGTGCACAGATTTTCTCTAGTTGTGGTGAGCGGGGGCTACTCTTTGTTGCGGTACGCAGGTTTCTCATTGCAGTGGCTTCTCTTGTTGCGGAGCACAGGCTCTAGGCTTGTGGGCTCAGTAGTTGTGACTTGCAGGCTCTAGAGTGCAAGCTCAGTAGCTGTGGCACATAGGCTTGGTTGCTCCGCAGCATGTGGGATCTTCCTGGACCAGGGCTTGAAGCCGTGTCCCCAGCACTGGCAGGCGGATTCTTAACCACTGCGCCAACCAGGGAAGCCCGTGTCCATCATTCTTAGTATGAGACTCATAGGGAATGGGAGAAGGTAGTGTTGAAATAGAAAGCTAAGTAAAAAGGAAAAGAAAACAAAGAAGAAAAAGGGGAAGAGGAAGGGAACTGATATTTACTGAGTGCTTACAATATGCCTGAACTTGTCTGTGGGAGGAATGTGACATGCACATGGAGAAGAGCTGAGGCCAGTTAAATCCAAAGATATAAAAGAATCGTGAGGGATAATTCAAAAAGAGTCATGTACCACAATGTTCATTGCAGCACTATTTACAATAGCCAGGTCATGGAAGCAACATAAGTGTCCAGTGATAGATGAATGGATAAAGAAGATGTGGCACATATATACAATGGAATATTACTCAGCTGTAAAAAGAAATGAAATTGAGTTATTTGTAGTGAGGTGGATGGACCTAGAGTCTGTCATACAGAGTGAAGTAAGTCAGAAAGAGAAAAACAAATACCATATGCTAACCCATATATATGGAATCTAAAAAAAAAAAAAAAAAGGGTTCTGAAGAACCTAGGGGCAGGACAGGAATAAAGACACAGATGTAGAGAATGGACTTGAGGACACAGGGAGGGGGAAGGGTAAGCTGGGACGAAGTGAGAGAGTGGCATGGACATGTATACACTACCAAATGTCAAACAGATAGCTAGTGGGAAGCAGCCACATAGCACAGGGACATCAGCTCGGTGCTTTGTGACCACCTAGAGGGGTGGGATAGGGAGAGTGGTAGGGAGATGCAAGAGGGAGGGGATATGGGGATATATGTATACGTATAGCTGATTCACTTTGTTATACAGCAGCAACTAACACAACAATGTAAAGCAATTATACTCCACTAAAGATGTTAAAAAAAAAAAAGTAAATTTTAATTAAAAAAAAAAAAGTCAGGGAACAGCAGACCCTATCCAATTGACTGCTCACAGCAGGTGGAAGAGTGAACCCAGTTGTGACCCAAGAAACCATTCAGTTGACCTGCTGACTTGTGAGCAATAATAAATGGTTGTTGTTTAATCCACTGAGTTTTGGGGTGATTTGTAAAACAGCATTATTTTGGCAATAGATAACTTGCTACACAGCAGACACTGTGATATGCACTGGAAATACAAAGATAAATAATAAATGGCACTGTCCTCAAGTTGTTCATTTTCTGGTGAGGGAGCCAACATCAATGAGATCACTGCTTAATAATAATAGTAAAAATAGTGCTGTGAGAGTCAAGAAGGGGTCACCCAGCCACCCGAGAGAGTGTGGGAAAAAGAGGTGACATTTAAGCATGTTCTTGAAGAATGGGCAAGAATTTCCCATAAGGGGAAGAGAGGAGAACATTTGATAGAGGGCAAAGTATGTACAAAAAGCGGGAAGTATATCAAAGAAAAAGGCAAGAGGAGTTGTAGGAGACAGAGCTAGAGAGGTTGGTTGGAACCAAATGGGATGGGTCTTGGGCACTTTTGGTATTCAACTTACTATCGGAGTATCCAGGACACACATTTGTTTGTAATTGTTCATAATAAATCTACTATGTATGTCCTTGAGTAAACTGTGGTCAATTTGTCGCTTCTACGAATACATCATTATTGATAGTAATAACAACAAATGAATATTATAAATAGTGAGTAATTGTAACCAAAATCAATAGTATTACGGTTATGGATTTACACATGAAGCAAAGAACAGATGGCCGTTAGTACTTGTACACAAATACATGTGACATAAGAGGAAGAATTTAGTGAAAACCAGAAGGTTATACAGCAGTGGCTGACACTGCTGCTTTTGAGGACTACCTCTACCAGTTTGGCTTGAAAGTCCTCATAAGAAGGTAAAGTAAAGATTCTCTTGGATTAGAGTACTAGTGTGCTTTTCCTACAATAAAATGCAGTCTTTCAGGATATATTAGGCCCTGAGGCAGGGGTCACAGAAACAGTTCGTTGCATATTTTTCAGCAGTAGAACATCTCCCATTAATTATCCTTAAAAAGTTACAACAAAATTATTACAGGACAGCTTGAATGGTAGGAAGGAGCACTGCATAAAGATGTAGGCTGCTCAAACCACAAGTAAGTGGCTTTGGTTTTTCTCTTTTAAACACAGACCCAATTAAATGAATTAATTCTAAAGAAACGTTGAAAACTAAAAGTGGCTTTAAAGTGGGAATATCTTCTGGTCTACTCATTTCACTTAACCTTCCTGTGGACAACAAATGCTAGTCTTTTATAAGCAGTTGTTAATTTTGGAATTTTGCTTTTTGTTCCCTTACTTAAAAAAGAAAAACTCCACAAATTCATAGTCTTATGTTTTTCACTTCTGTGTACTTCTTTCAGTTGTTTCACTTTTTCTCTTTTTCTTCTTAAAATGTACAACTTTTGGTATAAGAATTTTTGTCTTTTGTTTTTGGTATCCTACGATTCGTATTTTTAAAGATTTATTTGCTTTTTGTTAGGTGGCTGGGTACAGTGGCGATGTTTTAGTCCAGGAGATGTATTTATTTGTTTTATCTATCTATGTTTTCCCAAGAACTCAGGATACAAAGAATTTAAACACACAGCACTCCTTTAACACAACAAACAGTAGCAACAGAAGCAGGACTGGGGATATGAAAGAAGAGAGAGACCATTTTAGCTTTCTTCATAGCACTTTGTTCTGTATTTTAACGTGGTAGCTGTTTAATTCTGTGGAGAGTTTAAAAATGCAATATATCTGGAGAATGCATAGAAGTTCAAGTCGTTCAATATTATTTATGTCTTTTTAAAAAGAATAGTAGCAGCATGTACTTCAGACTCAAATTTTGACTTCTATAGAATAAATTTAGTAAACTCACTGCTTTGCTTCCTTTTAAAAAACTTATCTTTTTTCTTTTTATTTTGAGGAAACTTTTGGAGCAGCATATCAATGATAGAACCTAATAAAATCTTACCTTCAGGCAAGCTTCTTGTATACAAAATCAGAGACCATAGTGCCAGGGCTTTCTATTAGTACCATCCATTTTGTTAGCATTTTTCCAATTTATCTTGCGTTACTAACTCTCAGCGTACTATGCCTATTGTAAATATTTAAGCATTACTGTTGACATAAAGATAATACTGACAAATTGAGTTAACATTTCTGTTGAGGATTACTGACCATGTGTAGCCCAGAACAACTTTAACACCCACACCAAACCCTATACTCAGGCCAAATTGTGTTTAGTCTACAATACAGCGCTGTTCCTCAAATGAATTTTTAGCTTTGATTTACACAAAACATGAAACAACCTTTCTTGCATCAATTAATTGTTTGACTTTCCTAATACATTTCCATTTTAACTAGATTATGTCTATATCAAAGGAAAAGGAACGTGTGCAAGATGTCAGTGTCTTGAGCACACATACCCACCCATCATGGGGTCTTGTAACTTTCTGAGATCTGAATAAAAGGAATCTGTTTGGTTTCTCAGCAGTCTCACCTGAGGACTGCACCTCAGCTTTCACATTTGACTATCTTGAACATTATTTAACTGGCTTTAATATCTTACTTGAAAGGAAAATAATTTGGAGAATTTTGTCTTGTGGAAGAATACATGACCCATCAATAAAAACTAACCAAGTGAAGAAAAAAGACTAGCAGAAGATGAAATTCCTCTCATATCTATTGATATATTTCTGATACCTATTAAGAGATTTATTTCTCCTATTGCCCAATTTATTTCTCCTATTTGCTCCTATTGCCAGAAAATGGCCATTTTGAGGTTTGGTTGATAGTATATTAATCTTCATATCAATCTGGGCTCCATATTTATAAGATACTCATCACTGTAAATGTATTTAGTGGGAAAGTTTTATAAAAAGAAATGCGACGGCATTCTCACATATCAGTTAATTATGGAAGCATTTTGGAATCGTGGCCTCTTCAGATTACAGTATGTTAATAAATTAGCATGAACAATTCTCTTTTCTGTTTTGATTAAATTCAGCTTTCCACAGCAAAGCTTACTAATAGCAAATTGATGGAGATCAAAACATTAATTTGAGTCATTTCCTTTTTAATTCACTGGCTTATTTGAGGAAGTAGTAACAAAAGCCTGGTGACATCAGGAAGGCAAAATTATAATTTGGTTAAATTGCATCTTTCTTAATTACTTTGCAATTTAATGTCCCTCATTGCTTCAGTTCAGAGCCCCAGGACTCTATTTATAATCGTAGCTTACTCTAAGAAGGAGAAAAGCTATACTCTTCAGCTTAATTCTTATGAAATGATTTCTGCATCTACTAGTTTATATTTATTTCTTAGAAATTTCCCAAATGGCTATTTAGGCAAAGGAAGCCCTCTCATTATTGTTACCTTTTAATTTCTATATATTATAAGATATTTTCCTCAAAAGCCTATTTTAAGATCTGTTGTGTGAGGAAACATTTTTTTTTTCCTTAGCAAAATGTCATTGTTACAGAATTAAAATAAAAAATTTAAATACTTATCATAAGGATTTTATTTCCTGTGATAGAATGTTCCCTATCTGTGACACAGTGATCAAAATTAAAATGTACTGAGAAGATAAATATGAGCAAGATACCACATTTTGAAGTGTCTGATTAATGAAGCTGTTGGGAGCAATTTCCTATTGAGATGCTCTTCATAAAAGGAAACTCAATTTGAGAGAAACTCTAGAAATGTGATAGAGGTCTGTGAGGTCTAAGATGCTTAAGGTTCTAGTTTCATTAATTCCTTGGAGAGATCTGTAACCTTCTATTGGGAAGCAAATGGCTTTGTTGAGACTCAGGCTTCATGACATCAAATAGCTCTTACAAAACAACGGCGTTTTGAAGAAGCAGAAACAGATGGATTGAATTTCCTTTGAAACACAATAGGGTTTAAAAATAATGACGAGAAAAAAATAACGCCAAATCCTCAACTTTTGTAAAAGGGTTTGAAACATTTCCCAGCCTCAGAGTGCTTGTCGTGTTCACTTATCAGAGTACATTGACAGAGGATCCTGCAGAACCCTACCTGTCTGTGAAAATGCCATACTTGAATCAGTTACTCAGATCCCATGATCTTCCTGACTAGGCCATAGATGTCACATTCCAAAAGAAATTATACTTGCACCTGATACTGAACTCCAGTTTTTCAAAGTCAAAAGTGAATGGCTTTAGTAAATTTTTAATGGCTTTTGTTTAATACAAAATGTGTGAATGGTTGGTGTTTCTTTTTTTGGCTTTGAATTAGAGGAAGGACCAAAAAAGGATAATTTCCAAGGCCCTGGGTACTTGGAGTTATTGATGACAAAGTGGAGAGACATCTCATATGGTGTTTTCAACACTATCATAAGTAAGAAATGCTGTAAATGCAAATAAAACGAGTTGCAGGAGTGAAAAATTTGATAAATAATTTCTGATGATTTAGGTGGCTGATAAATGGAATTTCAGCAAGGCAGTGTCATGATTTAAGTTTAATTAAAGATTAGCTTAGCTATAATATATGACACATTGAATCTGGGTGAGGTAATGGTGATGCCAGCAGCTAAAATTTACTGAGTTCTTATTAGTTGCTAATTATGGTGCTATGTCTTTTTATATGTGCATTATATCATCTCAACCTCTTGACAGTCCTATGAAGAATTATTATTATTATCCCTACTTTACAGATGAGAAGATTGGAGTTTAAGAAGTTAAACTTGCTTAAGGCTACACAGTTTGGACAGTGCCAGTCCTGGAATTCAAGGCAGTATTTTCAACATTTTGCTATGGAGGAGTGTCTAGTATAATATATACAACTAAAATGTTATAGTTATTAATCAAGACATGAAGGCACTAGAGATGAAGAATGATGCACATTTGGAAGGAAATATTTATAGGAATGAATGAAATAAAGGAGTGAAAAAAGATAATGTCAATATTTCAAGGTTGGATGACTGGGCGGAATGTGGTGCTTTAAATGCAGTGATGATGGTGGGGTGAATTGATTCAGACATAGAAAAGATGATGGATTCTGATTTAGATTTGTAGATTTTTTTTTTTTTTTTTAGATTTTTAAAATATTCTTACATTGAGTTTGAGGCAGTTGCAAGACATCACATGGAATGTCCAGTAGACAGAAAGAGAAAAGGGGATTTCAGTTTAGAAGAGATGGTAGGCTTTGAGCTACAGAATATTGAGAAGGTAATGAAACTGTGGAAATAGATGAGCTCTCAGATGGAGGGAACATGAAAAGGGAAGAGTCAAGGACTAAAAACTGAGCCTTATGGGATGCTGAGATACATATCTTTGATTTTTGTTTTAGGGTATTTCTCTGAGGATTCAACATGGAGAAATAAATGGTAGAAGAGGAGTTTTAAGAGTTTCTTCATTGCATATAAGTGATCTTCTGCTAGAGTAGAGACATTGCTGTTCAACCTTTGTAAATACTTTTGTTTTTAATAATGACTGATACTATTATAACAAGCTCTCCCATATGATATCAATTCATCTTGTATTTGTATAATTATGTTACTTTCTGTTTCCTTGTTTTAAAAGCTGAAGGAACATTTCCTACTTTTTCTCATTCATTTTCAAAGAGAGTTTACAGAGAAAGTGAAATGTGATGGAATCATGTTGAGCCATGATTATAGCTTCACTTATTCATTTCAAAGCTTCCAATGTTTTCCTTATTGTCTGATGTAAGACAGAAAAACCACACCACATTCTTTCTAACAGAATGATGACCACCATGCTATTTCATTGAAACAGGTGGCTTTCAGAAACTCTTCTAAAAGGGAGCAATAGTGGGTCAAATGAACATTTGGTTAATTATTTCTAAGTAGAATATAAGCCAGTAATTTACACAGAACAGTAATATGGGGTAGGAGAAAAAGTCAGTAAATCTGAGCTGAGACTAAATCTATCTGGGTTAACAATTATGTAACCCACAGCAATCTACCAAAATTTTTCTGTCCTTCAACATTACTGCTAGAATTAATGAGCTGTCTCCATTTATTTTTCAGTTTTTGCAGTCTGCTGTGTTTATTTCTTCATTTTTGTGCCCATTATTTTAGTCTTTTGTTGGGGCTATTGTAATCTTATGCCTGGTCTTCTTTCCTCATCTTTCAGTATTCTTCAGTTCATTGGTTTATTGTTCCAGAGTAATACTTCTTAAATTTAGATCTGATCATTTCACTCTCCTGTTTAAAGATCTATTATTTCCTAACAATTTATACCCAAATAAATTAGTATGGCATTCAACACTTTCCATTACCTGTTTTCAGCTAAATCCTCAGTCCCGTCTTTCTACTATTCTCCCTCATGTACCTGAATTCCTGCCAAGCTCTCTAAACACCAGTAATTTACAGCCTCTGGACTATAATTATCACAGAGCCAGCCTTCTGCATTTCCCTTCTTCACACATGGGTTGGTTTTATGTGGAGAAACATCTATGAGAAGGTTTCTGGGAGGTTTTTAGCTTAGAGATGGTTATACTTACCCAGTAGAATGTGAGATCCCTGAGAGAGCAGGAGCAGTATCTTCCACATCTCTATCTTTCCAGTTCTTAGCACGGTTCTGGGTACATAGTAGATGCTCAAGAAATAGTGGTTAATATGAGCTTGTTTGTCTGTTTGTTTTTTACTAGCCTAAGTCCCCCGAATCAGTGTGACAGCACAATACCAACAACAAGGGCAGCGAGAGGCAAAGGACAAAACGGTTCTGATGGTTCAGAAAGATTTTAAGATGCTATCCTTTCAATAGGATTCTGGTCTGTTTTTGATCAGAGGTCAGGTAGAGAATCAGTCAGGATCCCAGCAGAAAACTGATGTCGCAGTCAAAGTGGCTTAATTGGAAAGAACTGGAGGGGACTGTGAACAGAGGTATGGACAGGGTTAAGGAAACCAACAAGGGATGATGACATACCCAAAGACCAGCTATAGCAGGAAGCTGTTACTCCCTTTCAATTTATCAGAAGGAAGGATATTCCACAATAGGACTTGCCGGCATAATCCCTTGCAATGAAGTAATACTTGAACAGCTTTAGGGACTCTCCCATCAACACTTACTTGCACTTAATAATTTCAAAGAAAACATTCAGAGAAGTCATGCTTTTGAGTGATGATTGTGGCAACTTTTCTTGCAGAAATGTTATTGTACAGCAAAAGGCCTGCAGAAAGATTAAGAAAAAACATTCATTGGCCTGGAAAAAAGTTTCTATGATCTTTTAAATTTTCATCAAATCTCCTAACCCCACTTTAACAGCTCCTAAGACATGTCAAGTCCTCTGCGCTCTTCTCGAGATTACGAGGTTTAAGAAGCTGTAGCTATACAGAAGTTTCTCTAAAAGTCTAACACAAGATAATGGAGAGGCAGAGGTTAATGGGTTGACTTTCAAGATTGACTTCTTTTAAGCTTCTGATCTCTGGGCTGAAAAACGGGAGATGGTGTTTATTTGACTTGTCTGTGCTGTGAGGTCAGTAAAACACCCAAATACCATCTTATTTTTATTTATGAATTCCATTTCCTAAAAGCAATAAGATACTCATTCCCTACTGTGTGTTGGTAGGATATGACTGAATAGTTCAAGTGGCTAAATTGAGTTGGTTTGGAGCTTAGTGACTTATAACACTTATGCCATCCATCAATTAAAGCAGGGCTGCCTGTCTGCTTGTAATTTGGCAAACAGCATTCTGCCTTCCAGAAGCACTTAGAAAAATTCTTGCCTCAAAAGTAACAGATGAGGAAAAGTGTTTGATGGAATCAGCAAGACAAGATACTTGCCCTGATTAGACAACAGCCACAAGCTTGCTACTGGGGTGCATATTCCATGGTGATCGTCATTATTACATGTAGGGAATGAAAAATGAAATAATCTACCCTGTCTCAGTCCCTTGCTGTAAAATGAATAAAAGACCTATGCTGGGAGAATAAAATAGATGGTGATTTCTACAGCATATTGAGTTTCTATGGGAGAAAGCTACTTCATAAATCCAAGCCAGGGTTTACATTCATTGTAATTCTATTTTTGTACCCAAGAATAAATTGTTTAATTGTTTAAACAATGTGATGGGACCTAATCTTCTCTGTAGTATAAATCAGGTCACATCATTCACCTGCTTACTTCTACCCTTGCTTCCTATTGCAATTGACATAAAATCTAAAGGTCTTCATAGGGTCAACAAAGCACTGAGTTGACTCTCCTACCACTCCAGCACTGTCTCCTTCCCTGTCTTCCTCTGTTTGCAGCACTTTAGTCATACTGGCCTCCCTCCTTTTCCTTGAGCTGGTTAAGGTCCTTTCCATCTTAGAGCCTATGTTTGCATCACTTCTTATACCTGAAATCCTCTTCCCCCAGATCTTCATGAGCCTGACTCCTTATTTTCATTCAATTCCAGGTTCAAAGATCATCATCTCAAAGTAATTTTCCTTAACCACTTAATTTAATGTTGCTCTTGAGATGCTCTTTCTTAGGTTAGCTTCTTTTAGTGCCTTCATAGTTCTTAAAATTACCTTACTGATTGATTAGTGTAATTGTTTATTGACCTCAGTCTGTTGGAGGGTAAGCTCCGGAGAGCAGGAATCTTATTTGTCTTGCTCACTGCTGTATCCCTGGTACCTAGAAGAATGGCTAGCATGTAGTTGGTGCTCAGTAAATAGTTTAGTTATTGAATGAATTACTGAAGGAATAGCTATCTCCCAGGAATTTAGCAAGTATGTAAAAATATTTTCTCCACTGACAACAACAAAAAAAGAGAATCACAATTCCATAGTCCCTAACCAGTGTACACAAAGAAATAGAGCATTTAATAAGTTGGGTTATATTTTAAATTTGTAGGTTACTGTGAGTTGATTAAAAGATAAGCTTCTCAATTTTTAATAAGGTAACTTTATTTTAACCATAGTTCTATTAAGTCCTTAGGTATGTCAGTGAAGTCCATTTCATTAAAATAGAAAACATATTTCTAAATATTTTCTAGTAACATTGTAAAGCGGTTAATTTCTGAAATTAGATTAGCATTTTTCATATATATATATGATATATATATATATATCATCCAAGTTGACATAAGTGACAATACTTTTGAAATGTTCCTTATACAATTACTTTTATTTTCAGTGAATTTTAAGGCTATGATTATTATTATTGGGTTGAAAACTTCTGAAATCATATTTTAAAAGGTCACTCTCTTATGAAATGTGAAACTCAGACTGACTGAAGTTTGCAATCTGTAGGTGTTTTATTTATTTATTTTTAATACAGCAGGTTCTTACTAGTTATCTATTTTATACATATTAGTATATATATGTCAGTCCCAATCTCTCAGTTCATCCCACCAGCCCCCCTTCCCCCCTTGGTGTCCATACATTTGTTCTCTACATCTATGTCTCTATTTCTGCCTCACAAACCGGTTCATCTGTACCACTTTTCTAGATTCCACATATATGTATTAGTATACGATATTTGTTTTTCTCTTTCTGACTTACTTCACTCTGTATGACAGTCTCTAGGTCCATTCACGTCTCTACAAATGACCCAATTTCCTTCCTTTTTATGGCTGAGTAATATTCCACTGTATATATGTACCACATCTTCTTTATCCATTCATCTGTCGATGGGCATTTAGGTAGCTTCCATGACCTGGCTATTGTAAATAGTACTGCAGTGAAATTTGGGGTGCATGTGTCTTTTTGAATTATGGTTTTCTTTGGGTATATGCCCAGTAGTGGGATTGCTGGCTCATATGGTAATTCTATTTTTAGTTTTTTAAGGAACCTCCATACTATTCTCCATAGTGGCGATATCAATATACATTCCCACCAAGAGTGCAAGAGGGTTCCCTTTTCTCCACATCCTCTCCAGCATTTATTGTTTGTAGACTTTTTGATGATAGCCATTCTGACTGGTGTGAGGTGATACCTCATTGTAGTTTTGATTTGCATTCTCTAATAATTAGTGATGTTGAGCAGCTTTTCATGTGCCTCTTGGCCATCTGTATGTCTTCTTTGGAGAAATGTCTATTTAGGTCTTCTGCCCATTTTTGATTGGGTTGTTTGTTTTTTTAATATTGAGCTGCATGAGCTGCTTGTAAATTTTGGAGATTAATCCTTTGTCACTTGCTTCGTTTGCAAATATTTTCTCCCATTCTGAGGGTTGATTTTTCATCTTGTTTATAGTTTCCTTTGCTGTGCAAAAGCTTTTAAGTATCATTAGGTCCCATTTGCTTATTTTTGTTTTTATTTCCATTACTCTAGGAGGTGGGTCAAAAAGATCCTGCTGTGATTTATGTCAAAGAGTGTTCTTCCTTTGTTTTGCTCTAAGAGTTTTATAGTGTCCGGTCTTACATTTAGGTCTTTAATCCATTTTGAGTTTATTTTTGTGTATGGTGTTAGGGAGTGTTCTAATTTCATTCTTTTACATGTAGCTGTCCAGTTTTCCCAGCACCACTTATTGAAGAGACTGTCTTTTCTTCATTGTGTATCCTTGCCTCCTTTGTCATAGATTAGTTGACCATAGGTGCATGCGTTGCTCTGGGCTTTCTATCCTGTACCATTGATCTATATTTCTGTTTTTGTGCCAGTACCATATTGTCTTGATTACTGTAGCTTTGTAGTATAATCTGAAGTCAGGGAGTCTGATTCTTCCAGCTCCGTTTTTTTCCCTCAAGACTGCGTTGGGTATTCAGGGTCTTTTGTGTCTCCATACAAATTTTAAGATTTTTTGTTCTAGTTCTGTAAAAAATGCCCTTGGTAACTGGAGAGGGATTACACTGAATCTGTAGATTGATTTGGGTAGTATAGTTATTTTCACAATATTGATTCTTCCAATCCACGAACATGGGATATCTCTCCATCTGTTGGTGTCATCTTTGATTTCTTTCATCAGTGTCTTATAGTTTTCTGAGTATAGATCTTTTACCTCCTTAGGTAGGTTTCTTCCTAGGTATTTTATTCTCTTTGTTGCAATGGTGAATGGGATTGTTTCCTTAATTTCTCTTTCTAATCTTTCCTTGTTAGTGTATAGGGATGCAAGATATTTCTGTGCATTAATTTTGTATCGTGCAACTTTACCAAATTCATTGATTAGCTCTAGTAGGCATCTTTAGGATTCTCTATGTGTAGTATCATGTCATCTGCAAACAGTGACAGTTTTACTTCTTCTTTTCCAATTTGTATTCCTTTTATTCCTTTTTCTTCTTTGATTGCCGTGGCTAGGCCTTCCAAAACTATGTTGAATAATAATGGCGAGAGTGCACATCCTTGTCTTGTTCCTGATCTTAGTGGAAATGCTTTCAGTTTTTCACCATTGACAATGATGTTTGCTGTGAGTTTGTCATATATGACCTTTATTATGTTGAGGTAGGTTCCCTCTATGCCCACTTTCTGGAGAGTTTTTATCACAAATGGGTGTTGAATTTTGTCAAAAGCTTTTTCTGCATCTATTGAGATGATCATATGGTTTTTATCCTTCAATTTGTTAATATGCTGTATCACATTGATTGATTTGCATATATTGAAGAATCCTTGCATCCCTGGGATAAATCCCACTTGATCATGGTGTATGATCCTTTTAATGTGCTGTTGGATTCTGTTTGCTAGTATTTTGTTGAGGATTTTTGCATCTATATTCATCAGTGATATAGGTCTGTAATTTTCTTTTTTTGTAGTATCTCTGTCTGGTTTTGGTTTCAGGATGATGGTGGCCTTGTAGAATGAGTTTGGGAGTGTTCCTTCCTCTGCAATTTTTTGGAAGAGTTTGAGAAGGATAGGTGTTAGCTCTTCTCTAAATGTTTGATAGATTTCACCTGTGAAGCCATCTGGTCCTGGACTTTTGTTTGTTGGAAGATTTTTTTTTTTTTTTATAAAGATACTTTTTAAAAAATATTTATTTATTTATTTTTGGCTGTGTTGGGTCTTCGTTTCTGTGCGAGGGCTTTCTCTAGTTGCGGCGAGTGGGGGCCACTCTTTCTCGCGGTGCACGGGCCTCTCACTATCGTGGCCTCTCTTGTTGCGGAGCACAGGCTCCAGATGCGCAGGCTCAGTAGTTGTGGCTCACGGGCCCAGTTGCTCCGCGGCATGTGGGATCTTCCCAGACCAGGGCTCGAACCTGTGTCCCCTGCCTTGGCAGGCAGATTCTCAACCACTGCGCCACCAGGGAAGCCCTGTTGGAAGATTTTTAATCACAGTTTCAATTTCATTACTTGTGATTGGTCTGTTCATATTTTCTATTTCTTCCTGGTTCAGTCTTGGAAGGTTATACCTTTCCAAGAATTTGTCCATTTCTTCCAGGTTGTCCATTTTATTGGCATAGAGTTGTTTGTAGTAGTCTCTTGTGGTGCTTTGTATTTCTGCAGTGTCTGTTGTAACTTCTCCTTTTTTATTTCTAATTTTATTGATTTGAGTCCTCTCCCTCTTTTTCTTGATGAGTCTGGCTAAAGGTTTATCAATTTTGTTTATCTTCTCAAAGAACCAGGTTTTAGTTTTATTGATCTTCGCTATTGTTTTCTTTGTTTCTATTTCATTTATTTCTGCTCTGATCTTTATGATTTCTTTCCTTCTACTAACTTTGGGTTTTGTTTGTTCTTCTTTCTCTAGTTCCTTTAGGTGTAAGGTTAGATTGTTTATTTGAGATTTTTCTTGTTTCTTGAGGTAGGATTGTATTGCTGTAAACTTCTCTCTTAGAACTGCTTTTGCTGCATCCCATAGGTTTGGGATCATCGTGTTTTCATTGTAATTTGTCTCTAGGTATTTTTTGATTTCCTCTTTGATTTCTTCAGTGATCTCTTGGTTATTTAGTAACGTATTGTTCAGCCTCCATGTGTTTGTGTTTTTTATGTTTTATTCCCTGTGATTGATTTCAAATCTCATAGCGTTGTGGTTGGAAAAGATGCTTGATATGATTTCAGTTTTCTTAAGTTTACCGAGGCTTGATTTGTGACCCAAGATGTGATCTATCCTGGAGAATGTTCCGTGTGCACTTGAGAAGAAAGTATAATCTGCTGTTTTTGGATGGAATGTCCTATAAACATCAATTAGATCTACCTGGTGTACTGTGTCATTTAAAGCTTGTGTTTCCATATTAATTTTCTGTCTGGATGATATGTCCCTTGGTGTAAGTGAGGTGTTAAAGTACCCCACTATTACTGTGTTACTGCTGATTTCCTCTTTTACAGCTGTTAGCAGTTGCCTTATGTATTGAGGTGCTCCTATGTTGGGTGCATATATATTTATAATTGTTATATCTTCTTCTTGGATTGATCCCTTGTTCATTATGTAGTGTACTTCCTTGTCTCTTGTATCATTATTTTAAAGTCTATTTTATCTGGTATGAGTATTGCTACTCCTGAAATAAGCTTTCTTTTGATTTCCATTTGCATGGAATATCTTTTTCCATCCACTCACTTTCAGTCCATGTGTGTTCCTAGGTCTGAAGTGGGTCTCTTGTAGACAGCATATATATGGGTCTTGTTTTTGTATCCATTCAGCCAGTCTATGTCTTTTGGTTGGAGCATTTAATCCATTCACGTTTAAGGTAATTATCGATATGTATGTTCCTATGACCATTTTCTTAATTGTTAAGGGTTTGATTTTGTAGGCCCTTTTCTTCTCTTGTATTTCCCACTTAGAGAAGTTCCTTTAGCATTTGTTGTAGAGCTGCTTTGGTGGTGCTGAATTGTCTTAGCTTTTGCTTGTCTGTAAAGCTTTTGATATCTCTGTCGAATCTGAATGGGATCTTTGCCGGGTAGAGTAATCTTGGTTGTAGGTTCTTCCCTTTCATCAGTCTAAATATATCATGCCACTCCCTTCTGGCTTGTAGAGTTTTTGCTGAGAAATCTGCTGTTAACCTTATGGGAGTTCCCTTGTTTGTTATTTGTCATTTTTCCCTTGTTGTTTTTAATAATTTTTCTTTGTCTTTAATACTTGTCAATTTGATTTCTATGTGCCTTGGTGTGTTTCTCTTGGGTTTCTCCCGCCTGGGACCCTCTGAACTTCCTGGACTTGGGTGGCTATTTCCTTCCCCATGTTAGGGAAGTTTTCAGCTATAATCTCTTCAAATATTTTCTTGCATCCTTTCTTTGTCTGTTCTCCTTCTGGGACCCCTATAATGCGAATTTTATTGCATTTAATGTTGTCCCAGAGGTCTCTTATGCTGTCTTCATTTCTTTTCATTCTTTTTTCTTTATTTTTTTTTGTGGCAGTGAATTCCACCATTCTGTCTTCCAGGTCACGTATCCGTTCTTCTGCCTCAGTTATTCTGCTATGGATTCCTTCTAGTGTATTTTTCAGTGCAGTTATTGCATTGTTCATCTTTGTTTGTTTGTTCCTTAATTCTTCTCTGTGTTTGTTCTTTATTTCTTCTAGGTCTTTGTTAAACATTTTTGCATCTTCTAGATCTTTGCCTCCATTATTTTTCCAAGGGCCTGGCTCATCTTCACTATCATTATTCAGAATTCATTTTCTGGAAGGTTGCCTATCTCCACTTCATTTAGTTGTTTTTCTGCGGTTTTATCTTGTTCCTTCATCTGGTACATAGTCTTCTCCCTTTTCATTTTGTCTGTCTTTCTGTAAATGTGGTTTTCGTTCCACAGGCTGCAGATGATATTTCTTCTTGCTTCTGCTGTCTGCTCTCTGGTAGATGAGGCTATCTGAGAAGCCTGTTGAAGCTTCCTGATGGGAGGGACTGGTGGTGGGTAGAGCTGGGTGTTGCTCTGGTGGGCAGAGCTCAGTAAAACTTTAATCTGCTTGTCTGCTGATGGGTGGGGCTGGGTTCCCTGCCTATTGGCTGTTAGGCTTGAGGCGACCCAGCACTGGAGCATACCCAGCTCTTTGGTGGGGCTAATGGCGGACTCTGGGATGGCTCACACCAAGGAGTATTTCCCAGAATTTCTGCTGCCACTGTCCTTGTCCCCGTGGTGAGCCACAGCCACCCCCTGCCTCTGTAGGGCACCCTCCAACACTAGCACGTAGATCTAGTTTAGTCTCCTATGGGGTCACTGCTCCTTCCCCTGGGTCCTGATGCACACACTACTTTGTGTGTGCCCTCCAAGAGTGGAGTCTCTGTTTCCCCCAGTCCTGTCGAAATCCTGCAGTCAAATCCCTCTAGCCTTCAAAGTCTGATTCTCTAGGAATTCCTCCTTCCATTGGTGGACCCGCAGGTCGGGAAGCCTGACGTGGGGCTCAGAACCTACACTCCAGTTGGTGGACTTCTGTGGTATAAGTGTTCTCCAGTTTGTGAGTCACCAACCCAGTGGTTATGGGATTTGATTTTCCTGTGATTGTGCCCCTCCTACAATCTCATTGCAGCTTCTCCTTTGTCTTTGGATGTGGGATATCTTTTTGGTGAGTTCCAGTGTCTTCTTGTTGTTGATTGTTCAGCAGTTGGTTGTGTTTCTGGTGCTCTCGCAAGAGGGAGTGAGTGCATGTCCTTCTACTCCACCATCTTGAACCAATGATTTGCAGGTGTTTTATAGAAAATCTCAAATGGAATCCCTCTTGGACCTTATTTTTGTTTTGTAACTATTTCAGGTTTGTTTTGTTAATGCAGCCACTTATTAATGTAATTTGAAGTTTATCAAATTCATAGTCAGTCATTCTTGCTAGTTCGGTATAAACTTTCAGAATTGAAAGAGGAAACAATTTTCTTTTTTTTTTTCTCAACATCTTTATTGGAGTATAATTGTTTTACAATGCTTTGTTGGTTTCTGCTTTATACCAAAGTGAATCAGCTATACATATACATATATCCCCATATTTCCTCCCTCTTGCGTCTCCTTCCCACTCTACCTATCCCACCCCTCTAGGTGGTCACAAAGCACAGAGCTGATCTCCCTGTGCTATTTGGCTGCTTCCCACTAGCTATCTATTTTACAGTTGGTAGTGTATATATGTCGATGCCACTCTCTCACTTCATCCCAGCTTCCCCTTCCCCTTCCCTGTGTCCTCAAGTCCATTCTCTACGTCAGTATCTTTATTCCTGTCCTGCTCCTAGGTTTTTCAGAACTTTAAATTTTTTTTTAGAATCCATATACATGGGTTAGCATACAGTATTTGTTTTTCTCTTTCTGACTTACTTCACTCTGTATGACAGACTCTAGGTCCATCCACCTCACTACAAATAATTCAATGTCATTTCTTTTTATGGCTGAGTAATATTCCATTGTATATATGTGCCACATCTTCTTTATCCATTCATCTGTTGATGGACACGTAGGTTGCTTCCATGTCCTGGCTGTTGTAAATAGAGCTGCAATGAACACTGTGGTACATGACTCTTTTTGAATTATGGTTTTCTCAGGGTATATGCCCAGGAGTGGGAATGCTGGGTCATATGGTATTTCTATTTTTAGTTTTTTAAGGAACCTCCGTACTGTTCTCCACAGTGGCTGTATCAATTTACATTCCCACCAACGGTGAAAGAGGGTTCCCTTTTCTCCACACCTTTTCCGGCATTTATTTTTCGTAGATGTTTTGATGATGGCCATTCTGACTGCTGTGAGGTGATACTTCATTGTAGTTTTCATTTGCATTTCTCTAACGATTAATGATGTTGAGCATTCTTTCATTTGTTTGTTGGCAATCTGTATATCTTCTTTGGAGAAATGTCTATTTAGGTCTTCTGCCCATTTTTGGATTGGGTTGTTTGTTTTTTTGATACTGAGCTGCATGAGCTGCTTGTAAATTTTGGAGATTAATCCTTTGTCACTTGCTTCGTTTGCAAATATTTTCTCCCATTCTGAGGGTTGTGTTTTGGTCTTGTTTATGGTTTCCTTTGCTGTGCAAAAGCTTTTAAGTTTCATTAGGTCCCATTTGTTTATTTTTGTTTTTATTTCCATTTCTCTTGGAGGTGGGTCAAAAAGGATCTTGCTGTGATTTATGTCATAGAGTGTTCTGCTTATGTTTTCCTCTAAGAGATTAATAGTGTCCGGTCTTACATTTAGGTCTTTAATCCATTTTGAGTTTATTTTTGTGTATGGTGTTAGGGAGTGTTCTAATTTCATTCTTTTACATGTAGCTGTCCAATTTTCCCAGCACCACTTATTGAAGAGATTGTCTTTTCTCCCTTGTATATTCTTGCCTCTTTTATCAAAAATAAGGTGACCATATGTGCATGGGTTTATCTCTGGGCGTTCTATCCTGTTCCATTCATCTATATTTATGTTTTTGTGCCAGTAGCATACTGTCTTGATTACTGTAGCTTTGTAGTATAGTCTGAAGTCAGGGAGCCTGATTCCTCCACCTCCATTTTTCTTTCTCAAGATTGCTTTGGCTATTCGGGGTCTTTTGTGTTGGCATACAAATTGTGAAATTTTTTGTTCTAGTTCTGTGAAAAATGCCATTGGTAGTTTGATAGGGATTGCATTGAATCTGTGGATTGCTTTGGGTAGTATAGTCATTTTCACAATGTTGATTCTTCCAATCTACGAACATGGTATATCTCTCCATCTGTTTGTATCATCTTTAATTTCCTTCATCAATGTCTTATAGTTTTCTTTATACAGGTCTTTTGTCTCCTTAGGTAGATTTATTCCTAGGTATTTTATTCTTTTTGTTGCAGTGGTAAATGGGAGTGTTTCCTTAATTTCTCTTTCAGATTTTTCATCATCAGTGTATAGGAATGCAAGAGATTTCTGTGCATTAATTTTGTATCCGGCTACTTTACCAAGTTCATTGATTAGTTCTAGTAGTTTTCTGGTAGCATCTTTAGGTTTCTCTATGTATAGTATCATGTCATCTGCAAACAGTGACAGCTTTACTTCTTCTTTTCTGATTTGGGTTCCTTTTATTTCTTTTTCTTCTCTGATTGCCGTGGCTAAAACTTCCAAATCCTTGTTGAATAATAGTGGTGAGAGTGGACAACCTTGTCTTATTCCTGATCTTAGAGGAAATGGTTTCAGTTTTTCACCATTGAGAATGATGTTTGCTGTGGGTTTCTCATATATGGCCTTTATTATGTTGAGGTAAGTTCCCTCTATGCCTACTTTTTGGAGAGTTTTTATCATAAATGGGTGTTGACTTTTGCCGAAATGTTTTTCTGCATCTACTGAGATGATCATATGGTTTTTTTTCTTCAATTTGTTAATATGGTGTATCACATTGATTGATTTGCATATATTGAAGAATCCTTGCATTCCTGGATAAACCCCACTTGATCACAGTGTATGATCCTTTTAATGTGCTGTTGGATTCTGTTTGCTAGTATTTTGTGGAGGATTTTTGCATGTATATTCATCAGTGATATTGGCCTATAGTTTTCTTTCTTCGTGACATCTTGGTCTAGTTTTGGTATCAGGGTGATGGTGGCATCGTAGAATGAGTTTGTGGGTGTTCCTCCCTCTGCTATATTTTGGAAGAGTTTGAGAAGGATAGGTGTTAACTCTTCTCTAAATGTTTGATAGATTTCACGTGTGAAGCCATTTGGTCCTGGACTTTTGTTTGTTGGAAGATTTTTAATCATAGTTTCAATTTCATTACTTTTGAGTGGTCTATTAATATTTCCTATTTCTTCCTGGTTCAGTGTCGGAAGGTTGTGCTTTTCTAAGAATTTGTCCATTTCTTCCAGGTTGTCCATTTTATTGACATAGAGCTGCTTGTAGTAATCTCTCATGATCCTTTGTATTTCTGTAGTGTGAGTTGTTACTTCTCCTTTTTCATTTCTATTTCTATTGATTTGAGCCTTCTCCCTTTTTTTTTGATGAGTCTGGCTAATGGTTTATGAATTTTGTTTATTGTCTCAAAGAGCCAGCTTTCAGTTTTATTGATCTTTGCTATTGTTTCCTTCATTTCTTTTTCATTTATTTCTGATCTTATCTTTATGATTTCTTTCCTTCTGCAAACTTTGGGGTTTTTTGTCATTCTTTCTCTAATTGCTTTAGGTGTAAGTTTAGGTTGTTTATTTGAGATGTTTCTTGTTTCTTGAGGTAGGATTTTTTGCTATGTGCTTCCCTCTTAGAACTGCTTTTGCTGCATCCCATAGGTTTTGGGTCATCGTGTTTTCATTGTCATTTGTTTCTAGGTATGTTTTGATTTCCTCTTTGGTTTCTTCAGTGATCTCTTGGTTATTTAGTAGCGTATAGTTTAGCCTCCATGTTTTTGTATTTTTTACAGATTTTTTCCCTGTAATTGATATGTAGTCTCATAGCGTTGTGGTCGGAAAATATACTTTATACTATTTCAATTTTGTCAAATTTACCAAGGCTTAATTTGTGACCCAAGATATGATCTATCCTGGAGAATGTTCCATGAACACTTGAGAAGAAAGTGTGTTCTGTTGTTTTTGGCTGGAATGTCCTATAAATATCAATTAAGTCCCATCTTCTTTAATGTATCATTTAAAGCTTGTGTTTCCTTTTTATTTTCATTTTGGCTGATCTGTCCATTGGTGAAAGTGGGGTGTTAAAGTCCCCTACTATGATTGTGTTACTGTCAATTTCCTCTCTTATGGCTGTTAACATTAACCTTATGTATTGTGGTGCTCCTACGTTGGGTGCATAAATATTTACAATTGTTATATCTTCTTCTTGGATTGATCCCTGGATCATTACGTAGTGTCGTTCTTTGTCTCTTGTAATAGTCTTTATTTTAAAGTCTACTTTGTCTGATATGAGAATTGCTACTCCAGCTTTCTTTTGATTTCCATTTGAATGGAATATCTTTTTCTATCCCCTCACTTCCAGTCTGTATGTGTCCCTATGTCTGAAGAGGGTCTCTTTTAGACAGCATTTATACAGGTCTTGTTTTTGTATCCATTCAGCCAGTCTATGTCTTTTGGTTGGAGCATTTAATCCATTTACCTTTAAGGTATTTATTGATATGTATGTTCCTATTACCATTTTCTTAATTGTTTTGGCTTTGTTATTGTAGGTATTTTCCTTCTTTTGTGTTTCCTGCCTAGAGAAGTTCCTTTAGCATTTGTTGTAAAGCTGGTTTGGTGGTGCTGAACTCTCCTAGTTTTTCTGTGTCTGTAAAGCTTTTAATTTCTCTGTCGAATCTGAATGAGATCCTTGCTGGGTAGAGTAATCTTTGTTATAGGTTTTTCCCTTTCATCACTTTAAATATGTCCTGCTACTCCCCTCTGGCTTGCAGAGTTTCTGCTGAAAGATCAGCTGTTAACCTTATGGGGATTCCCTTGTATGTTATTTGTCGTTTTTCCCTTGCTGCTTTTAATATTTTTTCTTTGTATTTAATTTTTGATAGTTTGCTTAGTATGTGTCTTGGTGTGTTTCTCCTTGGATGTTTCCTATATGGGACTCTCTGCACTTTCTAGACTTGAGTATTTCCTTTCCCCTATTAGGGAACTTTTCAACTATAATCTCTTCAAAATTTTCTCAGTCCCTTTCTTTTTCTCTTCTTCTTCTGGGACCCCTATGATTTGAATGTTGGTGCATTTAATGTTGTCCTAGAAGTCTCTGAGACTGTCCTCAATTCTTTTCATTCTTTTTTCTTTAATCTGCTCTGTGGTAGTTATTTCCACTATTTTGTCTTCCAGCTCACTTATCTGTTCTGCTTCCTCAGTTATTCTGCTATTGATTCCTCCTAGAGAATTTTTCATTTCATTTATTGTGTTGTTCATGATTGTTTGTTTGCTCTTTAGTTCTTCTAGGTCCTTGTTAAACGTTTCTTGTATTTTCTCCATTCTATTTCCAAGATTTCTGATCATCTTTACTATCATTACTCTGAGTTCGTTTTCAGGTAGACTGCCTATTTCCTCTTCATTTGTTTGGCCTGGTGGGTTTTAACCTTGCTTCTTCATCTGCTATGTGTTTCTCTGTCTTCTCATTTTGCTTTACTTACTGTGTTTGGGGTCTCCTTTTCACAGGCTGCAGGTTCGTAGTTCCCATTATTTTTGGTGTCTGCCCCCAGTGGGTAAGGTTGGTTCAGTGGGTTGTGTAGACTTCCTGGTGGAGGGGACTGGTGCCTGTATTTTGGTGGATGAGCCTGGATCTTTTCTTTCTGGTTGGCAAGACCGCATCCGGTGGTGTGTTTTGGGGTGTCTGTGACCTTATTATGATTTTAAGCAGCCTCTTTGCTACTGAGTGGGGTTGCGTTCCTGTCTTGCTAGTTGTTTGGCACAGAGTGTCCTGCACTGTAGCTTGCTGGTCATTGAGTGGAGCTTGGTCTTACAACTGAGATGGAGATCTCATAGGAGAGGTTTCACTGTTTGATATTATGTGGAGCTGGGGGGTCTCTTGTGGACCAATGTCCTGAACTTGGCTCTCCCACCTCAGAGGCACAGGCTGGACACCCGGCTGGAGCACCAAGACCTTGTCAGCAACATGGCTCAGAATAAAAGGGAGAAAAAATGAAAGAAAAAAAGTGCTATTAAAATAAAAAATGAAAAAATATTAATAATCGAAAACAAGTTTAAGACAAAGAAAGATAGAAAGAAAGAAAGAAGAGAGCAGCCAAACCAAAAAACAAATCCACCAATGGTAATCAGTGCTAAAAACTATACTAAAAAAAACAACAACAGCAGCAACAAAAAAACCCAACAGACTGAACCCCAGGACAAATGGTAAAAGCAAAGCTATACAGACAAAATCACAGAAAGAAACGTACACATACACAGTCACAAAAAGAGAAAAAAGAAAAGAAAAAATATATATCTATATATATTAAAAAAAAAGCAAGAGAGCAACCAAATTAATGAACAAATATACCAATGATAATAAACTATAAATACTAAACTAAGATAAACATAAAACCAAAACAAAATTAGATGCAGAAAGCAAACCCCAAGTGTACAGTTGCTCCCAAAGTGCACCGCCTCAATTTTGGGTTGATTCATTGTCTATTTAAGTATTTCACAGATGCAGCGTACATCGAGTGATTGTGGAGATTTAATCCACTGCTCCTGAGGTTGCTGCGATAAATTTCCATTTCTCTTCTTTGTTCACACACCTCCTGGGATTCAGCTTTGGATTTGGCCCTGCCTCTGCGTGTAGGTCGCCTGAGGGCATTTGTTCCCGCCCAAACAGGATGGGGTTAAAGGCGCAGCTGACTAGGGGGCTCTGGCTCACTCAGGCGTGGGGGAGGGAGGGGTATGGAATGCAGGTTGAGCATGCGGCGGCAGAAGCCAGTGTGACATTGCAACAGCCGAGGCCTGTGTATTCTCCTGGGAAAGTTGTCCCTGGATCATCGGACCCTGGCAGCGGTGGGCTGCACAGGCTCCCAGGAGGGGAGGTGTGGATAGTGACCTGCACACAGGCTTCTTGGTGGCGGCAGCAGCAACCTTAGTGTCTCATGCCCGTCTCTGGTGTCCACGCTGATAGCTGCAGCTCGCGCCCGTCTCTGGAGCTCCTTTAGGTGGTGCTCTGAATCCCCTCTCCTCGTGCACCCCGAAACAATGTTCTCTTGCCTCTTCGGCAGGTCCAGACTTTTTCCCGGACTCCCTCCTGGCTAGCGTGGCGCACTAGCCCCCTTCAGGCTGTGTTCATGCCGCCAACCCCAGTCCTCTCCCTGGGATCTGACCTCCGAAACCCGAGCCTCAGCTCCCAGCCCCCGCCCACCCAGGCAGGTGAGCAGACAAACCTCTCGGGCTGGTGAGTGCTGGTCGGCACTGATCCTCTGTGCAGGAAACTCTCCGCTTTGCCCTCCGCACCCCTGTTGCTGCGCTCTCCTCCGTGGCTCCGAAGCTTCCCCCCTCCACCACCCACAGTGTCTGCCAGCGAAGGGGCTTCCTAGTGTTTGCAAATCTTTCCTCCTTCACAGCTCCCTCGCAGAGGTGCAGGTCCAGTCCCTATTCTTTTGTCTCTGTTTTTTCTTTTTTCTTTTCCCTACCTGGGTACGTGGGGAGTTTCTTGCCTTTTGGGAAGTCTGAGGTCTTCTGCCAGAGTTCAGTAGGTGTTCTGTAGGAGTTGTGCCACATGTAGATGTATTTCTGATGTATTTATTGGGGAGGAAGGTGATCTCTATGTCTTACTCCTCTGCTGTCTTGAAGGTCTCCCCAGGGAACAATTTTCCATGTAGAGTTTGTGAGTCTGTTAGTTGCACTTATGAGTTAAACAGTTTCTTTTTATAGTCATCATATACAACAATATATGGTATTTGGTTTTTAAAGATTTCTCTATTGCATTCATTCAACAAGTAATTTTAAGAACTTTTTTTTGTTGTTGTTCAAAATATATTTGTGAGTAAAGCATAAATAAGCCATGTATGCTCATACAACAGTAAGAAAGATAAGACTTCTTTAAGAGTAATTATATTTATATATATATATTCAAGAGTAAGATACAGTCATTGATAAAAAACTGAGTTTGGTGCAGAATGCTATTTGCGTTTAGAAAAAGGAGAAAGGTATGTGTATGGAAATTTTAATGGAAGACAGCACGTTAAGCTGAGAGATGTGGAGTAGGACCCCTAGGAGAAAACAATGACATAAATGAAAATGGAATAGACTTATATATACTATCAAATGTAAAATAGATAGCTAGTGGGAAGCAGCCGCATAGCACAGGGAGATCAGCTCTGTGCTTTGTGACCACCTAGAGGGGTGGGATAGGAAGGTGGGAGGGAGATGCAAGAGGGAGGATATATGGGGATATATGTAAATGTATAGCTGATTCACTATGTTATAAAGGAGAAACTAACACACCATTGTAAAGCAATTATACTCTAATAAAGATGTTAAAAAAAATGGAATAGTGATAAAAAGAAAGATCTGCTTGGTGAAACATGGTTTCAAATTTGGGTAGGCTTAGGGAAATCCTGAGGGATAACTCAGAGGGCACTGAAATAAAGACAAGGAACCTTTACCTTTTAATAGCCAAAGGGAACTCTTACTGCCTATTCTCAGTGAGGAAGTGATAAATCCCAGTAGCAATGTGAAAGATAGGACATGATGAACAAAATTCAGACAGAAGGAGCCACTGACAGCCAATTTCAGTAGTCCAGGCATAAGGTGGTAAGGCAGTAAATCAACTGGGGTGAAGTGAAGTAATCAGTGATTTGGTGTTTGATTGAATAAATAGATGAGGAAATGATGTGCTTCAAGAAGAGCCTGAGGAATCAAGCTTCTACAACAAGGAAAACTGTTCTACAGTTACTGGTAATAAGGAAATCAAGGCCTGACTTTGCACTGAGAGTGTATATGATAAGATGAACCAAGGTGTTAGCCAAATAATCTTCAGCATAAGTACTGACTAAAGGTTTCTTTCTTTCCTTTTTTTTTTTTTGGTGAGTGCTGTGGACAGTGGTGAAACTGTCTCTTATTTGGAACTTAGTCTTTGTACTGAGGCCCAGCTGGTCTGGAAGTTTGTCTCAGAACCAGCCACTTCTTGCCTTAGAGCTTTTTTCTTGGTAGACTCAGAGTTGCATATTTTCCTTGACACCCACATCTGGGAGGTTAAATGGTATTGATTTATCTGTTATTACAGAAAATTCCAGGTTTTTATTCACCAAGTTTTATCTTTATCTCTGTCTGTATCTCAAATATCTATTTCATTAATATGGTTATCTTTCACTTAGTATAATTATTGGTGACATAAAGTCTATGCATGAATGTATCTAGTATTTTGGATCATTTGATAAGTGTTTGTGAACATGGAATTGGCATTTATGAATTCACGTGGATCTCCTAGAATTACCTTTTAGGGAAGGAAATTTCCATTCTTTTTCTTAACTCAAATAGGAATTTTTAAAGTTAGATTTCTTGATCTGAAGCAATGTAATCCTTTTGGCTTATTGAGAACTAAGAAATGGGAGCAACTTAAAAACTGTAACTTTCCATGAGGTTTGTGCTCACTGAGAAAGAATCTTTTGGCTAATTTGGGAGAAAAGAATGTTTAAATAAGGAAGTTAGAAGTGAATCAAAAATAGCATTTGAATACGAGAAGCCAGAAATGCCCACTTTCTTTAGTTATGAAACTACTTCTGTTGACTATAAAGAATTGTAAACATGAATTATCATCATCAGTTGCATTGTATAGTCTGTGCTAATAGTTTATCAGTCTCCATATTTGGACCCATTTTCTGCAACAGTGTAAGTGTTCTGTAAATGCTGGAGAAATAGAAATCATTTCCCTTTCTCCTTCTATTCCTTTCCCTTCCTTCTGTATCTAAGTGGAATGGTGAATAGTATTAACATCACTTATTGAGTTATTTAAATCAGATTAGATAGGGCTGGAATGAATACAATAATTATTTTCTTCTTTTAGTTGGTACTGAGTTTTGTATAGGGCTTTTATTTAAGGGAGCGGGGTTTATTCTTGATTTAAATACTGGAAGCATATCACATCTTACATAAAGTCTTGAAAAGGATTGAATTCTAGTGAGTCACAGCATTTTACTGCAAATCTCCAATTATATTGCTGTAGTAACATTATCATGAGTGGTGTCATTTCCCAAGGAATTTTATGAATGCTTTAGTCTACATAGTGTTCAAAGACAAGCTGAGACCTTTCTTTCTCCATGAGGCCTTACTTAATATTTCCCGTCCATTCTATATTCTCTATTCTTTAGGTGCTTTGAAAACCAGTGGTCTATATCATACCATTTCCCTTTTGATCATATATCTTATCTTATTCCTCTTTGAGCCCATGGCAGATTATCTCTAGAGGGAGCCCCTGTGATATGGGCCCCCTGATGTTCATGTCCTTGTATAATTTCCTCCATTTGAGGGCAGGTAGAAATTGTGTCTTGCTAGTAACCAGTGCAATATGACACAGGTGATCGGATGTTACTCCCTTGACTATGTTATAATACATCAAGCTCCGTCCGGCTTGCAGACTCCCTCTAGAGACTGTCTCTTTTTAGCTGGCGTTGAGGAAGTAAGTGGTCATGCTGGGAGGCACAGAGCTAGAGTAGCCTTTAAGAGCTGAGAGAGGCCTCCAGATGCTAGGCAAGAAGCTAGTACCCTCACTCCTAGAACCACCAAAAAAATAAATACATTCTGCTAACAGCCTGAGTGAGCCTGGGAAGAGATTCTTTCCCAGTCAAACTTCGAGATGAGAAGACAGTTTTGCAGTTGTGTGACCCTAGGCCAGAGGACCCAGTTAAACCATGAATGAACTCCTGACCCACAGAAACTGTGAGATAATAAATGTGTGTTTTTCTAAGTTGCTTAGTTTGTGGTAACTTGTTACACAGCAACAGGTAACTGGTTATGGGCATGACTTGTCTCCCAAACAAGGCTGAGAAAGATTTAAGGAGTAAAGCTATTGGTATCTCACGCAATATCGTGCCAGGTATCTAGTAGATGACAAGCAAATACTTGTTAAATTTTTATTACAGAAAACTATTGAATGTATATAGACCTTTTGAGGACAGATACCCTGTAATATTCATCTTTGTGTCTTCTTTGCCTGGCAGGGATCTGAAACATACTTGGCACTGAATATATATTGTGTCATAGTTCAGTCAGTGAGACATAACCACTATGAGTTATTGAATAAATCAGAAAATTATGACCCCCATGGTTAAATATGACCCACTACCTATTTTTGTACAGATTTTGAGCTGAGTGTTTTTACATTTTTAAATGGTGGAAAAAATCAAAAGAATAGTATTTTATGGTATGGAAATGATATGAAATTCAAGTTTTAGTGTCTGTAAATAAAGTCTTATTGGAATACAGCCACCCTCTTCATGAATGTGTCATCCATGAGTGTGTTCATGCTAAAAAGGCAGAGTTGTAGCTGCAAGAGAGACTGTCTGTGGTACTTTTATCACTTCGCCCTACTGCATAACACACTACAAATGGCAGTGATGTGGTTATAACTCTGCAGTGTTTCAAGTGCCATGCATATTGCCAGACTGTGACATTTTACCTGTTTACTTATTTTTTATTACCAGTGCATACCTATTGTGTCAAAACAAGAAAGGTAGACTTTGAATGTTGCTCTTTCAAGGCACAGTGAAGTGTGAATTATTTTGTTATTTCAGTAGATGGCCAAGCATTTTGTTTTCGTGCAATAACATGATAGCTGTGCTAAAAGAGCCCAGTATATGTCAACATTACCAGACTAAGTACTTATCACAATATTTCCAACTCCTAGAAATGCAGAGGAAAGGAAAATCAGATAATTTAAAATGGAATATCCATCACAGAAGAATTTGTTCACAAAAATAAAAAGTGAAAATGAGACTACAGCCAAAGAGAGTTTCTGGGTTTCTCATTTGTTAGCAAAGCAAGGAAATCTGTTTAACAATAATGAGTTAATTAAACTGTGCTTGACTGTGGCAACCAAAGAAATGCATTCAGAGAAAATAAACTTATTTAAGACTATTAACCATTTGGTGAGAACAGTTGTTTGGAGTCGACGATATTGGAAGTAACATCAACAGCCAATTAAAAAACAAGGCAAATGAATAATTTTCCCTTGATGAATCAATGGATGTTACTGATGCTACTCAGTTGTTGTTTATTTTGAGGCAATGACGAGCTTGAATTGACTGAAGAATTAGCCCCTATGAATAGTGTGTGTGGAACAACTACAAATGAGAATATTTTCAAAGAAGTTCAGAAAAAAAATGAATTTAGTACAAGCTGAAGTGGAATCTGCTAAGATGTATTACTACTTATGGGGGTAAAATTTGTGTGGAGCAGAAAAAGAATTAGTTGGACAAATGGGCAAAACCTATGAAAATTAAAGTTGTTTAAAGTCTATGGCTATTTATTCTATTATTCACCAGAGGCACTTTTGAATTTATTATGTGTCTTTGAACTGGTGTCATCAGTGGTAAACTTCATTAGCTCTTATAAACTTAACCATTATCAGTTCCATGAATTTTTTGCCAGAAATTCTAACTTTCCCTACCACAAAGCAATGTAATGGCTTAGCAGTGATAAAGTTTTACTGTGATTTTTCTGAGCTCATGGAAGAGAGTGAAATTTTTCTGAAGAATTGCCCTCACCCAGTATTTTTTGCACACTGCATGGCTTTGAAAATTATCCTTTGCTGAAGACTTGATAATGTTTCTTAATGAATTCAACCTAAAATTACAAAGGCAAAACAGCACTTATATGATAAACTTATACTTCGGGTAAGACATTTGAATGTCAACTAATATTTTTTTCAATAATGAGTAATGTTAAACTACTTTATACACATAGGTGCTGTCAAAAGACAAGAATTGAGATCTTCATTCTTACACAACTTCGTAGCAGATGTATTTTCTAAGCCCAAACTATAGTTCCAGCAGCTCTTAAATTTCTTTTCCTGTGGTAAAATACATATACATAAAATTTATCATTTTAACCACTTTAATTATCCAATTCAGTGACATTAAGTACATTCACAATGTTGTGCAACCATCATCACTGTCCATTTCCAGAATGTTTTTATCATCCCAAGCAAACTGTTAAGCAATAGCTCCCCATTTACTTCTCTCTCCAGCCCCTGACAACCTCTATTCTATTTTCTGCCTCTAAGAATTTGCCTATTCTAGGTACTCATATACGTGGAATCATACAATATTTGTCCTTTTTTTCTGGTTCCTTTCACTTAACATAATGTTGTCAAGATTCATCCATGTTAGCACATATTAGAATTTCATTTCTTTTAAAAAATAAATAATATCTCATTGTTTATATGTATACCACATTTTGTTTATCCATCCATCTACAGACGTTTGGGTTGTTTCTACCTTTTGGTTATTGTGAAAAATGCTATTATGAACATTGGTGTACAAGCATCTGTTTGAATCCCTACTTTCTCTTCTTTTGGATATACCAAAAGTGAAATTGCTGGAGCATATGGTAATTCTATGCTTAACTTTTTGAGGAACTGCTGAACTGTTTTCTACAGCGGCTGCATCATTTTATATTCCCACCAGCAGTAATAAACAAGGGATCCGATTTCGCCATATCCTTGCCAGTATTTTGTGCGCGTGTGTGTGTGTGTGTTTGTGTGTATATGGGTGTGAAGTAGTATCATATTGTGACTTTGATTTGAATTTCCTTAATGGTTAGTGATGCTGAACATCTTTTCATGTACTTTTTATCCATTTGCATACTTCTTGGGAGAAATATCAAGTCCTTTGCTCATTTTTGAATTTGGATTGTGTTTTTCTGTTGCTGAGTTGTAGTTCTTTATATTAAATATTCCTGTCTCAGATATATGCCTTGCAAATATTTCCTCCCATTCCTTGCAAGCACATTTAGACCTTAATGCAAATGTAAAGGAAATTTCCATATTTCAAAATCCATTTAACCCAGCAAACCCAGGGGCTTCCATCTGTTCTTCAGCTGGTAGTAATTAATCTGCAATTTAATGACATGCTAAAGAGCAAATATCAAGAAGAGACTTCTAGTAGACTTCTATAAATGCCTTATAATTGTTGTAAGTGTTGGATATGCTCAAGTAATATTGTGTGCTCAGGGGGTAGGGAAGAGTAACTTTGAATCCCAATTAAAAATAATGTTATCCCCCACCAAAAAAAAAAAAAAGAAATTTCATTCTTCTAATTAGTAGATAGGTATTATAAAAATTGTACTCAATTATGATTATTTTACTTTGTTATCAATAAAAATTGTGGAAATTTGTTTCTTTCTTGCTATATGAGTACCTACACAATATCCTTGATTTCATCTTTTGGCTTGCAAAGCCTAAAATATATGCTCTATGGCCCTTTATGGAAAAAATTTGCTAACGCCTGTCATAATAGATTTATTATAGGTATTAGGACTTATATGATTGTTGGAAGAATTGGGAAAGTTAAGGTCTATGAGAGAAATTGGATGATGAGAGAAGAAATCATCAGTTCATCTGAGAAATCAAACATGTTCAGATACTGAAATCATATTGCAAGGGAAGTCAAAAGTATGTGGGGAGGAGGGAATGGTGCTTCTATGTAGATACCACTTCTGTGGTCCTACAGCAAGTATCTGGTGGTGTATCTGAGCTATAGTGTCAGTTGGGAGTGTAGTTGGGAGAGAAGCTGGATATGGGATGGAAAAGAGCAAAGACAATTTAGAAGCCATGGGTACCTCTGAGTCCATCACTACATCTAACCACAATGACCTTCAGAAAGTACGGCTGCTGCCTCACTTCTGCCTTCTAAGTCTCATGCAGATTCCTTTTTTAGCCAATTCTAACTCAGGACAATATAGTTAAAAGGATTCTGGGACAAAAATTCCAGCTTAATCAAATTGACATTTATAAACCACAATACTGGAGAATGATCTAAGTTTTCAGTTAGACTATTTGGGCTATTTGAGTTAATATTCAGATCTCTTTATGATTCAGACATTTTATTTTATTATTTATGTATAGAATAAATATTCTCCTTTAAAAATCAACCTTACTGAGATATAGACAATAAATGAACTAATTTTACATGTATATTTAGACGAGTTTGACCATATCTGTGTAACCACAACTCCACTCAAAATTTATAATGTTTCCATTAGTGCCAAAATTTTTTCTCATTCCCTTCGTAGTCGATTACTATTCCAGTAGATCTAGACAACTACTGATGTATTTTATAGAACTACAGATTAGATTTTCTTCTTTTACAGTTTCATTCAAGTAGAATCATAGAGTATGTACACTTTTGTCTCTCTTCTTTTGCTAAGCATTGTGTTTTGGAGATATTACATCCATGTTATGTGTATTTGTAGTTTGTTTCCTTTATGGCTGAATAATATTCCATTGTTTGAATAGACCACATTTTATCTATCCATTCACATGTTGTTGGACATTTGAATTGCTTCCAGTTTTGGACTATGAATATATGTTCAAGTCTTTTAGTAGACATATGCTTTAATTTCTCTTGCTAAATATCGGGAGTAGAGTGTTTCATTCATATGGTTAACTTTTACTCTATAATCAACTGCCAAAATGTTCTGCAAAGTGAATATACCATTCTACATTTTATCATCAGTGTATGAGAGTTTCAGGTGCTCTACTTTCTTGGCACCACTTGTTGCTATCACTTAAAAATGTTTTTAACCTTCTAATGAGTGTGTAATGTTAGCTCATTGTGATTTTAATGTACAGCTTTCTGATGACCAATGATGATGAGGAATCTTTTCACATGGTTGTTGGCCATATATATATCTTTTCTCATGAAGAGTTTGTTCAAGTCTTTTGCCAAATGAAAATAAATTAGGCTGTCTATTTATCATTGAGTTATAAGAGTTCTTTTTTTTTTCCAGATACATGTTCTTTGTCAGAAACACTGGAAGTATTTTTTCCCAGTTTGTGGCCTGCCTTTTCCTTTTCTTAACGGCATATTTTGAAGAGTACTAGCTTTTTATTTGATAAAGCCCAGACTTTTGCTTTTTTTTTTCCTATGGTTCATAGTGTGTCTGTGTATGTGTGTGCGTGCATGTGCACATGCATGTGCGTGAGCTTTTTGTTTTGTTTAAGAAATCTTTGATTACCTTAATATTTAAGAATATTTTCCCTTTTGGATTATTTTAGAAGTGTTATGATGTTTGGACTTTTTTTTTTTTTTTTTTTTTAATTTTTGGCTGTGTTGGGTCTTCGTTTCTGTGCGAGGGCTTTCTCCGCTTGCGGCGAGTGGGGGCCACTCTTCATCGCGGTGCGCGGGCCTCTCACTGTCGCGGCCTCTCCCGTTGCGGAGCACAGGCTCCAGACGCGCAGGCTCAGTAGTTGTGGCTCACGGGCTTAGTTGCTCCGCGGCACGTGGGATCTTCCCAGACCAGGGCTCGAACCCGTGTGCCCTGCATTGGCAGGCAGATTCTTAACCACTGCGCCACCAGGGAAGCCCCTGATGTTTGGACTTTTATGCTTAGGTCAATGATCCATTTTTTTAAACCTAATTTTTATGTATGGTATGAAGTAATGGTCAAGATTCTTTTTTTTTTAATTTAATATGGCTATTCTATTGCTTTGGCATCAATTGTTGAAGAGAATACCTTCCCCCATTGAATTATTTTTGTATTTTTTTGAAAATCCATTAGTCACATATCTGTAGGTCTATTTCTGAACTCTTTATTTAATGATCTATATGCCTGTCTTTGCGCCAATATTGAATTGCTCTGATTACTGTAGCTGGATAGTAACTCTTGAAATCAGATAATGTAAACCTTCAATTCATCTTGGTTCTTTTACAAAAATGCTTTGGTTTTTTAATTTCTTCTTTGCTTTCTTCAGTGATCCCTTGGTTATTTAGTAGCACATGTTTAGCCTCCATGTATTTGTGTTTTTAAAATTAAAAAAAAATTTTTACTTTTAATTTTATTTATTTATTTAACATCTTTATTGGAGTATAATTGCTTTACAATGTTGTGTGAGTTTCTGCTGTATAACGAAGTGAATCAGCTATACGTATACATATATCCTCATAAGCCCTCCCTTTTGCGTCTCCCTACCACCCTCCCTATCCCACCCCTCTAGGTGGTCACAAAGCACACAGCTGACCTCCCTGTGCTATGCAGCTGCTTCCCACTAGCTATCGATTTTACATTTGGTAGTGTATATATGTCAGTGCCGCTCTCTCATTTCATCCCAGCTTACCCTTCTCCCTCCCCATGTCCTCAAGTCCATTCTCTATGTCTGCGTCTTTATTCCTGTCCTGCCCCTAGGTTCTTCAGAATCTTTTTGTTTTTTTTTTTTAGATTCCATATATATGTGTCAGCATATGGTATATGTTTTTCTCTTTCTGACTTACTTCACTCTGTATGACAGACTCTAGGTCCATCCACCTCACTACAAATAACTCAATTTCGTTTCTTTTTATGGCTAATATTCCATTGTATATATGTGCCACATCTTCTTTATCCATTCATCTGTCTATGGACACTTAGGTTACTTCCATGTCCTGGCTATTGTAAATAGAGCTGCAATGAACATTGTGGTACATGACTCTTTTTGAATTGTGGTTTTCTCAGGCTATATGACCAGTTGTGGGATTGCTGGGTCATATGGTAGTTCTATTTTTAGTTTTTTAAGGAACCCCCCATACTGTTCTCCACAGTGGCTGTATCAATTTACATTCCCACCAACAGTGCAACAGGGTTCCCTTTTCTCCACACCCTCTCCAGCATTTATTGTTTGTAGATTTTTTGATGATGGCCATTCTGACCGGTGTGAGGTGCTACCTCATTGTACTTTTTTTTTTTAATTTTAAAAATGTTTTAATTTAATTTTTTATTTTATATTCAAGGGATAGACATAATTCATTTTTTATTGAATTATAAAAATTATACAACTGACATCTAACATTAGGTGTACAACATAACAATGATTTGATATCTGTATACATTGGAAATGATCATCACAATAGGTCTAGTTAACAACTGTCACTATGAAACAGGCTGGGACCTGGGACCTCGGACTCTTTACTGCAGTGCTTGCACCTGGACAAACATCTCCTCATCTCCTCCAGCAACTGAATACAAAGAAACTATAAGGGACTAAAAATAACCACATGCATGAGCAGTTGGGGCAAGTTATAAACAAGATACAAAAAGGCCAAAACACAACTGCCACTTCTGAGGTGCCGGGAGCAAAAGCAGGGTAGAGCCCAAGGACCCTGATCGGTAACAACTACACATAGTTCCAAAGAATTTCTTTTTCTTGTAATGAGAACTTTTAAGGTCTACCCTCTTAGCAAATTTCAAATAATCAATATCATTTTATTAACTAGTTGCCATGCTGTACATTACATCCCGTGTCTTACTTATTTTATAACTGGAAGTTTGTATCTTTTGACCACCTTCATATGCACCCATCTTCATGCTGTATTGTAATTATTTGTTACTTGTCTGAGTCCCTCACTAAACTGTAACTTTCTAGAAAACAGAGACTGCCTTGTTCATCTTCATATCTCCTAACACCTTGAACAGTGGCTGGCACACACTTGGTATTTAATATTTGTCTGTGGAAGGGAGAAGGCTTGGAACGAAGAGCAGAACAGGGGAGACACACACACACACACACAACCAAATGAGAGGAGCAGTGGTGTAATGCAAATGGCACTGGAGATCTGGGACCTAATTCTGACTCTCCTGTGAGAATGAAAGTGGGCAGGACACCTGAACTTCCTGGGCCTCTGTATTATCATTTAGAAAACAAGGAATTTATAGCTTTAGGAATGTATGAGCTTTCAAGGAGGAAAATGCATAGTTTAGGAGTTGGGATTTTGGGTTTTTTAATGTTTCTATGCAAAAAATAAAGCTAAAACTGGAGCAAAGATTAGATTATGTCAAAGGATGGAAAGACGGGAAAAAGGAAGAAAGGAAGCAAGGAGGGAGGGAGGGAAGGAAGGAAGGAAGGAAAGAGGAGAGGGAGGGGGGAGGGAGGGAGGGGAAAGGGAGGGAGGAAAGAGGGAGAGAGGTTCATTACACAATATTACCCAAACTTTCCAGTAAATTGAAACCTGGTTAAAAAGAATGTATGGTGTGAGGTGATTTTTTCTTGAGGTCATTAACTCTAGCTTAATTTTGAACGTGTAAATGAAAAATAATATAACTAACTTTATAAAACACTAAGCATAACAAAATAGAAAATTTGAGGACCCAGAGATTATATTCATGAGAATGCATAAGTAACTATACCTCAAAGAAAGAATAAAGTCCATACTACATGGATTCCAAAACATTAACAGAAATGCGGGTGGGGGGATTCTGAATTATTATTTTTTTTCCGTTTCTTTTTCATTTTTTTTCATCTTGATCTTCTGTTAGCCCTTTTATGAATTCATCAGTTTTCCATTAGAGTTCTGAAAATGCTTATTCATTCAGTTCAGCAGTATAGTCAGTTACCAGAAACCTGTACTTGTCAGAGTCTTTTCCATGAATTCCTTGAAGATGAAACCCTTTTATAGGAACATTTTTGCAAAAGCATCAGAGTACACCCAGAACTGTCTGTAAATGGCAAAAGATTTAAAAATGACCACGGTTAAAGATTTGATGAAAGTTCATAATAATGCAATTGCCAAGGAAATTTAGTTTTTTCTGAGATATATATTTTAAAGTAATAACTAGAATTATGACTTATATAACATTATACCAGAACATATAAGGTTTTTAGAAATTTTATGTAATGTCTGAAACATTTATATTAACATATTTGCATACAAATAACCCAAAGAAAGTTTAGTATTAGTCGTTTTGTTTCTTTGTTTGTTTGTATTTTTATACTGCATGTTCTTATTAGTCATCAATTTTATACACATCAGTGTATACATGTGAATCCCAATTGCCCAATTCAGCACACCACCATCCCCACCCCACCGAGGTTTTCGCCCCTTGGTGTCCATACGTTTGTTCTCCACATCTGTGTCTCAATTTCTGCCCTGCAAACGGGTTCATCTGTACCACTTTTCTAGGTTCCACATACATGCGTTAATATACGATATTTGTTTTTCTCTTTCTGACTTACTTCACTCTGTATGACAGTCTCTAGATCCATCCACGTCTCAACAAATGACTCAATTTCGTTTCTCTTTATGGCTGAGTAATATTCCATTGTATTTATGTACCACATCTTCTTTATCCATTCATTTGTCGATGGGCATTTAGGTTGCTTCCATGACCTGGCTATTGTAAATAGTGCTGCAGTGAACACTGGGGTGCACGTGTCTTTTTGAATTATGGTTTTCTCTGGGTATATGCCCAGTAGTGGGATTGCTGGATCATATGGTAATTCTGTTTTTAGTTTTTAAGGAACCTGCATACTGTTCTCCATAGTGACTGTATCTATTTACATTCCCACCAACAGTGCAAGAGGGTTCCCTTTCCTCCACACCCTCTCCAGCATTTCTTGTTGGTAGATTTTCTGATGATGCCCATTCTAACTGCTGTGAGGTGATACCTCATTGTAGTTTTGATTTGCATTTCTCTAATGATTAGTGATGTTGAGCATTCTTTCATGTGTTTGTTGGCAATCTGTATATCTTCTTTGGAGAAATGTCTATTTAGGTCTTCTGCCCATTTTTGGATTGGGTTGTTTGTTTCTTTAATATTGAGCTGAATGAGCTGTTTATATATTTTGGAGATAAATCCTTTGTCCGTTGATTCGTTTGCAAATATTTTCTCCCATTCTGAGGGTTGTCTTTTCGTCTTGTTTATGGTTTCCTTTGCTGTGCAAAAGCTTTGAAGTTTCATTAGGTCCCATTTGTTTATTTTTGTTTTTATTTCCATTACTCTAGGAGGTGGATCAAAAAAGATCTTGCTGTGGTTTATGTCAAAGAGTGTTCTTCCTATGTTTTCCTCTAAGAGTTTTATAGTGTCCGGTCTTACATTTAGGTCTCGAATCCATTTTGAGTTTATTTTTGTGTATGGTGTTATGGAGTGTTCTAATTTCATTCTTTTACATGTAGCTGTCCAGTTTTCCCAACACCACCTATTGAAGATACTGTCTTTTCTCCATTGTATATCTTTGCCTCCTTTGTCATAGATTAGTTGACCATTGGTGTGTGGGTTTATCTCTGGGCATTCTGTCTTGTTCCATTGATCTATGTTTCTGTTTTTGTGCCAGTACCATATTGTCTTGATTACTGTAGCTTTGCAGTATAGTCTGAAGTCAGGAAGTTTGATTCCTCCAGCTCCGTTTTTTTCTCTCAAGACTGCTTTGACTATTCGGGGTCTTTTGTGTCTCCATACAAATTTTAAGATGATTTGTTCTAGTTCCGTAAAAAATGCTATTGGTAATTTGATAGGGATTGCATTGAATCTGTAGATTGCTTTGGATAGCATAGTCATTTTCACAATGTTGATTCTTCCAATCCAAGAACATGGTATATCTCTCCATCTGTTGGTATCATCTTTAATTTCTTTCATCAGTGTCTTATAGTTTTCTGCATACAGGTCTTATGTCTCCCTAGATAGGTTTATTCCTAGGTATTTTATTCTTTTTGTTACAATGGTAAATGGGAGTGTTTCCATAATTTCTCTTTCAGATTTTTCATCGTTAGTGTATAGGAATGCAAAAGATTTCTGTGCATTAATTTTGTATCCTGCAACTTTACCAAATTCATTGATTAGCTCTAGCAGTTTTCTGGTGGCATTTTTAGGATTCTCTTTGTATAGTATCATGTCATCAGCAAACAGTGGCAGTTTTACTTCTTCTTTTCCAATTTGTATTCCTTGTATTTCTTTTTCTTCTCTGATTGCCGTGGGTAGGACTCCAAAACTATGTTGAATAATAGCGATGAGAGTGGACATCCCTGTCTTGTTCCTGATCTTAGAGGAAATGCTTTCAGTTTTTCACCATTGAGAATGATGTTTGCTGTGGGTTTGTCGTATATGGCCTTTATTATGTTGAGGTAGGTTCCCTCTATGCCCACTTTCTGGACAGTTTTTATCATAAATGCATGCTGAATTTTGTCAAAAGCTTTTTCTGCATGTATTGAGTTGATCATATGGCTTTTATTCTTCAATTTGTTAATATGGTGTATCACATTGATTGATTTGCGTATATTGAAGAATCCTTGCATCCCTGCGATAAATCCCACTTGATCATGGTGTATGATCCTTTTAATGTGTTGTTGGATTCTGTTTGCTAGCATTTTGTTGAGGATTTTTGCATCTATATTCATCAGTGATATTGGTCTGTAATTTTCTTTTTTTGTAGTATCTTTGTCTGGTTTTGGTATCAGGGTGATGGTGGCCTCATAGAATGAGCTTGGCAGTGTTCCTTCCTCTGAAATGTTTTGGAAGACTTTGAGAAGGATGGGTGTTAGCTCTTCTCTGAATGTTTGATAGAATTCACCTGTGAAGCCATCTGGTCCTGGACTTTTGTTTTTTGGAAGATTTTTAATCACAGTTTCAATTTCATTACTTGTGATAGGTCTGTTCATATTTTCTGTTTCTTCCTGGTTCAGTCTTGGAAGGTTATACCTTTCTAAGAATTTGTCCATTTCTTCCAGGTTGTCCATTTTATTGGCATAGAGTTGCTTGTAGTAGTCTCGTAGGATGCTTTGTATTTCTGCGGTGTCTGTTGTAACTTCTCCTTTTTCATTTCTGATTTTATTGATTTGAGTCCTCTCCCTCTTTTTCTTGATGAGTCTGGCTAATGGTTTATCAATTTTGTTTATCTTCTCAATGAACCAGCTTTTAGTTTTATTGATCTTTCCAGTTGTTTTCTTTGTTTCTATTTCATTTATTTCTGCTCTGATCTTTATGATTTCTTTCCTCTGCTAACTCTGGGTTTTGTTTGTTCTTCTTTCTCTAGTTCCTTTAGGTGTAAGGTTAGATTGTTTACTTGAGATTTTTCTTGTTTCTTGAGGTAGGCTTGTATAGCTATAAACTTCCCTCTTAGAACTGCTTTTGCTGCATCCCATAGGTTTTGCACTGTTGTGTCTTCACTGTTATTTGTCTCTAGGTATTTTTTGATTTCCTCTTTGATTTCTTCAGTGATCTCTTGGTTATTTAGTAACCTATTGTTTAGCCACCATGTGTTTTTTTTTTTACGATTTTTCCCCTGTAATGTATTTCTAATCTAATAACGTTGTGGTCAGAAAAGATGCTTGGTATGATTTGAATTTTCTTAAATTTACTGAGGCTTGATTTGTGACCCAAGATGTGATCTATCCTGGAGAATGTTCCGTGCGCACTTGAGAAGAAAGTGTAATCTGCTGTTTTTGGATGGAATGTCCTATAAATATCAATTAAATCTATCTGGTCTATTGTGTCATTTAAAGCTTCTGTTTCCTTATTTATTTTCATTTTGGATGATCTGTCCATTGGTGTAAGTGAGGTGTTAAAGTCCCCCACTGTTATTGTGTTACTGTCGATTTCCTCTTTTATAGCTGTTAGCAGTTGCCTTATGTATTGAGGTGCTCCTATGTTGGGTGCATATATATTTATAATTGTTATATCTTCTTCTTGGATTGATCCCTGGATCATTATGTAGTGTCCTTCCTTGTCTCTTGTAACATTCTTTATTTTAAAGTCTATCTTATCGGATATGAGTATAGCTACTCCAGCTTTCTTTTGATTTCCATTCGCATGGAATATCTTTTTCCATCCCCTCACTTTCAGTCTGTATGTGTCCCTAGGTCTAAAGTGGGTCTCTTGTAGACAGCGTATATATGGGTCTTGTTTTTGTATCCATTCAGCCAGTCTATGTCTTTTGGTTGGGGCATTTAATCCATTCACGTTTAAGGTAATTATCGATATGTATGTTCCTATGACCATTTTCTTAATTGTTTTGGGTTTGTTTTTGTAGGTCCTTTTCTTCTCTTGTGTTTCCCACTTAGAGAAGTTCCTTTAGCATTTGTTGTAGAGCTGGTTTGGTGGTGCTGAATTCTCTTAGCTTTTGCTTGTCTGTAAAGCTTTTGATTTCTCCATCAAATCTAAATGAGATCCTTGCCGGGTAGAGTAATCTTGGTTGTAGGTTCTTCCCTTTCATCACTTTAAGTATATCATGCCACTCCCTTCTGGCTTGCAGAGTTTCTGCTGAGAAATCAGCTGTTAACCTTATGGGAGTTCCCTTGTATGTTATTTGTCGTTTTTCCCTTGCTGCTTTCAATAACTTTTCTTTGTCTTTAATTTTTGCCACTTTGATTACTATGCGTCTCGGCGTGTTTCTCCTTGGGTTTATTCTGTATGGGACTCTCTGCGCTTCCTGGACTTGGGTGGCTATTTCCTTTCCCATGTTAGGGAAGTTTTCGACTATAATCTCTTCAAATATTTTCTCTGGTCCTTTCTCTCTCTCTTCTCCTTCTGGGACCCCTATAATGCGAATGTTGTTGCGTTTAATGTTGTCCCAGAGGTCTCTTAGGCTGTCTTCATTTCTTTTCATTCTTTTTTCTTTAGTCTGTTCCGCAGCAGTGAATTCCACCATTCTGTCTTCCAGGTCACTTATCCGTTCTTCTGCCTCAGTTATTCTGCTATTGATTCCTTCTAGTGTAGTTTTCATTTCAGTTATTGTATTGTTCATCTCTGTTTGTTTGTTCTTTAATTCTTCTAGGTCTTTGTTAATCATTTCTTGCATCTTCTCAATCTTTGCCTCCATTCTTATTCCGAGGTCCTGGATCATCTTCACTATCATTATTCTGAATTCTTTTTCTGGAAGGTTGCCTATCTCCACTTCATTTAGTTGTTTTTCTGGGTTTTTTTCTTGTTCCTTCATCTGGTACATAGCCCTCTGCCTTTTCATCTTCTCTATCTTTCTGTAACTGTGGTTTTTGGTCCACAGGCTGCAGGATTGTAGTTTTTCTTGCTTCTGCTGTCTGCCCTCTGGTGGTTGAGGCTATCTAAGAGGCTTGATGGGAGGCTCTGGTGGTGGGTAGAGCTGACTGTTGCTGTGGCGGTCAGAGCTCAGTAAAACCTTAATCCACTTGCCTGTTGATGGGTGGGGCTGGGTTCCCTCCCTGTTGGTTGTTTTGCCTGAGGCAACCCAACACTGGAGCCTACCTGTGCTCTTTGGTGGGGTTAATGGCAGACTCTGGGAGGGCTCACGCCAAGGAGAACTTCCCAGAACCTCTGCTGCCAGTGTCCTTATCCCCACGGTGAAACAGAGCCACCACTCGCCTCTGCAGGAGACCCCCCAACACCAGCAGGTAGGTCTGGTTCAGTCTCCCCCAGGGTCACTGCTCCTTCCCCTGGGTCCCGATGCACACGTTACTTTGTGTGTGCCCTCCAAGAGTGGGGTCTCTGTTTCCCCCAGTCCTGTCAAAGTCCTGCAATCAATTCGCACTAGGCTTCAAAGTCTGATTCTCTAGGAATTCCTCCTCCCGTTGCCGGACCCCCAGGTTGGGAAGCCTGTCGTGGGGCTCAGAACCTTCACTCCGGTGGGTGGACTTCTGTGGTATGAGTGTTCGCCAGTCTGTGAGTCACCCACCCAGCAGTTATGGGATTAGATTTTACTCTGATTGCACCCCTCCTACCGTCTCACTGTGGCTTCTCCTCTGTCCTTGGACGTGGGGTATCCTCCTTGGTGAAGTCCAGGGTCTTCCTGTCAATGATTGTCCAGCAGCCAGTTGTGATTCTGGTGCTCTCGCAAGAGGGAGTGAGAGCACGTCCTTCTACTCCGCCATCTTGGTTAATCCCTTTTCCCACATGTTTTCTTAAATTTATACCTAAATATTTCAGGCATTTATGTGCTATTTTATATATATATTTCAAATTTCAAATTTTATTTCTCCATTTTTTTTTGTTAGTGTATGGAAACAATTGATTTTTCTAGGTGGACCATGTATTCTGCCAAGTTGTTAACTTTACTTATTAATGCTACGAACTGTTTTGTGAGTTCTTTATAATTTTTGATGTATATGATCATGTCTCTGAATGGAGACAGTTATTATTAATTATTAAATGCAAATATTCAATTTACTTTTAATATAATTTTTTATATTTTTAGGTTCAAATCTACGGTTTTCTTATTTTTTCTGTTGTTCTAAATGTTGTTTGTTTTTTGTCTCTCTTTTCCTCCTTTATTGTCTTTTTATAGATTGAGTATATTTTCAGTTTTCCATTTTATCTCCTTTGTTGGCTAATTTAGATATACTTCTTTGTTCTATTAATTTAATGGTTACTCTAGGGTTTACAGTGTGCATTTTTTAGTTATCACAATTTTCCAAATAATATTATACTATTTCTTAGGCATATGTTTCACAAATTATTTCTTTAACATTATGTTTTACTTAACCATTTTTATTACTTTAATTAAAAGAGTTAACTATTAATTCTCTTTTAAATGAATTGCTCAATCTTGCAGTGTTTTGCTTTTCTTTCACTATTTGTCTTTGTGTGTGTATCCTGTATACACAATCACCTTTTGCTGTGGGTCTCTGTATTTTCTAGGATGAGTCACCATCATTCCTACCAGGTTTTATCTAATCTCTTCCTGAAGGTCTGCAGATGTTAACTTGACCATCTTCTTTAGCAAGCTTATTTCAAAGATCATCTGCTTAGGCTGTGAGGAAGAGGTATGCTAAGGATAATCTTCAGTCAGCCTGTATTTACTCCTTTTTAGATAGAGGGTATCTACTCATTTTTATATTATATTATTTGTCTGCTCATTTGATTACCAATGAAGCTGCTACTGGTTTCATTGATGGGGAGACCCTTGCAGGTTGGGCTACTTGTTTGAAGTTGGTCCCTGAGGAACCTTGAGAAGGTTTCTCAAACTCTTCTGATGTTGGTCACAGCACTCTAAAATATTAGTTTTACCATATTCACTTCTGCTTAAGGAAAACCTTTCAGCTGTTATAGTCTTCAAAACAAAATGCCCCCATTCTCTTCCAAGGTAGCAACATAGGAGCTTTTTCTGTTCTAACAGGAAAAGTGTAATTTGTTTATGTATAATTTGTTATTATATGAATAGTGGTAATTTGGAAGAAGATAATGCTGGGTTAAATAATTCAACATTGTTGGAAAGCTGTTTTTCCTATAGACAACTTTTTTGGCTGTGTTGGGTCTTCGTTGCTGCATGTGGCCTTTCTCTAGTTGCGACGAGCGGGGGCTGCTCTTCATTGCAGTGCATGGGATTCCCATTGCGGTGGCTTCTCTTGTTGTGGAGCACGGGCTCTAGGTGCGCGGGCTTCATTAGTTATGGTGCGCGGGCTCAGTAGTTGTGGCTCGTGGGCTGTACAGCGCAGGCTCAGTAATTGTGGCGTACGGGCTTAGTTGCTCTGTGGCACATGGGATCTTCCAGGACCAGCGCTCCACCCCGTGTTCCCTGTATTGGCAGGCAGATTCTTAACCACTGTGCCACCAGGGAAGCCCTCCTGTAGACATAACTTTTGCATTTTTGTATTTTACGTACTCTTTTCATCATGTGGTGAATAATTCATCTGCATGGTGTTTTTGTATTACTGTATTTGAATTTTAACACATTAGCTGGATAACCTTGGGATATAACTTAAATCCTCTGTGCCTTAGTTTCTTCATCACTAAAATGGGGGTGATGATAGCACTTACCCCTATCAGGTTGTTCTGAGGGTTAAATGAATTATTATATATAATGTGTCTGAAAGAATGTCTGACCTACAATTACCACTCAATATATGTTCATTGTTATTATCTACCTATTATTATTTTAGAAATATTATTTAATGAGCAAGAGAAGAGAAAATAGGGAAAAAAGACTAATCTACTGAGTTAAGGGAATAAAAATGATCAATAAAGGAATTTGGTGCATTATTTACCAGAAAGCACAGGAAGTAAGAACATAATATTGTTTTGCTTAATGAAGAAAGTCTGTCACACCACTTTTTAGACAACAATAACAACAACAACAGCGACCTAAAAACAAATAATCCCTTTGGGAAGCTCCAGTTATTAATAGTTGAAAGTTAAGTTGGCTTTTTTTGAAACAACCCCTTTAGAAATATTTGATGTTCACTTATTTTCATTACAGTTACACAATTCGACATTTATTTGTTTTTTACAAACAATAGGAAAATAAGATCTATTCAGTTTATACTTCTCTCTGTTTCGTATCAGTTCTTTCCTGTTTTCCTTTATTTGGAGTTTATAGTAAACTCATCAAATAATATCTTTATTGGTTTGCCACCACTTGTTTTGTTACATTTGTTCTTATTTTTCATATAATAAGAGTTTTAGGCTACACATTTTAAGTTCATTCATTATAATTAATTTCCTTTTGTCTGGAGGATGTCTTTTTGGGTTTTACAACATCAACCTCTCATGATGAAGATGATGTAAACTCTCCTCTCCTCTTTACCAAATAAGAGATAGTCTCAATATGAGACTGCCCAGTGTAATGACCAGATAATTAGTATATTCTACTTGGATTTAATATTTGCATTTAATACATTAAAATTGTTTACTTGGATGTAATGATTAGTAGATTTTTGCTTAAAAATTATTACTCATGAAGAATGTACTTAAAATATCTACCTATAAATTTGGATTATAATTGATCATTAATTTATCCTCACTACTCTCAAGTGTACATTTTTATACCTCTACAAATTCCAAAAAGTTTTGAGGATGCTAGCTGCTTGGACAGACCTGAATATAATGGAAACATTAAAAAAATGGGTTATGGTGGTGGTGTGATGAATTGGGCGATTGGGATTGACATGTATACACTGATGTGTATAAAAATGATGACTGATAAGAATCTGCTGTATAAAAAAATAACTAAAATAAAATTCCAAAAAAAAAAAAAAGACAGTATGGTACTGGCACAAAAACAGAAATATAGATCAATGGAACAGGATAGAAAGCCCAGAGATAAACCCACGCACATATGGTCCCCTTATCTTTGATAAAGGAGGCAAGAATATACAATGGAGAAAAGACAGCCTCTTCAATAAGTGGTGCTGGGAAAACTGGACAGCTACATGTAAAAGAATGAAATTAGAACACTCCCTAACACCATACATAAAAATAAACTCAAAATGGATTAAAGACCTAAATGTAAGGCCAGACACTATAAAACTCTTAGAGGAAAACATAGGCAGAACACTCCATGACATAAATCACAGCAAGATCCTTTTTGACCACCTCCAAGAGAAATGGAAATAAAAACAAAAATAAACAAATGAGACCTAATGAAACTTAAAAGCTTTTGCACAGCAAAGGAAACCATAAACAGGATGAAAAGACAACCCTCAGAATGGGAGAAAATACTTGCAAATGAAGCAACTGACAAAGGATTAATCTCCAAAATTTACAAGCAGCTCATGCAGCTCAATATCAAAAAAACAAATAACCCAGTCCAAAAATAAGCAGAAGACCTAAATAGACATTTCTCCAAAGAAGATATACAGATTGCCAACAAACACATGAAAGACTGCTCAACATCACTAATCATTAGAGAAATGCAAATCAAAACTACAGTGAGGTATCACCTCACACCGGTCAGAATGGCCATCATCCAAAAATCTACAAACATTAAATGTTGGAGAGGGTGTGGAGAAAAGGGAACCCTCTTGCCCTGTTGGTGGGAATGTAAATTGATACAGCCACTATGGAGAACAGTATGGAGGTTCCTTAAAAAACTTAAAATAGAACTACCATATGACCCAGCAATCCCACTACTGGGCATATACCCTGAGAAAACCATAGTTGAAAAAGAGTTATGTATCACAATGTTCATTGTAGCTCCACTTACAATAGCCAGGACATGGAAGCAACCTAAGTGTCCATTGACAGATGAATGGATAAAGATGTGGCACATATGTACAATGGAATATTACTCAGCCATAAAAAGAAACGAAATTGAGTTATTTGTAGTGAGGTGGATGGACCTAGAGTCCGTCACACAGAGTGAAGTAAGTCAGAAAGAGAAAAACAAATACTGTATGCTAACACATATATATGGAATCTAAAAAAAAAAAAAAATGGTTCTGAAGAACCTAGGGGCAGGACAGGAATAAAGACGGGACATAGAGAATGGACTTGAGGACACAGGGAAGGGGAAGGGTAAGCTGGGACGAAGTGAGAGAGTAGCACTGACATATATACACTAGCAACTGTAAAATAGATAGCTAGTGGGAAGCAGCCTCATAGCACAGGGAGATCAGCTCGGTGCTTTGTGACCACCTAGAGGGGTGGGATAGGGAGGGTGGGAGGGAGAAGCAAGAGGGAGGAGATATGGGGATATATGTATATGTATAGCTGATTCACTTTGTTATAAAGCAGAAACCAACACACCATTGTAAAGCAATTATACTCCAATAAAGATGTAAAAAAAAAAAAAGAAAAAAAAATGGGTTAAAGGATGTAATATAAATATTGAATTTGAGAGTTAGAAATGCTGAAAAATTTTACTGCATTGAGGTGTTTCATGTCAGCTCTGAACTTCCTAATAAATGATACGTAAAGGTATTTATGAGAGACAAATATTTTTCTTATGACATATTCTAAGAGAGATTTACTACATGGAGTTATTTAGAGGCATTGATATTAGCAGAAATTTTGCTGAAGACAGAGAAATATTCATCATATCCATACATCATATTCCTATATCTCTCCCTACCTCCTGCTTGTTTGGTAAAGTTTTAATAAAATGTAATCTATATATGGAAAAATATGTATGCACAAATCATAAGCATTAATAAGCTCAGTGAATTATTACAAAGTGAACACACCAGGTAATCAGCCCCAAGACCATCAAAAACCAGAATATTAGCCAGTAGACCCCCACAGTTTCTATTGTGCCCCCTTGCAGTCATGGTCCTCCTTCTCAAAATAATCACTCTTCTCAATTCTAATGGTATATATTAGTTTTGCCTGTGTGAACTTTCTATAAAAGGAATCAGGCAGTATGTAACATCTGTGTCTGACTTCTTCCTCTCAATACTACATTTGTGAGATTCATCCATGTTTTTGAGTGTAGTTGTAGATCATTAATTGTCATTGCTGTGTAGTTTTCCATTATATGAATAAAACAGAATTTATTGGTGCATTCTACTGTTATTGGACATATGGGTGGGTAGTTTCCAGTTTTTGGCTATTATGAATAGTGCTGTTATGAACATTTCTTTAGATGTCTTTTTGTGATATATGTATACATTTTTGTTGGGTATATATTTAAGAGTGGAATTGCTTTAATATAACATATAATAACTTCAGTTTTAATACATACTGCCAAGGAGTTTTTCAATTTCCATTACTGCCTGCAGTGTATAAAAGTTCCATTTGCTTCACGTCCTTGCAAACACTTGGTACTGACAGTCTTTCACTTTAGCCCTTTTGGTAGGTATGAAGTAGTATCTTATGGTGATTTTAGTTTCTATTTCCCTGGTGACTAATAAAGTTGAATGTCTTTTTATACGTTTATAAGCCATTTGGATGTTATCTTTTGTTAAGTGTCTGTTCAAATCTTGTACGTTTTTCTATTAAGTTATCTGATGTGGTCCTTTATTAGCAGTCAATTTGAGTCTAGGGCCACTGAAGGATCTTAAAGTATAGAAGTTCTATGTTCTTGATTGCAAAGCAAGACATATAGTTTAGATATGAGGCATAAATGCAGAAAAGTTAATATTTTATTTTTAATATTAAAGAGACTTATATAATTATTACCTAGTAGAGGGGCCATGTTACCTGGCACAGACTTGGACTGGAGAAATAACCATTCATAAGGACAACTCCATCCCAACAAGAATAGGTTGAGGCTTGGATAAGGTAACTTCTCAAAGGGCTGCGAAATATGCTCCCCCAAGCAAATGAATTGGCTGTTGAGCGGAGTTTTCTTTTTTTGCTATTTGTCTCAATACTGAAAATTGTCTGCCAAATGATGATTTGGGCAGAGATGACATGTAGGTATTGAAGTAGATTGAGACCAAGCCATGCAGTTTATTGAGGTTAAAAATGGCCTGAAGAGATAATCAGTTTTGATGCCATACAGCTTCCTGCTCTTAGCCTACAAATGGCTCTCATCTTTTTTACATTAAATGAATTAACATATGCTAAATGTGTAAAAGAGTACTTGGCACCTAGTAATCACTCAGTAAATTTTGATTGTTGTCATTATTATTATTACATTCTGCTATATTCTTCTATTGCACCTTTTGCTCTTTGGGAATAGTTTATATAACTTAACCTTCTGGTGCTGCTTTTGACATCTTGTAGGAAAGCATCTCTGATTGTGAGATGATGCGAGTCCCTCTTATCTCGCATCTGCTCCAGATCACGTTTTCAAGACTCCCCACTATATAGGCAGGGCTGGCATCTGCCTCTTCACTCTTGTACATGTAGCACTGAGCACAGTGCCTGGCCCTAACAGGGATCTGATACACGCTTGCTGAAGGTTTGCTACACTGCATCTCTTACTGTGATACCTGTTGCACTTGAGATGTGTGTGCATCTCATGGATTCAAGGCCCACATGGAGTGGGTTTGGAGAAACTTGGCAGAGTTGAAAAACTGTGGGTTTTTCAGGTGCATCTGACTTGAATCCCAGTTTATCCACTTTCCCTAGCTGTGAGACTTCAGAAAAATTACTTAAACCCTTGAAGCTTTGGTTTCTTCATCAGTTAAATGTAAGTAAAGAATTGCAAACTCTAAAAGTTGCTATAAAGATTAGGCATGACCTACCTAAAGGACCTAGTAAGTGCACACTCCTCAATAATTGGTACTTGTTACTATCTAATAACTGTCATTTTTGAATTACTCTAACCTCTGCTTTGATTTCCTTAGTTTCATTTCTATTCCATACCCTTAAATTTTTTTTTCTGTATTACTTCAATAAGGACTTGAAGCTCAAATGGCCACAATATATTATATGCAATGAAACCCTTTGGTTCTCTCTTTCTTATACAATTGTGCACCAGGAAATGGGACGATATTCATTAACATGACTGTGCTGTCCTATCCTACAGGTCCCCCTCCCTATCTACCTAAGAGAGTCTTTTCTTGGCCAGTCAGGTCCCTGGATCTTTTGATGCAGAATCAGGACAACTGGTGATGAGGAATGGGAAGGTGGCTGTAAATTACCCTGAATGTTACTTATTATATATATGTATTAAAAACTTCTTTGTTGTGCTTCTAATAGTTTCATATATCTATAAATTTTGTTTCCTTAACAAAATTGTGAGTCTCATGAATCCAGTGACTATAATATATACATATACATATACATGGGTGTACATATATATACACACGTATATATATACATATATTTCTATCATTCTCAGAGCTTGAAATCTTTGTAACAAGCATTCAAAAATACTTGCTAATTTAAAGTATTTAGAAATACGCTTAGAGATTCTTTTCAGTAGAATGAAAAAGTGTTGACCCTTACTTAGGGAGATAGTTTATCTCATGTAGAACTCACTGGATACCATTTTCAGAATGTTTCAAACACTCTTTGGTTACTGTCAAGGATTCCAGAGCTAGATCTGAACACGGGAGGACAACTGCCAATCCTTTTTCCTACTTTCACTCTCCTGCCTTATTTAAAAAATACCCACCCCTGGGGATATGTGCTTTTCAACTAGCAGGATAGAAGAAAACAATTTTGTATTTTTAGGTGTTTTTCCCATAGAAACTCGAATGAGATGGAAACATATTTCATTCACTTATGACAAACCATTGAAAAAAACTTTTTTTGGGGTATGGGTATAACTAGAAAATTTCTATTTTAAGTTGGACTAAGTAGTCATTTTGAATGAATGCCCCAAAAAACTCCCACCCAAAAGCTACACAAAAGTCAATTAAACAACTGTGTAGTCCTTTCCTGCCTGAGGCATCAGCTGTCTTGTGTTCTGTGGCCGACCTGTGCTGTTGTCCTGCTTTCCACAGTCACGCACTCTTTGCACAGGCTGGCAGTGAGAAGAACAAGGCTACATCCCAAAGGAGGAAAACTACTAAGCAGGCTACTTAAGTTCCAGATTTTACTGCAAACCATGTGGTGATGTAATTCAGGGTCAGAATATCTCCCCAGAACCTGGGAGAAATCCAGGTAGCATGAAAGAGGACAGGGGTAGTAAATGACCCCCATCTGAGGGACCTCTCAGTTTGTCCCTATATAAAATTAGACCAAGGGCCATGGTAGTTGTGTAACTTTACAACCGTAGGGATTTTGTGGAAGGAGTGTATACATTTTTACAATGTGGTCCTAATAATGGTATTTTCAGGATGCCCAGAGTCTTAGACATAATAATTCATTAGTACGGCTTGAACATGTCAATATTCTGGAGCCACTCCTCATAAAGTGCAAATATCTAGGACACAGTTTTAGATTACTATTTACTTTTCAAATTATAGAAGACAGTGCTAGAGGAAGAGAGTTACAGTTCTCACTTTGTCACTATTTGCAGTTGAGCAGGTAGTTTAGGAAATGGCATTCCAAATGAAATCTTCCATCACCTATTCTTCCAGCAATTGCTATTAGAAGCAATTTGACTGACTGATATTCATGTTTTTCTAGCTTAAGCAGAAAAATTTAACAGTTCATATTATGGTAGGAAAAAAGGAGAATGAGCCCTGGTGAATCAGACTCCATAGGCCTTTGGAAGAAACACAGTGACTGGTGGAAGACATACCAAAAAGCCTAGGGGGCTACACAGGGTCACGTACCAGGGACAGCCAAGCCATTTAAGGGAATGTACTAGCCACACTTTAAAATGAATTTTAAAATAAGGTGGATACCAGCATGCTTAACTTACATGAGATGAAGAGTTTATGCATTTGGGTGACAGAAAGCATATTAAGATGTACATAGAATTTTTTTTTCCTATTTTTTTCTTGTATCATTTCTATATATGTGTTACAGGCATTTAGCTACTTCAGAAGGATAATTCCAAAATAATACCTTAAATGAAATATAAAAATTTTTTGCATTACATAGTTTGTGTACTCCCTTCTCCCCCCCCCCCCCCCCCAGAATTTTAGCCATCAATGCCTATGCTTGCACTGTAGAATTCTAATTATAGGGCATATATTATCTCAGAGTGACTAAAAACAGAGCCATCTAGTGGCAAGTAATCTGACTTATAGTCACGTGACTTCAATCTGCAGAAGCTGGGGCCAAGGATTTCAACTCATTATTCAGTTACTTGAATGTCATAGAAAACTGTATGTTAATATGGTATTCGAACACTGTTTGGAGATATTTCCTATGAAATAAGATGTGGGGGCAATAAAAACATTGCTACTGTGTTATACATGAGCTCTCTATAGGCTATTGGGAAATATTTGCTCAGTGTTGTTTATTTTGGAAATATTCATTTCAGTTAAAGGTTATGTTCTTAATCACTGTTGTATTTGGATTTTTTTCCTCATGACATAATAAGCCATTAGGCTCAATGAGGTTTAATTTTAATTTAAGTAGACAGAGACTTCAAAGAAAAGAGGGCAGTGTTGCAAGTGAGAAAAGATGGCCAAGTTGATACAAAAAGTAGCAAAACAGTGTAGGAAAATATCAACATGTTTTGCATAATCAATCACAGAAAATGTGTCAATAGGAGTGAGATTATCTTGAATAGGTACAAATATAGCTGAAATAAATAATATAAGAAAATGCAGTATAACTCCTAAACTCAACCTATCTCTTAAAAGAAAACATTAAGAGGTAAACCTCTAGTGTCTGAAAATTTCTACAAAATACAATAAAGCAAAAATATTTATTATAGTAGGATATTTGCAATCCTAATATTTAGCCATCTGGAATTATTTTTAAAGGACCATACTATTAAATCTTTTGAAATAGAGAATTTTCCTTTTAATGGGAAATCTGTATTTGATTGTAAAGATGGAATACTATGTCCTTGGCCTGGCTGTTCTTGAATTGTAGGCTTAACATATAGTAGAGGCTGGGATTCCAGTAAATTTATTTCAGGCGTGAAAGCCTGGAGGAATAAATGCATACATGTGAATAGAGGAGTGTAACAATGTGATTGATATCCACTTCTATTGTAATGAATTCCGTATAAGTGATGCCATTAGCTCCTTGTTTTGCTGTTACAATGCTGTGAGAATGGAGTTAAGTCAATGATGACTGTAATTACCTATTGGCAAATCAGACTGCATAATGAGATGCAAAATAGCTCAGTGGCAAGTTTACACAATATGACGGTCTGCCAAGGGATAGCATTTTGATTTTTTCAAGGAAAGAAAATCATGTACTATACTAAGATAACACGAATCTGTAATATATGGAACGACTTTGAAAGGAGAATCAGAAGTTCAAATATAACTCTAATATTTTTTAAAGGAGACTCTATTTTTCTATTTAGAAGCTATTCAAGAGGTTAGTAAGTGATGGTCAATGCTGGTATATCTTCAGCTAAGCTTGACAGTTTTCAAGATAAATCAGAAAGGTGGCATAGGATTTATGAAAACTGTTAAGATGAATATTTGGTCTCTGGTCATTGAAAGTGTGGATATTCCCAGCTGTACCCACAGATAGTGCCTCTCCTCATAGCTTATGGCTGAGGTTCTGGGAAGGCTGGAGACTTCAAAGAAGATGCAGGATTGGAATGGAAAGATGAAAAGTTGTGGATGAATTGTTGTTGGCATTTTCTCTGCCAGATATCTCTAGGGATTTCATTCTTTTTTCCCTACGATCCTTAACCTTCTAAATGACATTTCTAAGTCTTTTCAGTTTTTATTTTATCAGTAATGTTGAACACTTGAAAAGTCCTGGGGTAGCAGTTGAGACAATAGGAAGAATTTACCATAATATTAAAAAAAAAAAACCTAGGAATAAACTTACCTAAGGAGGCAAAAGACCTCTACTCTGAAAACGATAAGACACTGATGAAAGAAATTGAAGACAACACAAATAGATGGAAAGACATACCATATTCTTGGATTGGAGGAATTGATATTGTTAAAATGACCATACTACCCAAGGCAATCTACAGATTCAATGCAGTTCCTATCAAAATACCAATGACATTTTTCACAGAACTAGAGCAAATAATTAAAAAATTTGTATGGAAACACAAAAGACCCTGAATAGCTAAAATAATCTTGAGAAAGAAGAACAGAGCTGGAGGACTCACACTCCCTGACTTCACACTATACTACAAAGCTACAGTAATCAAAACAGTATAGTACCGGCACAAAACCAGGCACATAGATCAATGGAACAGGACAGAGAGCCCCGAAATAAACCCACACATTTATGGTCAATTAATCTATGACAAAGGAGGCAAGAATATATGAGGGAGGAAAGACAGTCTCTTCAACAAGTGGTGCTGGGAAAACTGGACAGCTACATGTAAAAGGATGAACTTAGAACATTCTCTAACATCATATACAAAAATAAACTCAAATGGATTAAAGACCTAAATGTAAGACCAGATACTTTAAAACTCCTAGAGGACAACATAGGCAGAATACTCTGACATAAATCAAAGCAACAGTTTTTTGGATCTGTCTCTTAAAGTAAGGGAAATAAAAGCAAATATAAGCAAATGGGACCTAATTAAGCTTAAAAGTTTTTGCACAGCAAAGGAAGCCACCCACAAAACAAAAAGACAGCATACTGAATGGGAGAAAATATTTGCAAATGATATGACTGATAAGGGGTTAATATCCAAAATATATAAACAGCTCGTATAACTCAACATCAAAAAAACCCCCAAAAAACCAATTAAAAAAATGGACAGAAGACTTGAATAGACATTTTTCCAAAGAACACATACAGATGGCCAAAAGGCACATGAAAAGATATTCAACATCACTAATCATCAGAGAAATGCAAATCAGAACCACGAGATATCACCTCATGCCTGTCAGAATAGCTATCATCAAAAAGCCTACAAATAACAAATGTTGGTGAGGATGTGGAGAAAAAGGAACCCTTGTACACTGTTGGTGGGAATGTAAATTGGTGTAGCCACTGTGGAAAACAGTATAGCAGTTTCTGAAAAAACTAAAAATAGAACTACCATATGACCCAGCAATTCCAATCCTGGGTATATATCTGAAAAAAACAAAAACACTAATTCAAAAGATACATGCACCTCAAATGTTCATAGCAGCATTATTTACAACTGCCAAGACATGGAAACAACCTAAGTGTCTATCAACAGATGAATGGATAAAGACGATGTGGTATGTATACAATGGAATACTACTTAGCCATTAAAAAAAATGAAATTGGGAAATTTGCAGGATGGACTTGGAGGGCATTATGCTAATTGAAATGAGTCAGACAGAGAAAGGCAAATACTGTATGATACCAGTTATATGTGGAATCTGAAAAATACAACAAAGTAGTGAGTATGACAGAACAGAAGCAGACTCATAGATACAGAGGACAAACTAGTGGTTACCAGTGGGAGGGGGAGTGGCAACATAGGCATGGGGGAATTGGAGGTACAAACTATTGGGTGTAAGATAGACTCAAGGATGTATTGTACAACATGAGGAATATAGCCAATATTTTGTAGTATTGTAATGGAAATATTGTAATATTTTAAATGGAAAGTAACCTTAAAATTGTATAAAAATAGAAAATTTAAAAAATTATTATTATTATCAATTTAAGCTTTTCTAGTTAATGAGACACTATAAATTTCACTTAGGGAGCTGAGATGATGAAATATATGGTGAAAAGCTGTGTATAGCTGGGTCAGTTATTAATTCAGAGGCATGTCAAATAAGAAATACTAATAAGGTAGGAGAAGAGATGAGTTGGGCTGGGTTCTGCTTGTGCTCCTAGGGGCAAATTGAGCTGTTTGATCCATTGGGCCACTGCTAAGGCTGGCCAGTATATTGCAAATCTGAATTACATCCCAAAGTTCATAGTTTTTCTAAATCAATAGTTATAAAAGTGCTACCTAAACATCATAAAATAGTTTTTTAAATGGAAGTAAAATTTTCTCTCATTTTGATAAGTGATATTGGTGCTAACCCTGTTTTCTCCTTAGATGCTATAGATAAAAGGTGGAATGAAAGTGTGCAGTTGTATGATTTCAGTACTTCTTAACTTTGTAATTCAGTAGCTAACGTGAGATCCTAGACTTGAATGTTGTCTCTTCTGCTTCTTCTGCCCAATTTACTTGATTATTTAACAAACTGACAAGAGAGCCCAAGGCTTGATCACATCACGGAAAAGTGATAGGACTATAGTTGTATTTCAAAGTGGCATGAGACGTGCATTTACCAGGGCAGGAGAGAAAGTAGGAACTTAAAAAGTGATGGAAACTAAAAGAGGAAAAGGAAAACAAGATATATATATAGTGTATATTTTAAAAAGTGAGTAAAAACAAAAATGTGAAGATATTGCAGGCTGATATAGATCAACAAAAACAATGGAGCAGAGAAAAAAGTCACAGAGGAAAATGAAAGTTAAACAGAAGTGCAGAAACTTAAGAGAGTTTGAGGAAAAACAGATGTAGGAGAAAAAAAAGTACAAACGCCCAACACTGGGCAATGAAAGAGTAAGTCCAGTAAAATGGTGGAGTAACTGTGAGCCAGAAACACAAGAAAGGTTAAAATAATGTTTGCTTTGCTTAGCCTTAATAACAGGAAAGGCACTTACTGCCTTCTTATAGTTTTTAATCCAAAAATAAAAATTTGTGGCCAGTTCTACAAAGCCTAAGACAATAACAACCACTTGCCCTTAAAAATTTCTACTAACTGAAAAAAACAGATAGTAAATATCGTCATTTGGAAGAGTTCTTTTGAAGTTATTACTATGATTATATGTTAATTACTATGTTAATATGAGTATGTTATTATGTTTTTTAAATGAATAGAGATGAAAAATTTCAAATATGCAAAATTACCATGCAGTGTAATAACCCTGTTAAGAGATGGACACATATAGTTTGGCATGAAACTTGGTGAAGCACATTAATTGAGATGGATGTGAAGCAGTGAGCCCTGTCTGCCTGGGCAAAGTAGAGATGTATCCTGCTTGCAGGAAGAGAGATGAATTAAATGACATTTTTGGGTCCCTTCTGGTCTTAAAGGGACCATTAAGATTACAATCTGCAAACACTCCATTTCCCAGCTGGTGGACCAATTAGTTCTTCTCTGCTTTGAAAATAAAGTTAGCTTTGAATTATCTGCACTAATTAGGGAGAAGTGGTGTGGGATAGCTAAACCAAAATGGTGGAAAGTCCAAAAATAATTTTATTTTTCTTTGAAGGGGTTTTGTAGTTACATGTAAAGTGGTGTTTAGGAAGTTCTGAATATACACAGCTTTTCAGACAAAATGAAGTCTTTGGTATCAGTGACCTTCTATAACTTTATCCTCTTTTAGAGGCTAATATAGTGTGGCATGTATTTAAGAAATGTTTGTTGAGTTGAAATTGAAAACTCACTGCCAGACCTGACCACAGAGCTTCCCAATCTTGCATCATGATCAGTCTCTCTCCTGCTTCCCATTCCAAGTGGGTAATGAACTACAGTTAACCTTTGAAAAACATGGGGGTTGGGGTGCTGACCCTCCGCAATGGAACATCCTAGTATAACTTTATAATTGGCCCCCCGAACCCATGGTTCCATATCCTTCAATTCAACCAACGTGGATGTATTACCATAGTATTTAGTTTTGAAAAACGTATAAGTGGACCTGCACAGTTCAAACCTGTGTTGTTCAAGGGTCAACTGTGTATCATTGCTCATGGATAGAACAGTGGTGGCTGAAAGTACAGTAATCTTCACTACCAGCATTTGGGCTTAAAAAAGGGACTTCTCCTCCAGCTTTTGCTGTTCTTCAAACTTGACAAACATGTACCTTCTTCAGTGTTTTTCTACTTATCACTCCTTCTTTCTGGAAGGTGCTTTCCTTGGATATGTATATGGCTTTCAGTTAACTCTTTAGGAATCTGTTCAAATGTCACCTTCTTTAAACTTCTTATATAATAGAAGTATACACACCCCAGTCACTATCTCTTCATTTTATCTTTCTTTGTAACAAGTATCATCTTCTGATTATCTGACATGCTGTTTACTGATTTATTTGTTTGTTGTCTGTCTCCATACATTAGCATAAGTTTTCTGAAGGTGAGAACTCTATTTTGATCACCTGTGTATCTTTAGTATGTAGAACAATATATGTACGTAATAGGTAATCAAATATCTGTATATATGAAGCAGAAGTGAAAAAAGTACGATTTATTAAACATGCTGCCTGCTTCCCACTTGCAAGGGACAGGGTGAGTCAATTAGGAGTGCTGCCCGTTATCTCCATGTTACAGCTGAGTAAACTGAGTACCAAAGACATTAAGGTTGAATTAGAAACCCAAAATCACATCTGTCTGGCTCCTAGGTGATAGGACATACTGTAAAAATTTATTTTCTTGAAGGCTTTGGAGGGCATAAAAGTTTGGTGAAGGAGTCTGAGGGGCAGAGTGGGGTAAGGCAGAATGGCTCTAGGGTGATCTGAGGTAGCATGGCGAGAGGGAGAACCTTAGTGAAGCAGAGACGCAAAAGTCATAGCCTAGGACACAGCAGTGTGCATCATTCAGCAGTCTGAAGATAGAGGCAAAGCCATAACAAGGAAGTCTAATTATACAGTCCAAAGCCTGAAGTATCAGGTGAGGTCAAGATGCCTAGGGTAAAATAGGGCAATACTAAGGCTGAAAATGATGCCAAGATACTAGGGGCCAGCTTCTCTGTGATGTGTATAGCCTGTGGGTGAATTTGAAGGCTTATGGATGGCTTACAGCCAGATATAGAACTGTCAAAACACTCCTTTGTAGTATTAGCTCCCCATTCACTCAATGATTAGTCCTATGGCCATCTGCCCATTATGTAAACATATTGTTCTTTCATGTTGCTCTGCTGGCAGTAAGGGCCCATGCAACCAGTCTACCTGTGATTCCTAATGTGCAGAGTGGTGTTGCATCACTAAGTCTCATCTTGTTTACTTCTGGTTACCTGGCAAGGCTATATTATGACTGAGAACCTTTACCTTTGTGGGCCCCTTCCTCCATAAAATATTAAAAATTATATTTTATGACTGTGTTGGTCTAAAGATGAATAAATTAATATTATATAGCAAAACATTTTCTTTAACCTAAAAGTTTATTTTTTTTCTTCTGATTTTAAAAGAAATTAAAACATTTTTGTGGGGCCCTAAAAAGTGTTGTGGGTCTTAGGCACTGTGTCTACAGTGGGTAACTAGTAAGGCAGCCTTGGTTTATGAGCTGCCTAGTTCCTTTAAATATAAAATAATCATGTGACATCCTTAGTTATGGTAACCCTTGGACTTTAAATGATCTGATCATGACTGAAACAAGTGCATATGGCATTATCCTATCTAGCTACAGTCAATTTTTGTCAGTGTAGGATATCTAAAAATACCTACCATGGTTCTCTCAGATTTCTTAGAAAAAGGTGAAATATTAGTGCTTATTCCTGAAACCCATTAGATTGTGTAATACAATTTTAGTTCTCCGTATGTTTATGGCCCTACAGTGCCAGCAGAGTGATTGATAATTCCATGCAGGAAAACCAAGAAATTAAAGCTAAAAGATACTTTTTTTCCTGGAAAAGCTGGGAACCACCAAAATAAAGATTACTTAAGAAGATGTTCCAATTTCCTGAAATTGCTGGAAAGAGGTAGTATAGTTGTAGTAATAACAATAATGATAATTAATCATCAACATCATCCAACCACCATATGTTGAGTTCCTAATATGTTTCAAGCACTAAACTATTTAATGTATACTTTTTGTTTTAAAACAAATCAATCCTAACTGGTGGTTACTATTATTAATCCTCATTTATGGGTGAGGAAATGAGGATTATAGAGGTTAAATAACTTTTTCATTGTCTATGTATGGCAAAACCAGGACTCAACTAATTTTATGTAATGCAAGCAACTATGCTTTTAGCCTATTTATCTATTATTTCTCTCATAGCTTCTTAGAGTTATAAGAGAATTCCTTGGAACTTTGATAATTTTGATGCAGCCATGATGAGTTTAGTGGGAAAAACCCCAACTGGAACGGGTGCTTAATCGAGTAGATGCTTGGGAGCACTGAGGGGACTTGCTAAAAATGTGATTATTTGATTTGACCTCTGTCAAATAATTGTGGGTTCTCTGAGAAGGAGGAGGAATAAAATGTCTTCATTTCTCTCATTGCCTGAACTGTCTCCAAAACAATCTTTCTGCTAAAAAAGAAACTCATTTTTAAATTAGTTTTTTTGGAAAGTATAACAAGAAACATTTGCTCTAATACATGGACAATTTTTATTTAGACAACATGTATTCACTGAGAGTCAGTTATGTGCATGGTGCTGTGCTAAAAACGAAGGGGAATACCTCCATTGCAGTAATATTATTATGCTCTAAATCTGCATTATTCAACAGACATATAATGTGAGCCACAAATGTAATTTAAAAATTCCTAGTAATCACATAAAAAATGAAAAGAAACAAATGAAATTAATTTTAATAATAAATTTAAACTAATATGCTATAATTTTGACATGTAATTAACATAAAATTATTTATATATTTTACATTCTTTTTTTTGTATGAAGTTGCCAAATTTTAGTGAATATTTTACATTCAGAGCACATCACAATCAGAATGACAAATTTTCATTAGAAATACTTAAGATAAACTTGTATTTCATAAAATCAGTAGTTGCAAAAGTAGATTCATGTGCCAACATTGTTTCAAACATACTTTAAAGGTTTCTAATAGTTAAATTATCAATTAAAATTTAATTTAGATTAATTAAAATTAAATGAAAAACTTACTTTCTCAGTTGAATCAGTCACATTTCAAGTATTCAATATTCATTTGTTGTCAGTGGCTATTGTATTAGACAATGCACATCTTAGAAGTTCTATGTAGCATATGTAGTTTCAGTGAATCCCACTTACAGGGCTTATTCCATTTATTGATTGGCAATTTGCACACCAAAGCCATTTTCTGTATTCAGGGTCCTGACTATTCCATCCATTTGGTGTAAACTAGTTAGCTAATTTTGTCCAGTGTTTTAGTTTGTGTCTGATTAGATAGCAAAAGATAGTTCAAAACAAAAACATCCATACTTAAAAACTATTGAGTTTATTTATTTATTTATTGGCTGAGTGGCTTGCGGGATCTTAGTTCCCTGAACAGGGATTGAACCCGGGCCACGGCAGTGAAAGCATCAAGTCTTAACCACTGGACTGCCAGGGATTTCCCTATTAAGTTTATTTTAACCTTACTTGAATCCTCTACATTTCCACTCTCTTATCAGTCCTTATTCTTGCTACTTTCCACATTTAGAAACAGGAGAACATAGGTAGGGTTATGAATCAAAATAATTTTAGATACTTTTTTTTTTATCACCCTCAGAATCCTTTAAATGCCATTGGCAATCTCCAGTTATTAGCAGCATGAATATTATCCATTATTAGAAAGTGAAATAAGTGAAAACATTGTTTTCTTAGATATTGTTCTTTTGGGCTTTGACAAATGCTATTTTTGGGTTCTTTGAGATGATGTTACTTAGAATGTGTTTGCCTTTTGATTAGTGCTTTTAATAACTAAAACTCCTGGATGGTATTCAAGATGGGAGGGATTCAAGGTTGTTGGAGGCTGAACATGGAATGCTGTGGTGTATAGGATGTCAGGCACTGGAAGGATAGTAACTGAATAGGCAATATCAGTGTGCTGTATGGAGCATTATATGTTGTACAATACTATAAATATAGGGGACAATAAGACAATGCTAATAGCATGAGTAAACAATCTGGGACTGCTGTATGACTGATATGATTTTCATTAGCTTCATTCATTAGCTCCAGTCAGTCATTGACTTGACTTTAGTGTCTGATATTAGTTTACCCTTAGTTGGGAAGATTCTGTGTATTTGGATTTGTTGTAAGACATTTCAGCTACCCAGTTAGGTCAAGGCATCCTGAAGTCATCCCAATTTATTGGAGGACTGCTAGAGGGATTACAGAATCAGTTCTATATTTTGCAGGGGCTGAATAAGACCAACAACAAATAAAAAAATTAAGACCAAGGACAAAAGGGCCTGATGACTTAGGCCTATGTGGTCTGAAACTTTGTGAATTTGGGTGGTACTCTGGGAAAAAAAAATGGCTGTGCCTTGCTGTTTTCTATTCCTTGCCTTCTCAAGAATGGCAAATCTCAAACTAGGTAATTGGGGAAATTTTTTCAGGTAGAATTGATAGGTATAGTATTATTGTTCCCACCACTCCCCCTCACCCTACTCCCTGACTATTGATGTCACTGTTGTGAGCACTATGAAACTTCTTAAATTACTCCCTGAAAGATCCACCTATTTATCTTGAAAGCCTAGCCTGAGTTTTCTGTCTTTGCTGGATGAAGGTATTTAACCTCTACCATAAGTCTTCTCTTTTTCTAAGCATTCCCTGGATAGCTTCAGTGTTTCTTGAGGGATTTGGAAGATCAGACTGCTTAGTGACCTAGCGTGTGTGTCATTTGCTTCTCCTATGAGAACTTTCAACTACTTCAGTTGTTTCACAGTCTTTGTTGATTTTAATATTATACTTTAATTTTTATATTAGTGCATTCCTTGTAATAAGAGGTCTTTATTTTAATGGAAATAAGCAGAAAAAGCCAGAAAACATGGTGGTGGGAGTAGTTTCACTGCCTTTGGACACTCTGTGTCTCCATATCTAGAAAATGCAATGTTATCTGATTTTTAAGGATATAAAACTTTAACTTTCACTACTTTTTGGTAGACGTGTTGGTTGATTGACACTCTACTATTAGTGCAAGACTTAAAATTGTCCCTAAAATTGAGAAAGCGTGTAAGAGCAATGGTACCTAATGCATAAAGTCACAGAGGAATTCTCAGTATAACAGGATCCTACTAAATTTCTATAATTATAACATGAAATTTTAATTCTGGTTTCATGCACCCTTGTATAAATACCAGGAGGATATTGTTATATAACATGCCCATGTACAAGTTATCAGAATACTAGTATTTCTTAAAGGCTTAAAAATTAAATTTATTTAATTAAAAAAATTCCAAGTAGCAGAATATATCACCAAACAAAAAAAAGACATATAATTAAGAAATTAAATGTGAAAAATTTCAGTAAGTTTGATATATAGATGCTATATCAACAAAGATACCAAGAATGTGAAATTAAGAAAAAGATGGAAGACTAAGTGAATGGATATTTATGAAGTGTAAGTTTTTCTTAATACCAAATCTGGAGAACCTATTAGAAAAGATTTTGAACATTACCTAAAGTCTATGAAAGTGCATTCTACTATAGAGATGCAAAACAGAAAATGAAAATATACTGACTGAAGTAAAGAGGAGGGAGTGCCAGTTTGTTTCATTTTGAGGAGGATTATTCTTTTGAGCACGGAATTTTCATGCAGGAATTTTATCCAGTTTAAGCTATCTGTGATGGTAGGTTGCTCATGAGATTTCATCTGGATTTCCAAGAAAAAAAGTACTTAACTTTTATGAGCATGGGCAGAGTGGAAATCTCTGTTCTTTATAAATTGAGTGAAGGGGCACAGACATCACTGTGGTTTAATTTTACCACGTGACCATAACAACTACTGATGGGAGAGAAAGGTTCTAGTAGAATTGGAAGAACCCACTGTAGCATTCCCAGCATCTGATAAGCTAATCATCATGGGGGATATTATCTCGCATGCTGGCAGTGATGCTGAAATGTGCAGAAATATCATCAGAATTCATAGAATTGAAGAATAAAATTGAAGTGCTCTTTTTGTGTTTAGGAAATGTGCCCAAATCAATTTGAATTAACACCATCTTTAGCTTACACATGAGAAAGAAAGGCTGTTTAAAGGCTTTTCAGTATGGCCTTTAAAAAATTGGGTGTTACTGTTTTATAATGGAGTGGGAAAGCAGTCCATATGTGACACTGAATATGAGATTGACCACTGCTTGATGTACCAAGTTCTTAGGTGTATGGGATGGAAGAACTGAATCAAGAGCAGATTTCTAAGACATAGAGAAAACATTTTATGAACATCCTGGAGGATAAAGACTTGGACAAAGTGATCTGAAATAACACTGTGAGTGGTATGTCACCATGAGAATATGTTTCTTTGAAAGATCTACCAAAAGATTACACACTATAAAGGCATTCAAATGAATGATTGATGAGAATGATTCTCCACCTGCTAAAGCAAGGAGCTCATTGGCAACATGTCATATCAGATCCAGATAGAAGGGACTCTTATGGCAGTCTGTATAGTACAAAAAAAAATCAAGGTGGTACCAAGGTTGGAGGGAAGGGATTTAGGAGAATGAAGATTATGAAGATTCTTTTTTTTTTTTTAAATAAATTTATTTATTTATTTATTTATGGATGCGTTGGGTCTTTGTTGCTGCGTGTGCGCTTTCTCTAGTTGTGGTGAGTGGGGACTACTCTTCCTTGCGTTGCGCAGGCTTCTCATCGTGGTGGCTTCTCTTGTTGCAGAGCACAGGTTCTAGGCACATGAGCTTCAGTAGTTGTGGTGCACAGGCTTAATTGCTCCGTGACATGTGGGATCTTCCCGGACCAGGGCTCGAACCCATGTCCCCTGCATTGGCAGGTGGATTCTTAACCACTGCACCACCAGGGAAGTCTCTATGAAGATTCTTAATATTCAACTATATTAAGAGAGAAATAAAGGCATTTATCAATCAATAAAGAGTGCAAATTGAGTCACCCTTATGAATAAGAAGTTCTGAGGAAAGTCTTGATTTTCTCTGACATAAGAAGTTCTAAGAAAATGCTCCAAGATTTCAAGATAACAGATATCATTCAACACCAGATTTGAGAAAGTTGATTATGTAATTTTTAAAAATTGTGGTTAAAAAACACATAATATGAGATTTACCCTCTTAAGAAATTTTTAAGTGTATATTACAGCATTGTTAAGTATAAGCGTAATGTTATATAGCAGATCTCTAAATATTTCTCGTCTTGCATGAACAGCAACTCCTCTTTTCCCCCTCCCCTTAGCCTCTGGCAGAGACCATTCTACTCTTAGCTTCAATGAGTTTGACTATTTTAGATACCTCATATAAGAAGAATTATGCAGTGTTATACTTCTATGACTGGCTTATTTTATTTAGCATAATGTCCTTAAGATTCATCTATGTTGTAGCATATGACAGGATTTCCTACCTTGTATGGCTGAATTCCATATTGCCATCATATACGTACATATTCCCTTGTATGTATGTACCACATTTTCTTTATCCATTCATATGTCGATGGCCATCTGGGTGGTTGTGAATAGTGCTACAATGTGAATAGTGCTGCAGTGAACATGGTTAAACACATATGTCTTTGAGGTCCTAATTTCAATTCTTTTGTATAAATACCCAGAAGTGGGATTGTTGGATCATATGATAGTTCTATTTTTAATTTTTCAAGGAAACTCCATATTATTTTCCATAGGGACTGCACCATTTTACGTGTCCACCAGCAGCACAAGGATTACAGTTTCTCCAAATCCTCACCAACACTTGTTATTTTCTCTCTCTGTGTGCATGTGTTTAACTAATAGGCATCCTAACAGGTGTGAGGTTATATCTCATTGTGGTTTTAATGTGCCTTTCTCAGATTATTATTGATTTTGAGCATCTTTTCATATACCTGTTGGTCATTTCTATGTCTTCTTTGAAGAAATGTTTATTCAAGTCTTTTGCCCAGTTTTAACTGGGTCATTTGTTTTTTTGCTATTGAGTTGTAGGAGTTCCTTATATATTTTGGATATTAGCCCTTTAGCAGATATATGGTTTGCAAATATTTTCTCCCATTCTGAAGATTGCATTTTCACTCTGTTGATTGTTTCCCTTACTATGCAGAAGCTTTTTAGTTTGATGCAGTTGCACTTGTCTATTTTTGCTTTTGTCGACTGTGCTTTTGGTGTCATATCCAAGAAATCATTATCAAGATCAGTGTTGTGAAGATTTTCCCCTATGTTTTCATCTAGGAGTTTTATAGTTTCATTTTATAGTCTTACATTTAAATTTTAAATCCATTTTTGAACTGCTTTTTGCATATGGCATAAGACAAGTGTTCAATTACATTGCTTTGCATGGGGATATCCAGGTTTCTCAAAACCATTTATTGAAGAGATTATCTTTTCTCTGTTGTGAATTCTTGACACCCTTGTTGAAGATCAGTTGACTGAATATGCTTAGGTTTATTTCTGAGCTCTTTATAGTGTTCCATTGGTCTATATGTCTGTCTTTATGCCAGTATCATACTGTTTTGATTATTGTAGCTTTGAAATATGTTTTGAAATAAGGAAGTGTGATATCTTCAGCTTTGTTTTTCCATGTGGTTCCATGTGAATTTTATGATTTTTTTTAATTTCTGGAAAAGATGCCATTGGGATTTTGATAGGGATTGTATTGAATCTGTAAATTACTTTAGGTAATGTGAACATTTTAGCAATGTAAAATCTTCCAACCATGAACACAGGATGACTTTCCATTTATTTACGTCTTCTTTAATTTTTTTCAGTAGTGTTTTTTTAGTTTTCAGTGTGCAAGTCCTTTGCTTTCCTGATTAACTTTATTCCTATGTATTTTATTCTTTTTGATGCTGTTGTAAATGAGGTTATTTTCTTGATTTCCTTTTTAGATCATTTTTTATTAGTGTATAAAAATACAACTTATTTTGGTATGTTGATTTTGTATCCTAAAACTTTGCTGAATTCCTTTATTAGTTCTAACAGTGGTTTTTGTTTTTGGTGTGGAGTCTTTAGAGTTTTCTACATACAAAATTATGACATCTTTGAACAGAAATAACTTTACTTCTTCCTTTCTGATTTGGATGGCTTTATTTCCTCTTCTTGCCTAATTGCTTTGGCTAGTATGTTAAGTACTATATTGAATAGAAATGGCCTTATTCCTGATATTAGAGGAAAAGCTTTTAGTTTTTCACTATTGAGTATGATGTTAGCTGTGGACATTTCATATATAGCCTTTGTTATGTTGAGGTAATTTTCTTTTATTCCTAGTTTGTTGAGCATTTTTGTTATGAAAGGGTGTTGAATTTTTTCAAATGCTTTTTCTGCATCTGTTGAGATGATTATATAATTTTTATCCATTGTTCTGTTAATGTGGTTCATTAAATTGATTGATTTGTGTATGTTGAACCATCCTTGCCTCCCAGGGATAAATCCCACTTGATCAGGGTTTATAATCCTTTTAATGTGCTATTGAGATCAGTTTGCTAGTATTTTGTTAATGATTTTTGCATCTGTGTTCATCAGGGGTATTGTGAGCAGTTCTTTTTTTAAATAAGTTATTTATTTATTTATTTTTGGCTGCGTTGGTTCTTTGTTGCTGTGCATGGGCTTTCTCTAGTTTTGGCAAGGGGGGGCTATTCTTTGTTGTGGTGCACAGGCTTCTCATTGTGGTGGCTTCTCTTGTTGTGGAGCATGGGCTCTAGGCATGTGAGCTTCAGTAGATGTGCCATGTGGGCTCAGTAGTTGTGGCTTGTGGGCTCTAGAGCCCAGGCTCAGGAGTTGTGTCTCATGGGCTTAGTTGCTCCATGGCATACGGGATCTTCCTGCACCAGGGCTTGAACCCGAGTCCTCTGCATTAATGGGCGGATTCTTAACCACTGTGCCACCGGGGAAGTCCCCAGTTCTTTTCTTATAGTGTCTTTGGCTTTCATACAGGGTAATGCTGGCCTCATAAAATGAGTTTGGGACTGTTCCTTCCTATATATTTTTTGGAAAAGTTTGAAGATTGGCATTGATCCTTTCTTTTTTTTTTTTTTTTTTTTTTTAAGAAATTCACGTTCTTTTATTTATTTATTTATTTATTTATGACTGTGTTGGGTCTTCGCTTCTCTGAGAGGGCTTTCTCTAATTGTGGCAAATGGGGACCACTCTTCATCGCGGTGCGCGGGCCTCTCACCATCGCGGCCCCTCCTGCTGCGGGGCACAGGCTCCAGACGCGCAGACTCCGCAGTTGTGGCTCACGGGCCTAGTTGCTCCGCGGCACGTGGGATCCTCCCAGACCAGGGCCCGAACCCGTGTCCCCTGCATTGGCAGGTAGACTCCCAACCACTGCACCACCAGGGAAGCCCGATCCTTTCTTGAATGTTTGGTAGAGTATACTAATGAAACCATCTGATCCTGGGCTTTTCTTTGTTGGGAATGTTATGATTACTGATTAAATCCCCATACTAGTTATAGGTCTATTCAGACTTTATATTCTTAACAATTTAGTCTTGGTAGGTTGTATGTTTCTAGGAATGTATCCATTTCTTTTAGGTTATCCAGTTTGTTGGCATATAGTTGTTCATAGTAGTCTTTTATAATCCCTTTTATTTCTGTGGCATCAGTTGTTATGTCTCTTCTTTCATTTCTGAATTCATTTATTTGAATCTTCTCTCTTTTTTCTTAGTTAGTCTAGCTAAGGTTTTGTCAGTTTTGTTAATCTTTTAAAAAATCCAGCTTTTAGTTTTGTTAGTGTTTTTCTTTTCCCCCCTAATTTCTAGTCCTTTTATTTCTGCTTTAATCTGTTATTGCCTTCCTTCTGCTAACTTTGGTCTAATTTTGTTCTTTTTCTTGCTCCTTGAGCTGTAAAGTTAGGCTGATTATTTGAGAACTTGAAGTATAGGAGTTTATTGCTATAAACTTGCCTCTTATTACTGTTCCATAAGTTTTGGTATGTTGTATTTTTGTTTTCATTTTTCTCAAGATATTTTCTAGTTTTCCTTTTGGTTTCTTCTTTGACTAACTGGTTATTCAAGCTTATGTTGTTTAATTTCTACATATTTGTGAATTTTCCACATTTCTTTCTGCTATTAATTTCTAGTTTCAATCCATTGTGATCAGAAAAGATACTTCATATGATTTCAATCTTCTTAAATTTGTTAAGACTTGTTTTGTGACCTAACATGTGATGTATCCTGGAAATTGTTCTGCATACACTTGAAAAGAATGTGTATTCTGCTTCTGTGGGTGGAATGTTATATATATGTTTGTTAGGTCCATTTGAGCTATAGTGTTGTTCAGGTCTTCTATTTTCTTATTGATCTTTTGTCTGGATGTTCTATTCATTACTTAAAGTAGAATTCTAAATCTTCTACTATTATTGTGTTTTTGTCTTTTTCTCCTTTGAGTTATGTCAATGTTTGCTTCATATATTTAGGCTGTCTGATGTTGAGTGTTTCTATATAATTGTTCTATTTTCCTGGTGAATCAACACTTTTTATCATATAATGTCCTTTATCTCTTGTGACAGTTTTTGACCTAAGTCTATTTTGTTTGATGTAAGTATGGCCAGCCCTGCTCTCTTTGGTTAATACTTGCATGGAAAATCTTTTTCCATCTGTTTACTTTAGTCTCTTGCAAGCAGCATATTTTTGATCTTTTTTTTTAATCCATTCAGCTACCTTGTGTCTTTTGTATGGAGAGTTTAATAATTTACCTTTAAAGTAATTACTGATAGGGAATATTGCAAATTTCTTAATTGCTTTGTGTTTGTTATAGCTGTTTTGTTTCTCTTTTCATCTCTTGCTGTCTTTGTGTTTTGCTGATTTTTTGTGGTGATATACTTTGATTCCATTCTCATTTTCTTTTGTGTATCTTCTGTAGGTGTTTTCTTTTTGGTTACCATGGGGCTTATATAAAACATTTTATAGATACTAAAGTCTATTTAAGCTGTTAACAACTTAAATTCAATTGCATATGTAACCCCTACACTTTTACCACTCCTCCTTTATATTATTTGTGTCACAAGCTACGTATTTTTATATTGTATATCTACGAACACATTTTTGTAGTTATAATAATTTTTTTTTTAAACAGATTATTTTTAAAATTTATTTATTTATTTATGGCTGTGTTGGGTCTTCGTTTCTGTGCGAGGGCTTTCTCTAGTTGCAGCAAGTGGGTGCCACTCTTCATGGCGGTGCGAGGGCCTCTCACTATCGCGGCCTCTCTTGTTGCGGAGCACAGGCTCCAGACGCGCAGGCTCAGTAATCGTGGCTCACGGGCCCAGTTGCTCCGCGGCATGTGGGATCTTCCCAGACCAGGGCTCGAACCCGTGTGCCCTGCATTGGCAGGCAGACTCTCAACCACTGCACCACCAGGGAAGCCCTGTAGTTATAATAATTTTTAATGCTTTTGTCTTTTAACTTCTATACCAGAATTAAAAGTGATTTACACACCATCATCGCAGTATTAGAGTAGTCTGTGTGTGTCTATAAATATTTGCCTTTACCAGTGAGCTTTATATTTTCATATGCTTTCATGTTGTTTAGCATCTCTTTGTTTCAACTTGAAGGACTACCTTTAACATTTCCTATAAGGCAGGTCTAGTGGTCATTAACTCCCTCAGTTTTCATTTATCTGAGAAAGTCTTTATCCTTCATTCATTTTAATGGACAGTTTTGCAAGATAGATTATTTTTAGTTGGCAGATTTTTCTTTTAGCACTTTAAGTATATCATCCCACTCCCTCTGGTCTCTAAGGTTTCTGCTGAGAAATATGTTGATAGTGTTATTGGATTCCCCACCCCCACCCCAGAGGTGATTAGTTGCTGTTATGTTACTTCTTTCAAAATTCTTTCTTTGTTTTTGACTTCTGAGAGTGTGATGCTAGGGTATCTTAGTGTAGGCTTATTTGAATTCCTTGTATTTGGGTCTATTGTGCCCATTATCTTCCCCAGGTTTGGGATGTTTTCAACCACTATTTCTTTAAATAAGCTCTCTGCCTCTTTTCTATCTCTCTTTTTTTCCTTCTGGGGCCCCCATAATGTATATATTCATCCTCTTGATAGTGTCTCATAAGACCCTTAGTCTTTCTTTATTCCTTTTAATTCTTTTATCTTTTTGCTCCTCTGACTGGATAATTTCAGATGACTTGTCTTTGAATTCACTGATTCTTTCTTCTGTTTGATCAAGTTTGATATTGTATCTCCCTAGTGAAATTGTCAGTTCATTTATTGAATTCTTCAGCTCCTTGATTCTTTTTTACGTTTTCTGTCTCTTTGCTGAAATTCTAATTTTGTTCATGCATCATTTTCTTGAGCTCATTTAACATCTTTATGATGGTTATTTAAAATTCTTTGTTAAGAAATTCATATACCTCCATTTCTTTTGGGCCAGTTTCTGGATATTTATTTTGTACATTTGATTGGCCCATTTCCCCCTGGTTTTTCATGTTCCATGTAATTCTGTGTTTGTATTCCTGCATTAAAAAAAAGCATCCTCTCCTAGTCTTTATGAACTGCCTTTGTTCAGGGAAAGACCACCACCAACCAGCCTGGCTAGGCATTCTGGGACCTCTCAAACATTTTCTGTGGTTGTGTCTTTTCTAGACTTGTACATGTAGATACCTAATTAGAGATATTTGCCATTTGTTTCTTCAGGGGCTTGCAATCTTTTGTTCCTTTTGGTGTATGTCTAATATACCATGGGTCGTCTGGAGCAGTAGTACACCACCCAGGTCTTCTTTGTTCTCAAAAGCTTCAAGTTATTTAGAATATGCTGACTGCCATTAGTGCTCTGAGAAAGGTGAGACAGAAGCCAGTCCCTCAGGTATCCTCCTTGAAAAGTCAGAACATAATAAAGGCCATATATGACAAACTCACAGCCAACATCGTTCTCAGTGGTGAAAAACTGAAACCATTTCCTCTAAGATCAGGAACAAGACAAGGTTGCCCACTCTCACCACTATTATTCAACACAGTTTTGGAAGTTTTAGCCACAGCAATCAGAGAAGAAAAAGAAATAAAAGGAATCCAAATTGGAAAAGCAGAAGTAAAACTGTCACTGTTTGCAGATGACATGATACTGTACATAGAGAATCCTAAAGATGCTACCAGAAAACTACTAGAGCTAATCAATGAATTTGGTAAAGTAGCAGGATACAAAATTAATGCACAGAAATCTCTTGCATTCCTGTACACTAGTGATGAAAAACCTGAAAATCAAGGAAACACTCCCATTTACCATTGCACCCAAAAGAATAAAATACCTAGGAATAAACCTGCCTAAGGAGACAAAAGACCTGTATGCAGAAAACTATAAGACACTGATGAAAGAAATTAAAAACGATACAAACAGATGGAGAGATATACCATGTTCTTGGGTTGGAAGAATCAACACTGTGAAAATGACTATACTACCCAAAGCAATCTACAGATTCAATGCAATCCCTATCAAGCTACCAATGACATTTTTCACAGAACTAGAACAAAAAAGTTCACAATTTGTATGGCAGCACAAAAGACCCCGAATAGCCAAAGCAATCTTGAGGAAGAAAAACGGAGCTGGAAGAATCAGGCTCCTGGACTTCAGATTATAGTACAAAGCTACAGTAATCAAGACAGTATGGTACTGGCACAAAAACAGAAATATAGATCAATGGAACAGGATAGAACGTCCAGAGATAAACCCACGCACATATGGTCACCTTATTTTTGATAAAGGAGACAAGAATATACAATAGAGAAAAGACAGTCTCTTCAGTAAGTGGTGCTGGGAAAACTGGACAGCTACATGTAAAAGAATGAAATTAGAACACTCCCTAACACCATATACAAAAATAAACTCAAAATGGATTAAAGTCCTAAATGTAAGGCCAGACACTATAAAACTCTTAGAGGAAAACATAAGCAGAACACTGTATGACATAAATCACAGCAAGATCCTTTTTGACCCACCTCCGAGAGAAATGGAAATAAAAACAAAAATAAACAAATGGGACCTAATGAAACTTAAAAGCTTTTGCACAGCAAAGGAAACCATAAACAAGATGAAAAGACAACCCTCAGAATGGGAGAAAATATCTGCAAATGAAGCAACTGACAAAGGATTAATCTCTAAAATTTACAAGCAGTTCATGCAGCTCAATATCAAAAAAACAAACAACCCAATCCAAAAATAGGCAGAAGGCTTAAATAGACATTTCTCCCAAGAAGATATACAGATTGGCAACAAACACATGAAAGAATGCTCAACATCACTAATCATTAGAGAAATGCAAATCAAAAGTACAATGAGATATCACCTCACACCGGTCACAATGGCCATCATCAAAAAATCTACAAACAATAAATGCTGGAGAGGGTGTGGAGAAAAGGGAACCCTCTTTCACTGTTGGTGGGAATGTACATTGATACAGCCACTGTGGAGAACAGTATGGGGGGTTCCTTAAAAAACTAAAAATAGAACTACCATATGACCCAGCAATCCCACTACTGGGCATATACCCTGAGAAAACCATACTTCAAAAAGAGTTATGTACCACAATGTTCATTGCAGCTCTATTTACATTAACCAGGACATGGAAGCAACCTAAGTGTCCATCAACAGATGAATGGATAAAGAAGATGTGGCACATATATACAATGGAATATTACTCAGCCATAAAAAGAAATGAAATTGAGTTATTTGTAGTGAGGTGAATGGACCTAGAGTCTTTCATACAGAGTGAAGTAAGTCAGAAAGAGAAAAACAAATACCATATGCTAACACATATATATGGAATCTAAAAAAAAAAAAAAAATTGGTTCTGAAGAACCTAAGGAAAGGACAGGAATAAAGATGCAGATGTAGAGAATGGACATGAGTACACGGGGAGGGGGACGGGTAAGCTGGGACGAAGTGAGATAATGGCATGGACTTACATATACTACCAAATGTAAAATAGGTAGCTAGTGGGAAGCAGCCGCATAGCACAGGGAGATCAGCTCAGTGATTTGTGACCACATAGAGAGGTGGGATAAGGAAGGTGGGAGGGAGACGCAAGAGGGAGGAGATATGGGGATATATCTATATGTATAGCTGCTTCACTTTGTTATAAAGCAGAAACTAACACACCATTGTAAAGCAATTATACTCCAATGAAGACGTTAAAAAAAAATACTGATTTCTTTTTCTGATTATAAAAGTAGAATGTATAGAAAAGTGTAAAGACAGAAACAGAAATCACCCAGATCCTACATTCTTGAGATATACTGCCCAATACTGTAGTTGCTAGCTACACGTAGCTATTGAGCACTTGGAATGTGGCTAGTCTGAAATGAGAAGTGCTCTAAATGTAAAATATACATTAAATTTCAAAGACTTAGTATGAAATAAAATCCCATTAATAGTTTTTTACACTGATTACATAGTACTGAAATACTTTGAATATTTTGGGTTAAAGTATATTATGAAAATTAATTTAACCTATTTCTTTTTACTTTTTAATGTTGATATTAGAAAATTAAAAATCACATATGTGGCTTGCACCATATTTCTACAGGGCAGTACTGATCTACAGGATATATGCCGAGCCCTTTTCCTATACATTTACCGAAATTAAAAATTGTGATTGTATCATACTTATTTTTTTATAACCTAATTTTTCATTTAATGAAATATCAAGAACATTTTCTAATGCTGTTAAATGTTCTTCTATGACATCATTTTAAACTACTAAGCAGTATTCTATCACATTGGACATAGTATATTTATTTAACAAATTCCTTATTTTGGACATCAAGGTTATTTCCAGTATTAACTCCACAGTGAATACTGTTGTATATAACTCTACTGCATCTCAGTTTACTTGTTAGGAAATATTCCTAGAGGTGGAATCATTGTAGAGGTTTTAAACATGTTTAAGGCTTCTGATAACTATTGCTAAATTGCTCTACAGAAAAGCTGTATTTTATACTCCCAATACCAATGTTTAGGAGAGCTCATTTCTCTTAGCTGTCTACTTCATTTTTGTTAAGGATTTCACTTAATTTCAGAGAAAGTGCTACATAATTTCATTTGAAAAATAAAAGGCTATTCTTTGTAAATAATTTTTATTTTCTGTGAACCTTTTAGCCTACCTAAGGTTTAATTATTCTTAATTATTATGTTGTTGCTTAAAATTATTCTTGAGCTGCATCTTCTAAATGAATAATGAGTTAACTGTATACTTTTTAGGAGAACAACCAAGTATAATCCTGTAGAAAGGATTCCATCTGATGGTCACTAAAAAAAATTTAAAATAACTGATTTTTCAGAGATAAATTTCTGGCATCAAGCAACTACTTTCTTTTCTTTTTGTGTCAGGTCCAATCAATGGTTAATTTTTTTCTGTGTAGTTCAGAGCAAAAATGTCAGAAAAATCTTCTCCTTCTGTTACGTGCAAAATAAACAGATCTCCACTGGAGTTCATGGGCTGCTTGAGTGGTATTTACACCAGTGGGTTCATTGAACAGCAGAACATGCTGTTTCTGTCATATCAAGCTTGGGCCAATCTCACAAACATGCCTAACAGTTCTGCTGTTTTAGTGACTCTGAGTTACTCTGGTCAACATTTCTCATACTCAAGACCAGAAGATACATCACAGGTGTGACTTGGCTTTCCAATCCACTTCTCCCTATTGGTTTGCTTAGAGTTCCAGGCTTACAGCTTGAGTACTGTGAGTCTCAGCTGGCAAACACCACAAGGTGGTGGTGGTACAGGCTGAACTCAATCACTACAGGATGCGAATGGCAGGTGTGTGCCAAGCATTATTCTTGTTGGCTTTGATTTCTGTTTCTGACTGCCTTTATCAGTTCAGTATTCCTTTTTATCTGGGGCACTTGGAATTGAAATTGCCCTTTTAAGGTAGGGATATGGGAAAAGGGACAATCTTTCTAAAACAAAGTGCTGATGATGAAGTGGATTTTTAAAAAACATTGTGTTCACGTGTGTGTGTGTGTGTGTGTGTGTGTGTGTGTGTGTGTGTGTATGATTTCAATGCATCAAGCTATAATAGACTTAACTGGTTTGGGGTTTCCCAATGATTTTGTTGTGATTAGATGAGATGAACAAATATTTTAAAATACATTTTGGCCACAGTGAAATTTTGTGATAGTAAACTTTAATAGGGAACTGAAGACCACGGGTGAAGAAAATGTTTGTTTATTTAAATCCCAGACACTGGCTGAAGATCCAGTACACAGAACAAGACTGTCATATGCTTGCTTACCTAATTTGTAGTCCTTCATTGTCTTGTGACTTCTTTCTCCTACGAATTAATCTTGTCCATCTAGCTATGATTTTTCTCCATGTACGTTCCTTTCAAATGTAAGCTGATAACCAAAATCCAAGAGGGAAAAATGTGTGTCTAGTCTCCTTAGCTATTAGCATAGGAAAAACTAATTGAGGTTATGTGTAGGATAAAATTGGTGTTTATGTAGTAAAGAACAGAGGGATGGTAGAGTTTAATTAGCAAGTAAGAAAACTTTCCATATGCTAGTAGAAGAGGACTCTTGTTGGTGATGTTGCAAGACTCATAATGTCAGAGCCTCTTATTTTCTCCTTTTGCTTGTAAGTTGTTAACTGTTTCTCCAGTTGAATCTTATGATGTAAACACTTTTCTGGTACGATAAACATTGAAAATCTCTGGCCACAGGAGCCAATAATATTGGTAAAATCCATAAATATATTAATTCTTATATCCAATGCCCTTAAGAGTTTTTCTTTAGTATATATGTGGTAGGGAATGAGTAAAAACAGTAGATATTTTTAACAAAGATGGCCAATAAATTTACACTAGCTGTGCTGAATTAAGTTTTAATAGAAACAGAAAAATGTGATTATTTATATCCTTTTAAATGGTGGAAAAATTATAGAGTTAAGCACTTCTATATTAATTAATAAAATAGAGCAAAGACCCAAGAAACACTAGAAAATAAGTACATGAATGAGGACTAGGAAGATAGAGAATTTCTTCCCACTTTTATGAAAAAAATATAACAACAAATATTTTTTATGTCAATTGATTTATTTCATTGTATATCTTTAAGATTTTCAGATGAAATATATAACTTTTGTGATTCTGTCAAAACAGGGATATTATAGGGATTTTAAAGTGGAAATATTTTTCCTACTGCTTAACAAATGTAGTCTGGGCAACTTTTTGGTCTAATAACTAGATCCTGCTTTCTAGAAATCAGTGTTTCACTTGGCTTACTTTTGTGATTCATCCGTAATAATAGTAACTGGTCAATTAATCCAATACTTACTAAGTGCCAAACATTCACTCATTCATACATTTATCCAAAAAACACACAGACATGCACCTTGTGCATAACACTCTTTTAACTTCAGTAAGGGATGCAATTAAAAACAAGTCATTTTCTGTCTCAGGGGAATTTATAATCTCATAGAGAGAGAAGACATTACAGCAAATGAATAACACTGAGCTAAGTGAAGCGTTAGATCAGTGAGGGAGTTAATGAGTATCCTATAGAGGGAAGAGGGAGAAACCACTATGAGTTGGGTTAGTCAGAAAAAACTAGTTGAAAATGGAGGTGTGGTAATCATGAGCAGGTTTGCACAACTTCCATATGTCTATAAATGCTTTGGTTCTAGAATTCCTCTACTCCAACTCTTTTATTTAACTGATGAAGAAATTGAGGCCCAAAGGACATAAGCTTGGCTGAGGTGCAGTTCGGTGGTGGCTGAGGTGGGGCTGGAACCCAATTTCCCAGCCTGTTAGTCCAAGGTGCTTTCTATTAGAGCAGTTTAAGAGATGGACTAGTGGACCACAACAGACCTTTGTTGTTAATTTCTCTTGTTGACAATCCTCCTGTCAGATTTTCAGAATTTTAGGTTTGAAGTTTATATTTTTGACTTATTCAAAACTGTGTTAGTATTTACTGAGAAGACATGATTATTTATGTGCCATTTTGCTGTACTAGGAAAGTGATTTTCACCGAATGAATTTGCAACTTAGAGTAGCAACATGTGAAAGAAAATGTTTTGGGGTTTGTCAGCCCCCGCCTTTATTCTTTACCTCTCATGGCCCTAATGGCCTCCTTTTTTATTTCCTTCCATAAAGAAACCTTTCAACAGCTCTTACACATGCTGTATTTTCTTGACAAAGTCTACCAGGAAAGCAGTGTTTGAAAGGTTCAGTACTGCTTCCAATCTTAGGCTTTATCTTTGAAATTTTGCACACTGAGTTAAAATATTGCTACATTTGTGGCCTGGGATCGTCTCTGCTAATTCCATATGAAGCAAGAGTGCCAAAGAACTCTTAGAACTCCCCTTGTGAATTTGCTTGGTGAGCAGTTCTGGACTTGGCGTTTTAATCTCTCCATCAGGATCAACGTGATCCTGTGTTAAAGCCAAGGTCAAGCGGGATAAGCAGTTGAACTTTCTCTGTCTTGCGTGGCTCGTTGAAACATGTAACCTTTATAGGCTTGGTTTCTGCTTTGGAGGGGAATCTGAAGTCCAGATGTTTCTTTCCTTCTTTTGAAAACCACTTTTCATTTTACTAGGCGTGGTGTCAGTAAAGCAATTGGGAGCAGATTAGGTAGGAGGTGGAAGGTCAGTGTTTCCTTTGCTAATATTGCAAAATAAGAGGTTTTTGTGTTTGTTTATTTCTATTTTCTTCCAGTTGGGCCACTGAGAGTAAGTCACTGACTCTGAAGACATAGATTTCCTTCATGTGTCAGCAGTGGCTAAGGAGTCAAGGTAAGTGAAGAAAGGGTGGGCGGCAGCCATCTGGTCCCTTTTGGTTGGCAGAAAATAAACACTTAAGTAACCAGCTGCCACCTTTTAAGACTTTTTCCTCCAATGCAGTCAATGTAAATGACTCCCTTCTTCCACAAAATGCTCTAACTTTTTTTGTTACTAAAAACCTATGAATAAAACAGTAGCTAAGCTGCTTTTCTCCTTCTAATGCAGTCCTATATTTTCTTAGATGAACCAACATGCATGCATTATCTTTAATTACAAGTGACATTTATGGCCAACTTTATAGCTCCTGTCATTTCACGTGGCTTACTAACAAGTCCCTTCAAAAAACTGTCCTTTAACAAATTCAAGTGGTTGGGCTTCTGCTTCAGAACAGCGCATGGAACAGCCTATCCACTGGCCATACATTCAATTCTGACTATTTCTGCCTGAAGGTAGTAGTCTAAACCTCCAATTCATATTTTCTGTGAAGTCTATGAATAATGGTAAATAATTCCCTGGCTAATTTCATGAGCACAAAATAACTCAAAGAACCACAAAACACAAACAAAAACTCAAAGAATGGAGGACACATATAAAGATTCTAGAATTTTATGGTCAGGAAGTGACCCTTGCAATAAAATTGCAAATTGTTGTTGGGTTCCATGACTAAGAATCACTGCCACATTTGGGGATAATAATAAGTATGTGTGAATTCTTCTGTTAATCATTTCTTCTTGTTTTGTCCTTGTATAGTAGCCAAAATTAACTTTCTGTCCTTTTGCCACTAACTGGGGAGTACCGCTAACTCCTTGACAGAGTAGGTGGTATAATGTAGGTACTAGACAGAAGATGGGTTTTCAATCCTCATTGCATATTAGAATCACATGGTGAGCATTTAAGAAATACTGCTGTCTAGACTCCTCTTCCCAGACTTCTGACTGAATTGGTCTGGTGCTGAGGGGGAAGGAAGGTGACATTGATTTCTTTTTAAAATATTCCCAGATGACTCTAATGGACCAAGGCTGAAAACCATGACAGCTAAATGACAGAAAGGCTACTACCTATGCTAGGGCATTTCAGCTGGAAAAGATAGATTCTCCTTTCAGAAAAAAACAAAGGAAAACAGTCATTCCTTTTTCATTATATATTCATAGTGAAGTTTTCCACCTCCATAGTTACCGGTTGAAAATTTTTGATGGAATTAAAATTAAGCCTGTGTTTTACTCTTCATAAACAAAAAATGAATAGTGACATAGATAACTATTTCCATTAAGAGAGAGTTTGCGTCTTAGGTCAGGTTTGCAAGTTATGATGAATTTACAGAAAATTTTTGTAAATGTGAACCAATAATCGCGCTTTTTATGCCTAATCTAATTTGAGCATTTATGCTTTTAAAGTGTTCTTGAGTTGAGCATATAAATGTTTTCTGCTGTCATTTGAAATCGTGCATTTCTAGCTGGACTGTAAGCTCCTTGGAGGTGGTTTACTGTCTTTTTTTGTTTGTTTGTTTGTTTTTACTTTGCAATGTGTAGCACAGTGCTTGGTCCATAGTAAGCACTTAATATATACTTCTCAGTTGACTTTTCAGACTGATGAAAAGAAGAATTAAATAGTCACTTGATACAAGATGGAGAACTAGTTCAGCAGGTATTAGTTGAATACTGTCTTCATAAGACTGAAGACAAAGAAAAAGCTATGCTGAAACCTCATGGTAGATCTAAGTGCGGAGAGACAAAATAGTCTAGGATAAGGTAATGAGCTGAAAAAGGTGCTAAAGAAGTATAAGAAATTCTGGAAGACAGAATGGTGGAATTCACTGCTATGGAACAGAATAAAGAAAAAAGAATGAAAAGAAATGAAGACAGCCTAAGAGACCTCTGGGACAGTATTAAACACAACAACATTTGCATTATAGGGGTGCCAGAAGGAGAAGAGAGAGAGAAAGGACCAGAGAAAATATTTGAAGAGATTATACTCAAAAACTTCCCTAACATAAGAAAGGAAATAGCTACCCAAGTCCAGGAGGCACAGAGAGTCCCATACAGGATAAACCCAAGGAGAAACACACCGAGACACATAGTACTCAAATTGGCAAAAATTAAAGACAAAGAAAAATTATTAAAAGCAGCAAGGGAAAAATGACAAATAACATACAAGGGAACTCCCATAAGGTTAACAGCTGATTTCTCAGCAGAAACTCTACAAGCCAGAGGGGAGTGGCATGATATATTTAAAGTGATGAAAGAGAAGAAACTAAAACCAAGATTACTCTACCTGGCAAGGATCTCATTCAGATTCGATGGAGAAATCAAAAGCTTTACAGACAAGCAAAAGCTAAGAGAATTCAGCACCACCACCAAACCAGCTCTACAACAAATGCTAAAGGAACTTCTCTAACTGGGAAACACAAGAGAAGTAAAGGACCTACAAAAACAAACCCAAAACAATTAAGAAAATGGTCATAGGAACATACATATCGATAATTACCCTAAACGTGAATGGATTAAATGCTCCAACCAAAAGACAGAGGCTTGCTGAATGGATACAAAAACAAGACCCATATATATGCTGTCTACAAGAGACCCACATCAGACCTAGGGACACATTCAGACTGAAAGTGAGGGGATGGAAAAAGATATTCCATGCAAATGGAAATCAAAAGAAAGCTGGAGTAGCTATACTCATATCAGATAAAATAGACTTTAAAATAAAGAATGTTACAAGACACAAGGAAGGACACTACATAATGATCAAGGGATCAATCCAAAAAGAAGATATAACAATTATAAATATATATGCACCCAACATAGGAGCACCTCAATACATAAGGCAAATGCTAACAGCTATAAAAGAGGAAATCGACAGTAACACAATAACAGTGGGGGACTTTAACACCTCACTTACACCAATGGACACATCATCCAACATGAAAATAAATAAGGAAACAGAAGCTTTTAATGACACAATAGACCAGATAGATTTAATTGATATTTATAGGACATTCCATCCAAAAACAGCAGATTACGCTTTCTTCTCAAGTGCGCATGGAACATTCTCCAGGATAGATCACATCTTGGGTCACAAATCAAGCCTCAGTAAATTTAAGAAAATTGAAATCATATCAAGCATCTTTTCTGACCGCAACGCTATGAGATTAGAAATGCATTACAGGGAAAAAAACATAAAAAACACAAACACATGGAGGCTAAACAATACGTTACTAAATAACCAAGAGATCACTGAAGAAATCAAAGAGAAAATCAAAAAATACCTTGGGATAAATGACAATGAAAACACAACAATCCAAAACCTATGGGATGCAGCAAAAGCAGTTCTAAGAGGGAAGTTTATAGCTATACAAGCCTACCTCAAGAAACAAGAAAAATCTCAAATAAACAATGTAACCTTACACCTAAAGGAACTAGAGAAAGAAGAACAAACAAAGCCGAAAGTTAGCAGAAGGAAAGAAATCATAAAGATCAGAGCAGAAATAAATGAAATAGAAACAAAGAAGACAATAGCAAAGATCAATAAAACTAAAAGCTGGTTCTTTGAGAAGATAAACAAAATTGATAAACCATTAGCCAGACTCATCAAGAAAAAGAGGGAGAGGACACATATCAATAAAATTAGAAATGAAAAAAGAGAAGTTACAACAGACACCGCAGAAATACAAAGCATCCTAAGAGACTACCACAAGCAACTCTATGCCAATAAAATGGACAACCTGGAAGAAATGGACAAATTCTTAGAAAGGTATAACCTTCCAAGACTGAACCAGGAAGAAATAGAAAATATAAACAGACCAATCACAGGTAATGAAATTGAAACTGATTAAAAATCTTCCAACAAACAAAAGTCCAGGACCAGATGGCTTCACAGGTGAATTCTATCAAACATTTAGAGACGAGCTAACACCCATCCTTCTCAAAGTCTTCCAAAAAATTGCAGAGGAAGGATCACTCCCAAACTCATTCTATGAGGCCACCATCACCCTGATACCAAAACCAGACAAAGATACTACAAAAAAAGAAAATTACAGACCAATATCACTGATGAATATAGATGCAAAAGTCCTCAACAAAATACTAGCAAACAGAATCCAACTGATTAAAAGGATCATACACCATGGCCAAGTGGGATTTATCCCAGGGATGCAAGGATTCTTCAGTATACGCAAATCAATCAATGTGATATACCATATTGACATATTGAAGAATAAAAACCATACAATCATATCAATAGATGCAGTAAAAGCTTTTGACAAAATTCAGCATGCATTTATGATAAAAACTGTCCAGAAAGTGGGCATAGAGGGAACCTACCTCAACATAATAAAGGCCATATACAACAAACCCACAGCAAACATCATTCTTAATGGTGAAAAACTGAAAGCATTTCCTCTAAGATGAGGAACGAGACAAGGATGTCCACTCTCACCATTATTATTCAACATAGTTTTGGGAGTCCTAGCCATGGCAATCAGAAAAGAAAAAGGAATACAAGGAATACAAATTGGAAAAGAAGAAGTAAATCTGTCACTGTTTGCAGATGACATGATACTATACATAGAGAATCCTAAAGATGCCACCAGAAAACTACTAGAGCTAATCAATGAATTTGGTAAAGTTGCAGGATACAAAATTAAGGGACAGAAATCTCTTGCATTCCTATACACTAATGATGAAAAATCTGAAAGAGAAATTAAGGAAACACTCCCATTTACCATTGCACCAAAAAGAATAAAATACCTAGGAATAAACCTACCTAGGGAGACAAAAGACCTGAATGCAGAAAACTATAAGACACTGTTGAAAAAAATTAAAGATGATACCAACAGATGGAGAGATATACCATGTTCTTGGTTTGGAAGAATCAATATTGTGAAAATGACTATACTACCCAAAGCAATCTACAGATTCAATGCAATCCCTATCCAATTACCAATGGCATTTTTTACAGAACTAGAACAAAGAATCTTAAAATTTGTATGGAGACACAAAGGACTCCGAATAGCCAAAGCAGTCTTGAGGGATAAAAACGGAGCTGGAGAAATCAGACTCCCTGACTTCAGACTATATTATAAAGGTACAGTAATCAAGACAATATGGTACTGGCCCAAAAACAGAAACACAGATCAATGGAACAAGATAGAAAGCCCAGAGATAAACCCACGCACCTATGATCAACTAATCTATGACAAAGGAGGCAAAGATATACAATGGAGAAAAGACAGTCTCTTCAATAAGTGGTGCTGGGAAAACTGGACAGCTACATGTAAAAGAATGAAATTAGAACACTCCCTAACACCATACAGAAAAATAAACTCAAAATGGATTCAAGACCTAAATGTAAGACCAGACACTATAAAACTCTTAGAGGAAAACATAGGAAGAACACTCTTTGACATAAATCACAGCAAGATCTTTTTTGATCCACCTCCTAGAGTAATGGAAATAAAAACAAAAATAAACAAATGGGACCTAATGAAACTTCAAAGCTTTTGCACAGCAAAGGAAACCATAAACAAGACGAAAAGACAACCCTCAGAATGGGAGAAAATATTTGTAAATGAATCAACGGACAAAGAATTAATCTCCAAAATTTACAAGCAGCTCATGCAGCTCAAAAAAAAAAAAAAAAACAACCCAATCCAAAAATAGGCAGAAGACTTAAATAGACATTTCTCCAAAGAAGATATACAGATTGCCAACAAACACATGAAAGAATGCTCAACATCACTAATCATTAGAGAAATGCAAATCAAAACTACAATGAGGTATCACCTCACAGCAGTTAGAATGGGCATCATCAGAAAATCTACCAACAAGAAATGCTGGAGAGGGTGTGGAGGAAAGGGAACCCTCTTGCACTGTTGGTGGGAATGTAAATGGATACAACCACTATGGAGAACAGTATGGAGGCTCCTTAGAAAACTGAGAATAGAATTACCATATGATCCAGCAGTCCCACTACTGGGCATATACCCAGAGAAAACCATAATTCAAAAAGACACATGCACCCCAGTGTTCACTGCAGCACTATTTACAGTAGCCAGGTCATGGAAGCAACCTAAATGCCCATTAACAGACGAATGGATAAAGAAGATGCAGTACATATATACAATGGAATATTACTCAGCCATAAAAAGGAACGAAATTGAATCATTTGTTGAGACGTGGATGGATCTAGAGACTGTCATACAGAGTGAAGTAAGTCAGAAAGAGAAAAACAAATATTGTATATTAACGCATATATGTGGAACCTAGAAAAATGGTACAGATGAACTGGTTTGCAGGGCAGAAATTGAGACACAGATGTAGAGAACAAACGTATGAACACCAAGGGGGGAAAGCCGTGGGGGGTGGGGATGGTGGTGTGATGAATTGGGCGATTGGGATTGATATGTATACACTGATGTATATAAAATTGATGACTAATAAGAACATGCTGTATAAAAAAATAAATTAAATTAAAAAATTAAAAAAAAACTAATACTAAACTTTCTTTCGGTTATTTGTATGAAATATGTTAATATAAATGTTTCAGACATTACGTGAAATTCCTAAAAATCTTATATGTTCTGGTCTAATGTTATAAGTCATAATTCTAGTTATTATTTTAAAATGTATATCTCAGAAATAATTAAATTTCCTTGTCAATTGCATTATTATGAACTTTCATCAAATCTTTAACCGTGGTCATTTTTAAGTCTTTTGTCAGTTACAGACAGTTCTGGGTGTACTCTGATGCTTTTGCAAAAATGTTCCTGTAAAAGGGTTTCATCTTCAAGGAATTTATGGAAAAGACTCTGACAAGTACAGGTTTCTGGTAACTGACTATACTGCTGAACTGAATGAATAAGCATTTTCAGAACTCTAATGGAAAACTGATGAATTCATAAAAGTGCTAACAAAAGATCAAGATGAAAACAAAATTAATTACATGGGACTGAGTGAACTGATGAGGATGATTATAATTTTTGTGACTTTCTGTTTGAATAAAGAAAGAAACAACATACTATATGAAAAAAAAAAAGAAATTCTAATAGTTTCATATTTACTTAGCCAGTTTTAAATGCAAACCTGTAGTCTTTGGCTGACTGTGAGCTATGGCAGTGTAGTCTGATGCCAAAAGCATGGGTTTTTGGATTCAGACACACTCAGGTTCAAATGCTATCTCTGCCATTCCCTAGCAAGAGGATCTTGAACAAATTATTTAGTTGTTTTCAGATTCCATTTTATCATGTATAAATGAAGAACACAATCATACTGACCTTTTAGGACTGTCAAGGGTTTTGAGGAGATAATGTACAGTACACATCATAGGTGCCTAATATTATTTGGCCAAGATCACAGATTTCTAGAAAAGGCCATGGTGTGAAGGATCCAAGTGAACAGTTTTTTATGCATTTTCTGGGCATGCTCTGGCCACTCCCTCTCCCTGGGAAGGCTACATAGGTCAAAGCAGTAATTATTATAATTCAGCTTCTTATATTTGTATAGCAATAGCATGGTGTAGTGGAAAGAATGCAGGGATTAGTATCTGATACCCTAGGTTCAAGTCCCAGCTCTGACACTTACTGTCTCCTGTTCCCTTATCTGCCAAATAAGGGGTCATAATTCTCTGTTGGTCCATCTCTTGAGGTTGCTACGGGCAATAGTGACAGAGCCAATGAGAAAGTAATTTTGCAATTGTAAAGAGTTGCCCAAATGTAATTATAAAAAAGAGAAAGCATTCCTATTCCTAGAACTTAGAAAATCTATAAATAGAAGGGGTTACAGCCTAATCATTTAGTTTCAGTCCAGTGATGGTAAGCATTCCATTGAAGATACAGTTGAGTAAGTGCCATTCAGTTTACTCTATTTTTAATCATGGAATTGGCCCTGGGAATAAACATGAAGCTCAAAAGTATCTTTAGCTGCATAAAACTAGATTCTACAAAAAATTTAAAAAAATAATGTATGGTCTTATAGATGTTAAAATTCTCACTTGGGCACAGTGACCCAGCAAATAATTCCTTTATTTGAAGGCAATTACCTACCTTGTGGCTGACATGTTTATAAAGAAAACCCAAAGCGTTTAGTTTCTGTTTGTTTTTGTTTAGGTTGGTTTTTCCATTGTCTTGCCCTGGGTCTAAAGAAAGCCTGCACATAATAGGAATGGCATGGAGCTATTTTAAAAAATGTGGCCAGAGGAGGAGCTAAAGCCTAAGAACTGCCACTGCAGAAATAAACAGTATCTACTTTTATGACTTGACTTTAGTAACAGTGGGACCCACAGAACGCCTCCCACCCGCTACAGGCAGGTCATTACCACCCTTTGTTTCACTTTCTGCATTTATCCACCCACCAAATGTACCTATTGCCACATCTGTTTCCCATGCCAGGAGCATTTACTTTTCTCCCAGTGTTCAAGTTTGGATATACTTCCTTTCTGGAGATATATCAAAGTCAGTCTCTAGCCTGATGTCTAGAGTGTAGGAGAGTTTAGTCATAGCTTGGTCCAACTTGTGAACGACGATATTAAGCTTATGATTTCTGAAATGTTTACATTAGCTCTAGCCATGCCGTCTACTGCAGTTGTTGACACTAACACTGTTCCGTCCAGATGAGAGAACAAGATCAGCAACCGAGATTGTTTTGTGTTCTACTTGCAGATGTCCTCAAACTAATGAAAGCCAGAGTGTATTTCTTTCTCTGATCACATGATCAGAAAGCCAAGGTTGTTGGGGACATTCAGGAAAGCTTTACTTCTCAAGGTCAACAAATTACTGGGGAAAATAATATGAGGCTTCGTTAGACATTGCCTCAGAAGAATTATGAGGCAACCTGCTTTCTTGGGTATATTTCAGGGGCCCCTCAAAGCCTTGTATGTGGAAAAGAGTGCTGTATTTTAGTAGCATCTGCTTTGCCATTACTTTTCAAACTGCAGTTTTCGGTACGTAAAACAAGCATCGAATTCAAGTAATTTTCAATCAGCTAAAAAGCTGCTTTATTTTCACAACAATTTTGGCTTTGTAGACATGGTTTTGGAACATACCCTGCCTGGTCTTAGAAATATGCATAGAAAGAACCTTGCTTCGTTTTTCCTTTTGTTTTCATTTGTTTAATATTATACTAATGGACAAGTTGGGCCAACTAAAGAGACAGAAAAAGCAGCAAATTAAGGGCAGGGTGATTTTAATTAACTCTTTTTAAAGCTGCTGAAATCTGCCCCTTGGATTGGCAATGCTTCACCATTAGAACCAGACAGGCCCTGAAAAAACTTTAACTTTTCTTTTTCTTTAGATTTTTTTTTTTTTAAGGAATGATCTTTTTACAAGGTTTTCCACATTGCCCTTGAGAGACAGGTAGAGTTTTAGATCTTTACTTGAAGAAAAATATGTGAAGATATTTTTATATCTGCATGGGCCTTATTCCATGATAGAAAAAAATAATGCACTGGGAACCCTATGCATACAACAAAAACTATTTTTGACTTGTACACCATGGAAGCTGTGTGCTTTACTACAGGATGATAATGCAGCTAAGGAATTTAGACAACAGTCTGAGGTTTGCTGTAATGTTCTTTGAAATGCAACTATCTAAAGATTTTTTTCTAATCTGCTAAGCTTGGATCTTTGAACATTGGAAGTCTGAGAAAAACCCATTTGATTCTTTTTACCATAGTATTATTAAAGAATATACATAGTATTATTAAAGAATATACAGTAGTCTTCTGTTTAGAACCCTATTTGGTATATCAAGCCATTAAATGTATTAAGCTTTTTCTATAAAACACTTTACTATTGTATTTTGATTTTGAACATATATGAGCTTCTCTTAGCTGTATAATAAATATATAGATAAATATGTATTCACCTGCCCTGCCAATGAAGCTATTGTTTCCCAAACTAAATGTCTTCACTTAAGAGAAACTTTATTAATAGTGGTGATAGCTCACATTTATTGAATACTTATTACATGACAGAAGAGTGCTAGGCATTTTACATGTGGCAAAGAGTGGCTGTTTTCTCCCATCCTGTTTCCTCTTCTTCCTGGCAAACCAACTAGTACATTTCCACCCTCATTTGTAATTAGGTGTGGCCATGTGAGTTAGTTTTTGCCAAGGGACTGTGAATAACAGTGATGTGTACCACTTCCGGGTCTAGTCCATAAAATCGTCTCACATGTGATACTCTGTGCTCGTTCCTTTTCTGCTGGCTTGATGCAGAGAAGAATGATAATGTTAGAAGTGATGTGTTGAAAAGGGTATGGTTACAAGATGAAAAGAGATTTGGTTCCAATACCGCTGTTTGAAGTAGAGCCCCCTGATAATCAGGAATACCCTTTTGGGATTGTATGTGTGTGGGAAATAAATTTTTGTCATGTTAGAGTCATTATGTATTTGGACATTTATTTGTTGTAACAGCTAGCATTACTTTAACACATATATATTATTTAATTCTTTGCTCTTTGGGATAGGAATATTATTTTACCCATTTTATGGATGAGGAAGCTGGCTCATAGAGATTTTTTAAAATGATGACTCATTTAAAAATGATTTTTTAAAATGGAACATAGTTCCTAAATGGTAGAGCTAGGACTTGATCCAGATTCTGTTTGTAGATGCCTCTTTCTTATGTTATAATTACCAGTAAGAAATAAGACAATTCTGTAAGCTCCAAATCTTATACTTTGCACTACACAGTTACACGCCCTTTAGGATTAAAAAAAATATTGTTTGCATACTAAGATTTCAATAAATTCCTGTATTCATCAACCTGTGTCTTTAGTTTGTAGGTTGTACTCAGCAAAATTTTTGTGATGATAATTCGGATAGTTTTTTCCAATGACAATTAAGATTTATTTAAGTTATATAACACTAATATTTTAGAGTAAAAAAAGTTAAAAGAAATTATATCACTAGAGTGTCATTATATGAAGGTTCATAATCAATACTATCAAATAATATGTCTATAGTGTGCATTTTTCAAAACACTTTTTTAGTTTAAATTGATTATTAAAATCATTAACAGTAACTTTTGTTACTGCTTAATATTTTACTCAAGTTATTTTCACTGAACTATTTCATGGTTTCAATCACAGGAAATTTTCACAGTCATTTTAAATCTGATGAGGTCTGTAGTTTTAGATCCCTGTGTCTCATTGTCATTCAAGTGACTGGACTCTCCCATATCTATCAAGGGATAGCATTGTAACTGCATCATGATGTTTGGATCATTGGAAAGGATGTTTTGAACTGTTGCCATAATATATGCACAATCAAGTTAATAAGCACAGTAAATGCATCATAGGATAATATGGCTTTAAATGTAGAGACTTTGCATGTTTATTAAAAAAAAAAAAAAAAAAGAAGACAGAAGAACCAGTATCTGAAGTCTTGGAAGCAAAGCAAGTACATGCCCAAAGGAAAAAAGCCTACTGGTTAGTGGAAAAACTTGAACATCAATTATGTTAAAAGAAAGCATTCTCAAGGTCCGAAACAAGTAACGAAGTACATGAAGGCATTGCAGAAGCTCACAATTTGTATAACAAAATACTTGAAATACCAGAGGAAATACACTTTTGCTATCGTTTTATAAAATAACATATTTATTCATGGTTAATAACTAATTACAACATTCCATGCTAAGGACCAAAGTCCTTCATTTTCTTGTTGAAACCTGGGAATGGTTTCCATAATAAAAAATGAAAACAAAAACTACTTCTCAATAACAGAATGATCAGTTTGTTTCACTGGAGAGTGTTGTTTGGCAGTTTTCTCTTTATCTAACTAAAGGACCCTGCTAATTCTCAGCATTACCTGTTACTCTTGACCTCATCCCTGTAGGAGTAGAGTCTAGTTTTGGGGCCAAACCTCCTAGAGGAACACAGGTCCTACTCTTTTTACATAGAAAGTTCCGTTTAGTTCTGGCAATGCAAGGCTTTCTGGTTCAAAGAGAGGAGTCTTATAAGACTTCTTGGACACCAAATAACTCTTACAAAACAGCATTTTGATGAATTAAGTGTAAATGAATCAGAAACATATGGATTAAATTTCCTTTGAAATATGCGTGCCTTTTCTGAATTAAGGGGGGGGATGTTTGGCAAAATGTATTTTGCTGAACCCAAAACACTAGGATAAAGCTCAGTGTTTTCCTGGACCCCCAAATTATGCTGGAGTCTCTTTTCTTTAAAAATTAATTCATGTTTAGGCTTAATACAGCTTATTTTTCAAAAATTGAAAATGGCTTTACTTTGACCTCTAATTACTTCTCTGGATTTGTGCTTTCTTTTGTTTTTGATAAAACCCCTGACACTTAGAAGTATGCATCCAACTTTATGTTCATGTGTCATCAGACTTTCCATAGAAGAAATGCATTTTGCTTTCCTGTCGATAATTGTGTAATCTTTTTTTTCATTATTATTACTTTATGGCTCTTCACTTTTTTCCAAATTTTTATTTTAAAAATGTCCAAACGTACACAAAAGCTGAAAAAACAGTGCAATTAATATCCATACATCCTTTATGTAAATACAGTGTTGTATGCTGCCACAGATACTTTAATTCTCTCTCCCTCTTTTTTTTTGAATTTTATTTTAATTTTTATACAGCAGGTTCTTATTAGTTATCTATTTTATACATATTAGTGTATATATGTCAATCCCAATCTCCCAGTTTATCCCACCCCCTCCAATGCTTTCCCCCCTTGGTGTCCATACATTTGTTCTCTACATCTGTGTCTCTATTTCTGCCTTGCAAGCCGGTTCATCTGTACCATTTTTCTAGGTTCCACATATATGTGTTAATATATGATATTTGTTTCTCTGACTTCACTCTGTATGACAGTCTCTAGGTCCATCCATGTCTTATAATTGTGTAATCTTAATTTTACCTCTTATTCAAACTTAAAATTACTATGTAAGTTGTTTAGAATTTTCACCCATGCTGTGGTCACTTGGAAAAGGCACAAACTAGAAAGACTTTTGAAGATGCAGAGTAAAGAGACATCAGGCTCCCATTTTACAGAGGTAAATGTAGTGACACCCAATGAGGAAGCTTGTGTGGTGAGGATGGTTCTGTACCTGTTCTGCTGCTGTGAAGAGTATGTCCACTCCTTTTCCACCTTCCTCATTTTGCCATGGTGATAGAGGAGGAAATGAGCTTAGTTGTTTTTTTCCTAAATGTCAGTATCCTTTTTCCATCTTTGACTTAATTTACCTCTTTGGGTGAGCTTATGCTAAGAAGGGGCAGAAGAGTAAACACTTACTTACACAGCTGAGCTGTGTGCATTGGCAGACAGCTATTCTTTTATCTGAGAATTCTAGATAAGGAATGCAGGACTTCTGACTTCCCCAGTCTGCTCTAGACACTCATTCTTTTCTTCACTAAACTATAAGAAAGAAAATTTTCTTCATTTTCTCACTTAACCAAACTTTCTCCCCTCAGGGTATTTGATTGAATGACCCAGAAGTAAATTCAGTCAAAAACATGACGGAGTTTAAGATAGTTAGCTGTTCTAGTTTTGAAAATTCCTGATGCAAATACTTGTAAAAAATTGGAAAATTTTGATCTCAACACTTTTCCCATCATTTTCAAGGATGCAATAAATTAGAATTAGTTAACTATATAAGTTTCTAATTCATTTTCATGTTGTACTTTTATTTTATAGACTTTTAACTTCAGGACAAGTTTTAAGAGATTGTTTATTTTTTCGTAAAGGCCATATCTGGAATTAGGTAAGCTGCCACTTGGTTAGTATTTCCCGAAGTGTGTTCTATAGAACATTATTTCTGTGAGATATTATAGGTGTTAGGAGGAAAATTATGGTCAAATTATTTTAGGAAACTCTGGAGTAAACAAATTTGATTTCTTTTTGGAAGAATTCTTAGCAACTTTAATATGTTAATTTATCTTGTAATTTTAAGAATAAGATGCAAGATGCAGAGTTTCTAGCATTTGTTTTTATTAAGGCAATTTTTTTAAGAGCAGTTTTATGCTCACAGCAAAATTGAGGGGAAGGTACAGAGATTTCTCATATACTCCCTGTTCCCCACAAAATACACAGCGTTTCCTATTATCAACCTCCCCCACCAGAGTGGTACGTTTGTTACAGTTGACGAACCTGCATTGACACATTATAAACACCTGAAGTCCATAGCTTACATTACGGTTACATTATGGTTTACATATGGTTGTATATTGTATGGGTTTGGAAAAATGTATAATGATATGTATCCATCATTATGGTACCATATAGAGTACTTTTCACTGCTCTAAAAGTCCTCTATGCTCTACCTATTCATCTCTCCCCTACAACCCCTAGCAACCACTGATCTTTTTACTGTTTCCATGGTTTTGCCTCTTTCAGAATGTCATATAGTTGGAATCATGTTTTTTTATCCACTCTGACAATCGCTGTCTTTCAACAGGTGCATTTAGACCATTGATCTGTAAGTTGATTATTGATATAGTTGGATTAATATTTACCAGATTTGTTACTATTTTCTATTTGTTCCCCTTGTTCTATTTTTGCCTTCCATTCTTTTTCTGTCTTGTGGTTTTAATTGAACATTTTATATGATTCCATTTTCTCTCCTTTCTTACATATCAGTTATACTTTTTTTTTTTTTAAACTTTAATTGTTGCCCTAGTTTGCAATATAAAATTCCAACATCCCTGCTATGTCTGGTTCTGACGCTTGCTCTCTCTCTTCAGGTTGTGATTTTGCCTGTCGCTATGCCTTGTGATTTTTCTTGATTGTCAGACAGGATGTGTCAGGTGAAAGGAACTGCTGTAAATAGGCCTTCAGTAATGTGATAGTGAGTTTGAGAGGAGGGCAAGTGTTCTATAGCCCTATGATTAGGTCTCAGTCTTTTAGTGAGCCTATGCCTCTGAAATGTGAAATTTACAAGCGATTCTCAGTTTTTTTCTCCTCCCTTGGGTGAGACAGGATGGCGGAATGGGTGCTGGTGGGCGTTTTTCTTCTCCCACTTAGAAGGCTAGTGGAAGCTGGAGTCGGGTATTTCCCTTCTCTTAGGTCGTTTAGGCTCTGATAATACCCCAGCTGTGGTTAATTCTGGCTCTGGTTAACTGGTTTCCCCTGTGCGCAGGCCCTATTTAGAAGAAGAGTGCTCTCACGCAGCTCAGAAATGGTTCTTTCTCTCTTCTCCTGCTGGAAGCATAAGGGAATTTTTCTCTGTGGGGAAGTGGTCGGTCTGGAGGTGATTCTCACAATATCATGGCTGCCTTCCTATGACTGGGTCTCCCTGAAGTTCTTGACTCTCAGAATTGTCCACACTGAACCTCCAGCAATTCGTGAATTACATTTCAGATTTTTGTTCCTGTGGAGGTTTCTGCTCACGAATTTCTGCTCTGGTAAGTTGTGACTCCCCGTATTTGCTTGTCTCTCCAATACTGGGGCCAGTTGGTTTGCTCTGTGTCTTCCTCTGTTTTATGAATCCAAGAAGAGTTGTTGATTTTTCAGTCTGTTTAGCTTCTTACTTGTCGTTAGGATGGAGGGTTTCCAAAGTCCTTACATGCAGAACTGGGAACATTTGTAGCACTTTTTGAAAGATAGGCATTTGCTTTAAAAAAAAATCAAAAAAATTGGAAGTGGATACTGAGATGAAGTTAGGAGAGCAACAGATGTATTTATACCTGTGAAAGAAGAGGAGCAAAAATAGGATTGGGCAATGGGAACTCTCGGAATGTTAGGTATATCTGACAAAGTCTCCGCTAGCCCCATGGGAATTGGGGAGCAAGCCTTGCCCTTCAGCTTTTGTTTATAGTGTAAGAGTTGATATTCTTTATTTTGCATATGGTTACTGAATTGTTTCAATACCATTTGTTGAAAAGTTCATATATAGCCATTTGGCCTTGCCGTTTGTTATGTTGATTTCAACCCTGGCTTCTGGTGGTTAAGTACCCTCACTTGGCCTTAATTGCATGAGCCCCATCATCTCCATTGCTATCAATGAGCCAAATTCTGTTGTGGCGTCTCCTATCAACTCTGATCTGTAGAGGAGAGCCACTGTAAACTTCTTAATAATGATGGTGCCCCTCTAATTGGTGTATTCCTGATGGCTTTGATGAAGTGTGCCCTCTGGGTCTTCTTGTGGCATAGAATCCGCAGGTGGGTTGTCGGGCCTTATATAATATAGACGTGGCCAATATGCCTGGTTCCCTAAGCCTTTTATTCCTTTCCTATACCATCTGCTATGGCAATTCAGGCATTTTAACCTTGCTCAGCATGAGTTGTCAGTTTCTCCAGGCTCCTAGAAACCACCCTTGCTGCTAATTTACACTACCTCCTAGGGCCCTTTCCAGAGCATTAAACCTATATCCTGAGAGAGTGTCCTTACATTAATTAACACTCAATGAATCCAGGCCTATGGTCCAGCCTCCTTGGTCAAACCTCCTCAAAACCCAGTCAAAGTTATTATTTCAGTCCCTGTTAGTACATGCTGGCTAATTCTTGCATGTCTTTTTGGATATAGTCCCCTTTTCTCTCTTATCAGGTCCAGTTTGCCCAGACTGGATTATTGCTGCCACTTAATCCTATCTATTGGTGACTTGACATAAGAAGAGGTGAGGAAAGATCCTCTGTTAGTAGGGCAGGGGCTTCTGCAGGTTATTCTTACTTTGGAGAAGTGCTAAATCTTGATAGGGAGGGCTAGGTTGCCACTGCAGGTTCTGGACGTAAGAGTAGTCTAGGGAAATAAAATCTTCACAGGCTTCCACCCAGCTGCTCACATTTCATGTGTCAGGGTCCCAGGTTTTCCCAATCAGGGTCCTCATTTAGGCATAACTGTTCTAGTTCACCTGAGCATTCAATCTTCTTTCAAACTGGTAGACTCTTACTATTAAAAAATTTTTTTGTTGTTGAATTTTAGTTGATTTACAATGTTGTGTTAGTCTGGTATACAGCAAAGTTATTCAGTTACATATGTGTATATAGATGTGTATACGTGTGTATATATATTCTTTTTCATATTCTTTTATATTATGGTTTATTGGTTTATTATAGGATATTGGGTATAGTTCCCTATGCTATCTAGTAGGACCTTGTTGTTTGTATCTGCTAATCCCAAACTCCTAATTTATCCCTCCCCCATCACCTTTCCTCTTTGGTAACCATAAGTTTGTTTTCTATCGGTAGCTCTTGCTATTAAATCCCAAGTTTGGTCCTTTAGCTTTTCCTGTTCTCCCACTTCAGGAAAGAAGGGAATAAAGGCCTTTGTAAGCTGCTAAAGAGGCCCTATGGCCTTCCCATTCTGCTTTCAATTGCTTGTTAATTGTCTTCAGCTTGTCATAATCTCTTATAGGAGTCAATGTAATTTAATGACTACCAGCCACTTCCATTGACTTTATGTGCATTCTGTCCCTATACTTTTCAAACCTCTGAATCATATCACACTGGCCAAAATGCTCTTCTTCAGAGAGTACATCTTCTCCACAAGTACAATTTTCCAAGTTTTAGCCATTGGGCCAATGCTTCAAGATGGGCGTACCTGTGCCATGCATATCACCTGGGATGGGCCCTTATTGCTATCTGGTTAGTAAGTTTGCTATCCGGTTAGTAAGTTATCTAGTCCCAAAGCCTCATTTTACTGACTGCTTTCTTGGACCACTAACTGTCTACTATGTTACTTGGATTCTTTGAGAAACAGATGCTGAGCCAGAGTTGGAATGTAACAAGTTTATTGGGGATTAACAGCTATGAAAGGAAAAGGGAGAAAATAGCACTGGGCAGGGACAAATAGGATTACAATGCAAATTTGACAAGTCTCTCAGCCCAATGAAACCTAAAGCAAAGATTGCTAGTTTTAGAGGAGTCTTGCATTGCATATTACCATGGGTCCTTTACCATGGTCTTGCTCAGAATTTGTCTAATGCCACCTTGAGAAGGACATGACCTGGGTGCAAAAGCTGAGGCAGACATGAAGGAGCTGACTCCCTTAGACTGGCAGCTAACTGTATTCTTTGGTGCTGGATAAAGTGTTCCTTCTTGAAAAGAAGTGTGAGTAGCACATCTCCATGCCTCTAGTAAGATGTCTTCGTGGTCTAGTGTTCTATGGGACACACTTTCATCCTGAACTCTAGGAATTCTAATTCTGCTAATTATAACAGTAAAAGCAACTTAGTAATGGAAAAGCATTATTGACAAATATTAGCATAATCTAGCAATATTTAGGTGCACAAGTTTAGGTACAACTAGATACTTTATCCCTACACTAAACTACTGTTTCCTGTTCAAATTTCATAGCTGAAAGAAAACTGTCTCTCTCCCCCAACTTTGGAACTTAATGAGTCAAGAATCCTAGGTTTACTTGTGACTTCTGAAGATTCTCCATGTGGATGTTTTTAAATAGCGGTGTTTTTTACTCAGCTTTGTCTTTTCCTCGCTTAAATGCTGGGGTAATTCTCTGTATTTATTCCAGTACTTTCTTTTCTCTTCTGGCTTTGCAGAGAGAAATTATACTTGCTAGGTAATGATTGCGGGGGTTTGGTCATATTCCATGGTATCTCACCAGGGACCCTCCAGAGAGTGCAGGACGATGGGAATTCTCTCCCATCCCAGCTAGGAGGCTGCAGGGGAACTTCCTCCTGACCATTCATTCTGTCAGCAGACATTGCTGAACATTTTGCCTCCCTAGTTTTACCCCCCCTCCGCACTTTTAATGAAGAGCTTTTTTAACGCTAATTTATATTTAATATACAATTTCTTTAATAGAATGTTAAATTTTGCAACTTTCATTTTCTGACATAGTTACTTTTAAAGCAATTATGACCTCTTTACGGAAATAAAAGCATGTAAAAGAAATCTAATTAGCATTTAGATTTTTGGCTTTCTTTTATTAAAACTGATGATTTTTGAACCTTTGAATTAATGACATCTTTGTGACCAGAAAAGGGCTGTACAAGGAAATAGGGAGCAATTCTGGATTTGGGCGGTGATTAGAAAGAAGAATGAAAATAAATACGAATTATAACATTTTGTTTTTCTCTTTGTACATGGATGTTTTCTAAGACAATAAAAAATTATGACTTCATAGCCAAAGGCAGAGTTTGATACCAAGTTGAGAATCATAAATACAGATGGGAATTTTGAAATGGGAATTGAGAATATTAAAGGAACTCGATAGTGTGTGCATGTATGTGATAACTTCTACCTTTGAACCTGCATTTTTAGAACTTCTTATCAAAGGGCATTTATTACAGCATTGGATTAGGTCATTGCAACTACTGTATCCTTTTGTTTTCAATAAACGTCATCCATGTCAAAACAATTATTGTCCCACTTTTAAATTGCTTTTAAAATGATTGAGAACAAAATTATTTTTCATGAAACCCTAGTAAAAAAGCTGATATGTATATTTTTGTCTCACAGTTAAGAAAAATAAAAGATTAAGTACTGTACCAAATAATTATAGGAGAATTAGGATTAATAATAATTTCCTAGTTTCTGTTTTTTCAAATAATCATGCTGCCTTTTAGATTTCTCATTATATGTTCATTAATTTTTTCTAATTTTTGTTAAATAACTTCTGCTGTTGCAGATGTGTTTAAGTACTCAACATAATTTAAAGGGTAAGATGGAAGTTATTAACTAGTGATAGCTTGCTAGAGAAATACATATTTAACTTCTGCTTTTAAAAACACCTTTTTTGACCTGTTTAGACTTTGTGTAAAAATCACAAATAAGGGTATTTAAATTTTAACCCTAACCTTAACATAACCCTTAATATGATGTTATTGAAAATGTACCTTAATTGGTTATTCTATCCCATAAGTATTGACTTTTAGGTGTATAAAACATAATTTACCTCCTATGCTTAAAGCGAGTGATCTAAAGTATGGAATTCTATCTACTAGACATTAGAAAAAGGGGAAAAACTATGAGAGATTTTGGGGAATTCATAGCTTTCATTGTTATGGGAGTGTTCTATTTATCAAGGAAAACTATCACGCTCTTCTTAGTATCCTAACAATTACCTTAATGCTGGATTTCTTAAAGCAACTGTGGAGATTGCTCTTTTCTGATGTTTTTGTGGGAACACATAATCTTCTAGGATATGAAGAAATGTAAGTGTTTTTTATCATTGCATCCCCCTTTTCAGAGATAATGAATGCCATGGTAACTTATTTTCTAGAGATCCCTCAATTAATATTTGAATAAATGGATTATTAGCTATCAATTTCTCTTTCCACATTTTTCTGGAATTTAAGGACTAAACATAGATAACTCAAACACCTCTGGTCTATAGATGTTTGTTTTTTATAGGTATAGGATAATTTCCTTATCATTTTTATTAAGAGGAAATGCAGGATTTTGGGAAGACAGTGGAGGCTTCTTTTTGTCCATAGTTTTTCTATTTTGCTTTTCTTGCCAGGGTCTGTGAGGCACTTCATGAGTTGTCATTTTACCATTAAACCAGAGACCAAGGAGGTACATATTTGAAGATGTTATGTCTAAAATTTATGTGGGTGGTATGAGTATTTCTGATGCCTAATTTATAGCTGAACTTTGATGAATCACACAGTCCATAGCTTTTCACCATTGGTGGCTAAGGGCTAAGGCTGTTTTCCCTATTTAGTACTTAATAATGAATAAGACTATCACAAACAAATGTATTTGTGATGATGCTGCTGCCAAGAAGGTTTTTAATGACTACAGTGAAAGTAGTTTTTTGAAACCATTTTGTTTTTCAATAAAACACAAATGTAGTTTTGTACAAATTATCTCTGTCTAATAAAACACAAATATTCAACTTTTAATTTATGAAGTGGTAATTGATAAACTTTTACTATCTCAGACATACAAAAAATAGAAAATCAAAGGTTATAAGACCCTGTAATAAACAGAATTTTACATGGTTAGTAGTATGTGTGATGTATGTTGAAAATTTTAAAATAAAGACTTAACTATTAATATTTTTACTTGGTGACATTTAATATTACTACATAATTTTGCTTACTGTCTTAGGTGCCAGTATGTTTATTAAATTTCACTTGAACCACAACAAATATAAAACACTTTGGATTTATCTTAACTTCTCCCATCGTTTAAAATGTTGTCTTATAAACCAGATTATATTGTGATTTATAATTTCTTTCTCCTCAGTATAACATTAATTGTATAATTCAATTTACATGAAATATGTTGCATTCATTCAAAAACGTTCTCTAATCTCTTTTTCTGCTTAGTAAGATCTCTAAATATTTATGAGTTTGCCCTTTAAAACAAAACAAAAAAATTTTAAAATTCAAAGCAAAACACAACAAAAGAAACAAATTAGGACAGTATTTTTTTCTTGGCAAGAGATCTTTTTGTGAATATTTAGCTTAGGACACTGTTGAAAGTTGCAACATTTTATTCTGGGGCAAGGGCTTCCCTCTTCCTTCCTCCAAAGTAATTCTGGGTGCTGGTTCTGCTGTCTGTTTATTTTTATGCAGTGATGACAGCACAACTTTATGTTGACCAATCATTGACAAAAACCATTTTTAGGTAAACAGTGACAGTTGTGCTAGCAAGTCTGTTTCTGTAAATTTAATCTACAATGGCAGTTTTTCTTTGTTACTATCTTCCAAATATCCCCTGTGCTTTTTACTTTGTCCCGCTCCCAAAGTGTAAATTACTTTAGTTCCTGAAGTGACTGTAACCCTCTTGAGATGTCTTTATTCCATCAAATGCTAGGAGACAGGAATTCTTAGCTACTGCCACTTATCCTATCCTCCAAGCTCCCAATTCTCACCTAATTTGATATTACCAATGTCTTTTTATACATGGCATTGCAACATACTGTCCCTTTTGGGAAAAATCAATTTAATCAATATCTCTGCTGATGTGTTAGCTTTATGTTGCATCAAGTTTAGAAATTATCTGGAGGTTTATTGACATGTTTAGTCTTGTTGGCCTTTTGAAGGTGTACGTACGAAGTGCATGCTCGGCGGTAAAGAGATTTGCTAAAAGGAAAGAGCACATAAAGATTTTGACTTTTACATTGTGCTTATGTAAGTTAGCATGAGAGACCAGAAACTGCAGTCATGTTGTTGACTAAGACCTGCTCTTTTAGAGTGGGGAACCTAAAATTGTTATGATGACTTAGGAGTAGTATATAGGCATTTGCCCTTTATAAAAGATTTTCAACTTCATGAAGTGCTCTGCCAATAGTTATTATGCATTAAGAAGACCCCTGTAAGCGGTATTTTAGAATAGATGGGCTTTTCTCCTTTCTGAAACTCTTCGATAATGTAAAAATGTAGACGATAGAAAGATTTTAGAGGTTTACCGTATTTTAACTGATTGATAGTAACATTTATTTTTCATACATCATTATGTCCATTTTGAGCAGTCTCAACTCACTGGGATATAAACATGGACTTTTTTTTTTTCAACTCCTACTGTAGTCTCTTAACTCCCTCTGCATTTTCTGTTATGTGTTGGCTCCTTTAATGATGTCCCATTTTGATTCTGCAAAGTTTGACTTAATTTCAGGGCCTGAAGAATTGAGAACTGTCTCTTTTGATTCAGAGCTTCCTTCCTCTTCCACTGTGTCCCACAGTCATGCTCAGTGCAAGCTACACTAGTGGCTTGGGGTGCATGTGCTTTTTCACAGTGTGTAACCTTGCCCCTGTAACCTGCCCTGCGTCTTTCCTGGCTTAGCCCTCTTGTGTTTGTGGAATGGGAGGAGAGGGACAGTTTTCTCCTTATGGGCTTTTTCTTGGTAATACCATTTTTTTTCTTTGGTGGGTTGTGGCTGCTCTTTGGCATTTCTATCAGGCTGCTTGTGGCTTGATGTGACTAGATGGCAGTACCTCCAGCTCCGCTAATCAGGCACTCAATCTTGAGCAGCTTCGTAGATTTCATGATCTTCAGTTACATCTTCCTACTAGCCCCCAGATAGTGTTTCTGATTCAGGCACTGCTTTCCCCACCTTCAAAGTATCCTGTCAGGCTTCAAGATTACAAAATCTGATTTACCCACTGGGCTCCAAGGCTGGGGTGTGGATGTATGCTGGCCATCTGTCCTCTATCAGCATTGAAGGAATTATTAGTAACATTTTCCTAATAGTGTGCTGTAATGCCTGCATTATTTGACTAGGAAAAGTTATCAATCAGCACTTCACCCCTTTAATACTCTAAGACAAGGTAGGCACTAGAGAAGAGAGAATGGCTACATTAGAAAGTAATCACTTTCAAGAAAAGTACAGGAAAAGCAGTTAAGTATTCATTCTAACATATTCCTTTACTCCCTTTTGTTTTTTCCTGAAGTGATTTTTTAAAAAAAAAATTCTATTTGAGCACTGCTTCCCAGAACTTTCCCAGTTTTTGTTCTCCACCCTGTTGAATTTGGCTTTTGCCAGATCTCTAAAAGGTAGACAAGATCAGTTCTAAGAAAGTAGGGTCTATAAAAATGGCCACAGATTTTTTTTATTAGCTCTTCTAAGCCAAATTCATCTTTATATAGCTATCCAAACTTAGGTTTGCAAAGACTTATTAAGATTTGGAAAATATTACTAAATATGTGTATCAGTAGGTATTATAGATGATGTAGGACTCATGAAGGATTCAGGTGTCTTTATTTTAATGCCTTGTTTTCCCCCTGAGTAAAAACTTGAGAAATGATTGAACAGAGGTGTATTCAAGTCCACATAAATCCTATCTTACTAGAGACAACTTGTATTAACAACTCAAAATACATGGGGTTTTCTGTACGGAGGATGCATTTTTTCCCCTTTCTTATTGAGTTTTGTGGCAGGAGGGCAAAAAAATAAAAGCTGGATGACTCAATGCTAGAATTCACCAAACCCAGCTATAGAGAAAGGTTCTACCAGAGGGATCACGTAGCCCAAGGCATATCCTTGGGGCTCACTTAGCAAGTTCATGGACATCCAGGACTAGGAGGCTGAGCAGAAAGAATTAAAGGTGTGGTCTTCGTCCAGAAATAGGATGGGAAGGTGGCCATGGGCAGAAGTCATTATATGGTAGGAAGTCTGCCAGGGTGGTCTAGCCCTAGAGAAGATTTAAACAGAGTGTGAAGGGTTCAGTTTTACAGGGGGACCTGGGTAACAGGCATGCTAACTGAGGTCACCATGGAAGAGAAATGAAAGCCAAAGTCCAATGGGACAATGAGTGAGTGAACAGCACTTGTTCTGGGCCCATACATATGCCCAGGTAAGCCTTGGCCATGACATTTCCTCTGGGTCGGGTGGACGGGTATAAAGAGACCCCAGCGGTTCAAGTCTGTGAAATGTGACCTCATTCCTAGCCTGACTGGTATGTTGGACTCCAGGTGGTAATATTATCCCCATCCTTTCCATTATGGCCCTGAGACAAGGTTAGACCTAAGCCTACAGATGGGCTCATGGGGAAATCTAGATGAGAGGTAGGAGGGAAGGCAGAGGGAGGAAAACAACCTGAGTTAAAAGATGAAATTCTCTCCTTAGATTTTGGTTTCAGGGAATATAATTTTGGGATAAAAATGTTCACAAATGCCTGAAGTTGACCCAGGAGGTAAAACTTTATTTGGCCTTAGGATGTAAGCGTAAATATTATTTCCTCAGGGGAAAACAACTTCAGATGAATACCCTTGGGTAACTGGAAGACAGTGGAAAGCAATAACTTAAAGCAATTACTCTGGTAGGAGTTCCTGTCATAACAATAAAGTTAGAAAAATGACATAATACATTGTTATCCAGTTATTGGTGGGCGAGGTCTGAGATGCATGGGCTATGCAAGAGTGAGCATACATAAGTAGGATTTTCTTAGTAACCATTTTAGCTGACTTTCATTTGTTTTCATCTTTAGTTGGTCAGTTCTTGGCTATAGATTTGTTAGAAAAATTTCCCTGCAATTCAGTAGTATCAGTGTTCATCTGTGTTATGAGAATCACAGGCACATTTAGACTTACTCTCTCCTTGTCTGTTTCATTAAATAACTATTCAACAATTTTTTCTATTTCCTTTAATTTTGTATCTATGAGATCATGGATGTGCACTAAACTTACTATGATAATCACTATGATGTATGTAAAGCAAATCATTATGCTGTACACAGTATACAGTGCTGTTTGTCAGTTATATCTCAGTAAAACTGGAAGAAAAAATATTTAGATAACATGCATTTAGAGTGTTAATCCAGTATTAGTGTTATCATTCAAAGAAAATGATGAGGAAACTAAGTTAAAACTTAGTTTCAACATGAGCAATTTTTTAAGAAAAATAGGATGATTAATTTGAGGATGGTAATAAGAATATTTTTTAGTGTGTCCTGTCTGAAGAAATGGCTTTTAGATTTATAAGTGACAAATTGTTTTACTAATAAGTGTGTTTTGTTTGGTTTTAAAGAAAAAGAACAGGTACAGTCATCAAAATATTATTTCTGCCTTTTTGAAAAAAGTATGTTTGAACTTGCCCACCATAAAAAACAAAACAAAACCTTGTAATCTACCAGATATTAACTATTTTAGGAGGTTTGCAACATCTCCAATTTCACGCCATTATTTGAAGTCTTTTCTTCCCCCTAGATCCTACTTTATTTCACAGCACTGGGCTGTGAAAACTGCTTAAAACCAACAGGTTCACTTGATTGTTTTTGTCCACCTAAATTATCATTTGGAAAACCCTCAAACCAAAAGATTTGTTAGCTAATCCCTAGTCCCTTGTGATGATGGAGTCTTTCAAGTTTTAGAACATTACGTTAAATTTTGTAAGATAAATGGAAGGCAGATGTATATGTATTTGCCATCATGTTAATTAAGAAGGACAAACTAGAATTAAGAAATTCATAGTTTTCTTAACCAATAATTGTTGTTTTCTAAATTTAAAGAATTAATTTTATACCAACAAAATTCATGAGATCATGATGAAATATGAAATGGTGAACACCAAGGGTTAGGAAAAAGTTCCAATACATTAAGTTTGGAAGCAGAATTCTTGAATTAAAAACAAACAGAAAAGACTTTGCTCAGTGCCTGTTAGCTCACAATGCCTAATTGCTCCTTGATCTGACTTCTGGAAGCTCTCAGGGAAGAGAAAGAACAAGGATTCAGAGATGGTGTGAGAGAGTTATGCTGAATAATGTTTGGGGTTATAGGAGATAAGTCTTACTGGGTAGAAAAAGAGTTAAGATCTGTATTTGCTGATTTTTGCTAACTTAATTCAGTACTAGGTACAAGTAAACTTCAAAGTAAGCTTTTGGGTAGCTAGAAAAATCAGCATCTCTCTTTGATTAAAAAAAAACAAAAACAAAAACTCTCATCAGACAGAACCACAATAGAGTTTTAAGATTCAACTTAGTTCACTAGAAAGCTTTTGTCTGTGATGCTTTTATTATTAACTCAAGTGCTCAATACATGTTGTTGGGTAATAATTGGAAATTGAGAAATATTAAAAAATAACAAAATGTTCAAATTGTGGTTGTTCTTTAAAGTCCTCTGCCAAATACCTTTAGATTATATTGACTAGAGTTTAGAATTTCAAGTGGCCTCTTACCGGTTTTGTTGTTGTTTTTGTTTGCTTGCTTTTTTTTCTCTATAAAAAAATTATTTAATTTTTCCAATTATGTAATATATATTTATAGGATTCAAAATTCAGACTACAAAGTTCAGAAAACATTTACCTCCTCCTCCTGAACCTCAACCATTTCTCCTCTTCCCACAGGCAACCACTGTGTTTCCTTTGATATATTTTGTGTATGTTATATACCATATACACACACTTTTTACCCCCCCTCATTTTTAGGTGAAATTGGTAGGATTCTATACTCTTATCAAGCTTAAAAAAATCTTGGAGATCTTTCCATATAAGAGCACCCTTATTAATTCTTATGGATGCATATTATTCCATTGTATAAATATATAATTTACTTGACCAGTTCCTTATTTTTGTACATTTAGATTATTTCTAAACTTTTGCTGTCACAAAACATATAGCAGCAAATAATCTGCATATCATTTTTTTCTTTCTGTGTATACCTGTGAGATGTTCTTACAAGAAAAATTTCTGGTTTAAAAGATATGTACATTATAATATAATACATATTGCCTGTAGATGTACAAATTTACACTCCTATCCACAATTTTTGAGAGGAACTATTTGTGATAGTGTCTGAACTCAGTGAGGAAATGACGTATTAATAAATAATGTTGAGAAAACTGGGAAGCTTATGAAAAAAATTGGATGTAGATCTGGACTTTGAATTGTAAGTCATTTATGTATTTGCTATTCATGGGTCTATGATCATGCAATTTTAATTATTTACATTATTTTATGTCTTAAATCTGATAGAGCTACTACCCTCTCCTAACTCTCCTTTTTCTGATTTTTCCAGATACTGTGTTTTTTTAAAAATTAAATTAACTTTAAAATCAGCTTGTCTATTCCCCCCCACAAAATGTTGATGCTTTTATTTGAATTGCATTAGATTTATCAATTAGCAGAATTTGACATTTTATATGCTTGTTCAGGTCTCCTGTGTTTTCAAGGAAATTTCATGTATCCTCACGGATATCTGTATGTTCCTTAAATTTTTTAAAGCTATTTTCTGTTGCTATTATAAATATGCCTTAACTTGCATTTTTCTTCTTTCAAATAAACACTATGTGTATATACTAGTTTTGTACCATACAACCTTACTAATTGCCCATATCACCTGTGGTAGTTTTTCAGCTACATTAGTTTCAGTTTTTCAAGCCTGAATGTCTCAGGTTTTCAAGTTATCCAATGTCATCCACAATGGCAATCTTTTTAGTTGTTTCTGACTTTTTTTTTTTAAAACTTGATGTTTTTCCTTTAATTCAGTCAAACAATGATGAGAGTGGATATCATTCTTATTTCTGCCTTTAGTGGGAAAACACATACTATTTCTCTATTAGATATGGTGCTGGTTTTGAGGTTGAGGTATAAAACCTTTCCATTCCTATTTTATTGATATTTAAAAAATTTAATGATGTTGAATATATCAAATGCTTTTCCAGAATCTATAATGATAAGTATGTAATTTCCCCTGATATCTAATATTGATTAGATATTCTCCTTGGCTGTGTTTTATTTAATGTGATGCAGGTTTTTGTTTCCTATTTTTAATTGACTTTTCATCAATATTTATATGAGATTAGTCTGTAGCTTTGTGTGTGTGTGTGTGTGTGTGTGTGTGTGTGTGCACATCTTTTGAGCTTTGACAGAGTTATTATTCACAATCTAATACGTTTTTCTTATTTTCTTGTGCTCTAAGTTTAAATGGCTTTGGAATTACTGGCTTTTTAAAGGCTTCATGGACTACCCCAATGAAACCATGTGGAAATTAGTTCACTGAAGTTTTCTGTATTTTTCCATTGGTAATTTGTCTATTTAGATTTACTGTGTTTTCTGGTGTCAATTATTATAAATGGTATAATATTTTTTTTTCCAGAAAATCATCCATTTCATGCAGGCTTAAAAATATATTTACAACCACAAGGACATATCTCTTCACACCCATTAGGATGACTATTCTAAAACAGAAAATAAGAGTGTTGGAGAGGATATGGAGGAATTGGAACTCCATTCAATTTTGAACTGTTTCTTGATTCTCCCAATCCTCTATTCCTACCTTCTACCTAATATTATGTGCCCTTTCTCTATTGATTGATTGATTGATTGATTGATTTTTGCCTGACTGACTCCTAGTAAATCTTTACAACTTGGCTTAATTGTTATTCCCTTCAGGGAAATATCTGACTATCACCCATACCTGCTCTTGCTGCTTTTCTTTATTTCTCTAATACTCAAGCATTACTTGCTATCAGTGGACTTACCACCTTGCATGATGATAATTATTTTGTCACCAGAGGCTCTTCAGAGGCTAGATTCATGTTAGGTGTAACTTTTTACACCTAACTTTTAGAAAATTCTTAATAAAATTTGTTGAAATAAACTCAGACTTTTCATTGTTTATTATCCCCTTAAACTTAGGTCAGGAATGCTCCCAAGTTATGACTACTTGTGTCAACTCCTTTCTTATCCTGTGGGTACCACCTGAGGTTGAGTACTTACTACATTTCATTTGGACTCTTCAGAACTCCATGCACCAGCCTTCAGTCATTCCCACAATCATACCTTCGTACCCCATTTAAAAAAAAATGCAATTCTTACTTTAAAAACCTTTACTACCTCCCTGTATGTAATGAAATGTGAACTCTGCAGCCTCATTTCAGGACAATTCCTCATTTGACCTGAATTTTGCAGCTTTATTTCCAAAGGATTTCTCCTCATTGATTCTATATCCCCATGCAACTTGAACTATTGTTTCCTTTAATGAATCCTGAACAACCCCACACTGCCCTACATTTGTATAAACTTTTTCCTTTCCTTAGGATGCCTTTGCAGTCATCTATACTGACCAGTATCCCATCTGTACTTCAAGCTCCAGTCCCAACACTATCCCCTATGTGTAACATCAATAAAGTCAATAAGTGTCCCCCCAGTCCCTGGTGCACTATGGATGCTTCCTTCCCAGTTCTCCTAATTTGCTCTTTTCTGAACATCTGCAGGGCTTTGTATTACTAGCATGGCATTTATTTCATTTCACCATGTATTATAGTTCATCATGTAAATGTCCAGGTATCCTTTTGAATTTCTAATTCCTTAAGGACAGGAATTATTTTTCTCCACATGTCACAAAAGATAATCAATACGTATTGGTTGTATCAATGAATAAAAATGATTAACAACTTTCCATTTTAGATTTATGTCCTATGTTTTTTCTTACCAACCTGAAGACAAAGTAGATTCTTTAACCCAGTATTTCCTTGTTTTCATCGCTAATTTCCTTAGTAGAAGGTGGCTTGAACATAAGTGAATATGAGTGTTCTTTTAAGGAAGAAATTTTTCAAATCAAATCCTTTGCATCTAGATCTTTTTGATTTTCATAGTTTAAGTATTATATACATGTAAAATTTTCTGTTCTTTAGAAAGGTCAAGCCATGATTTTAGATACAAAGGGGTCTTTTCTCTATTTTTTCCAGATTTTCTATTTAAAATTTCTTTTAAAGTCCGTTTCATCTGTTCCAAAAAATTTACTCAATTTGTTTGTTATAAAAATATTTCCCCAATATTGTACTTTGCTTCTGGACCAAAGTTACAAAATAGTCTGGAGAATGTAGGAAAGGAAATTCTTTAATTTCAGTGTTATTACTGTAAGCATGGTAGTAGGGTTAAAATGATCTGTTTCTTGGAATTTAAAAAATATTTTCCATGTATTTTTATGACTCTGTTATTCATTTTAAAATCCTTACATGTACTGATAGTCTCTATCAGCCAATAAGTATCTCTTTCTCCACAATCTGCCTAATCCCATTTGAGAGAAAAATAATTTTTCCAATGGGGTCAGTGATGAAATCAAAAAACATGTTCTTGGTTATATGTAGAACCTCATCTTGGACTACTTTATTCCTGTTCTTGGAATAGTTAGGAATTATTTCCAGGTGAAACATTAAGGAATTACTTGTTTATCCATGCCCTTTATTTAAAATGACTGAGTTTCCATCAGATCAATATACTAGATCCTTTTGACTTTCAACACTATAACATTAATTCCAACATTAAAATCAAAGTAATTTTATATATAGAATCTGTCTGCACCCGAAAAGTTTTCTGGAATCTCCTCCAGGAAAAATAATGTAACTACTATCAATTGAATGCTTACCATGTGCCGTGTTTAAGCCAACTGTCTTACAAGTAACTAAATTAATTCTTAGATAGTAGTTCCCCCTTATCCGTGGTTTTGCTTGCTTTGGTTTCAGCTACCTGTGGTCAACCACAGTCTGTAAAACTATTGAATTGAAAACTTCAGAAATAATTCAGAAGTTTTACATTGTGCGCCATTGTTAGTAGCATGATGAAATCTTGTACCTTCCTGCCTCCATCCTGCTTGGGACAGGCATCGTCTCTTTGATTAACTGAGATGGCCTCTGTCACAGTATCTCACGCAGTGCTTGGGTTCAAGGAACCCTTAATTTATATAATAATGGCCCCAAAGCACAAGAGTAGTGATGCTAGCAATTCAGATACACCAAAGAGAAGCCAGAGTGCTTCATTTAAGTGAAAAGGTGAAAGTTCTCTACTTCATAAGAAGAAAAATTGTATGCTGATGTTGCTAAGATCTATGGTAAGAATGAATCTTCAATCCCTGAAAGTGTGTAAAAGGAAAAAAGAAATTCGTGCTAGTTCTGCTGTCTCACCTCAAACTGCAAAAGTTATGGCTACAGTGGGTGATAAGTGCTTTTGTTCAGATGCAAAAGGCATTACATCTTTAAAATAAGATATTTTATTTTTATTTTGTGTTGAAGTATAGTTGATCTACAATATTGTATTAGTTTCAGGTATCAGCTGTATCAGCAAAGTGATTCAGTTATACACATATAAATATTTTTTCCTGATTCTTCTTTGTTATAGGTTATTATAAGGTATTGAATATAGTTACCTGTGCTATAGAGTAAATCTTTGTTGTTTATTTTATATATAGTGGTGTGTATCTGTTAATCCCTTACTCCTAATTCATTCCTCCCCCAGTTTCCACTTTGGTAACCATAAGTTTGTTTTCTATGTCTGTGAGTCTGTTTCTGTTTTGTAAATAAGTTCATTTGTATTTTCTAGATTCCACATATAACTGATATCATATTATATTTGTCTTTCTGGTGGACTTACTTCACTTAATATGATAATTCTAGGTTCATCCATGTTGCTGCAAATGGCAATATTTCATTCTTTTTATGGCTGAATAATATTCTGTGGTATATATATACCACATATTTATCCTTTCATCTATTGATGGACACTTAGGTTGCTTCCGTGTCTTGGCTAACACAATAATATATTCTGAGAGAGAGGCAGATTACATTCACACAACTTTTCTTACAGTGATTTGTTATAATTGTTCTATTATATTATCATTAATCTCTTGCTGTGCTTAATCTATAAATTTAAACTTTATCATAGATATGTTTGTATAGGAAAAAACACAGCATATACAGGGTGTATATCAAATAGGAAAGAACTGAAATAATTAGTGATATTCAGTCTTCCAAACCACAAGCACAATATATCTGTTTATTTAGGCCTTCTTTAGTTATCTTGGCAATGTTTTGTGGTTTTTACTGTACAGATTTTGTACATTAAATACTTTGTTAAAATCCATCCCTAAATATATCATATTTTTAATGCTATTGGCAATAATATAAAAATTTCGGTTGTTTGCTGCTAATATTTAAAAATACAGTTGAATTTTGGTAGATTGACCTTTTTATACTGTGACCTTGCTAAATTCATGTATTAACTTTAGAATCTTTTCTGTAGGTTCCTTAGGATTTTCTGTGTTAGACGTTGGTAAACTGTAGCCTACAGGTCAAATCCAACCTACTGTCTAATTTTGTTAAGTAAAGTTTTATTGGAACACAGCCATGCCCATTCATTTACATATTGTCTAGAATGTTAGAGTTCTGACTACAATAATGGAATAGAATAGTCACAAAAGAAACCTATGACCTATGGACATATTTGTAGGGAATCTATGGATTAGGGTATGGATTCTTAGGGGCTTACTTTTAGAATTTGGTTACCATAGATAGGATTGTGTTTAAATCTACTGGCTTGCTACTTGCTTTTTATTTGTGCCATCTTTGTATGTGCATGTCCATGTGTGCACATGCACAATTGTGTGTTTAACAGACTTTATAGTAGTTTTAGGTTCACAGAAAAATTGAGCTGAAGGTACAGAGATTTCTCCTTTATCTCCTGGAACCACACATGCATAGTCTCCCCATTATCAACATCCCTTACCAGAGTGGTAGATTCTTATAATTCATGAAGCTCCACTAATACTAATTAGTTACACTAATACTCTGGATAATTATCATCCAGAGTTCAGAGTTTGTTGTTAAGACTATATAATGCTTTCTTAAGTTCAGATAATATATTTTTTAATTCTAGAATGTCCATTTTACTTTGTTATAGATTTAAATCCACTATTGAAAATCTGTATTCTCTTATCCTTTTTGTCCATCTCTCTTAAATACATTAATCATAGTTATTTTAAATTCTTCATATGTTAACTACTTTCTGATTCTGACTCTATTTTATCTGTCAATTATTAGACTTTTAAAATTCTTAATATTTAGTAATTTTTGATTGTATAACTAACATTGTGCGTATGTTCAAGATGCTCAGAGTTATGTTCTAAAAAATGCTTCATTTTGTTGTAGCAGGGAGTAAAATTACTTGTGGATCACCTTTATTTTGCCAAGGTAGTTTTAAGCTTTGCAAGGGCAAGTCTATTTCAGTTTTGCTCATGGCCCTTGTACCTAGGGGGAGATTTTTACTCCACATCCTAGAAGGTGGCATATCTGGAATCTCAGCTGAATGCTCCAGTCTCTAACTCTTGTACCTGAACTCCATGAACTTGGAAATCTTTGCTCTGATTGCCAGCATCCCAGTGACTATCTTGCTTGGCTTTCCAAAGCTTTTCCTTCCATAAGTGCATCTTAGAGGGTAACTAAGGGCCAGAGGGGAAATTTTACACACATTATTAGGGCTCCTTCTCTTTAGTTTTTTCTCTCCAGAACTCAGCCACTCCATTCCAGTTTTCTTGGCTACCCTGAACTCTGATCTCTGTTTCTACTGTCCAACAAGACTGTTGTCTTTACTTAGGCTCTATTTCCTTCAGCTGTGGTTTGGAAAATGCCCCAAGGAAGAAATCTGGGGTTTATGTGACGTTTATTTTGTTTGCCTCTTTTCTCTCAAGGACCCTAGCCCTGCAGTGGCTGCTGTCCAGTGCCTGCAAACAGTTGTTATATATGTTTTGTCTAGATTTTATACTTGTTTATAGCAAGAATTTAAGTCCAATAATAGCTACTCCATTATGGATGAAACTCCATTAGACCATGACCATGTTATTTCTTTTTATTTCTCTTTGTACCATCTCTTGCTTTTAAGATACCTTTGTTCTACCATTTCAATGATCAAGACCTAATCAGGCCTTTATTTTCCCTTCAATCATTCTTTGATCAGCTGCAAATGCTTTCTCCAGGTTTAGCTTCTGAGGCTACACTTTTGGTATGTAAGAAGTGTAAAAGGGATCACCTAACAAAGAACCTCTGTTTCATGGAACAGAGCTTGTGTTCTAGACTTGTGAGAATAGCCAGCTTTGATTTTTACCATTTCCTGCTACTTCTCCTTGTTAATCTACTGGCTTCTATTGGCTATGATGAAGTCACTGGCTTCCTGTTTCCTACTTGAATTCCTAGCTTGCCAGATCTTATGTTATTAAACAGCAACTGAATCTTGTACAGAAACTGCCTCATCTTAGGCTCGCACCTCTTCTGTCACCCTGTAGGGACCTCTGCTCTAATGTTAACAGAACATGAATACAGTTGGCGCTCCATATCTCTGGGTTCTGCATCTGCAGATTCACCAACTGAGAACTGAAAATGTTTAAAAAAATTTCTAGAAAATTTCAAAAAGTAAAACTTGAAATTGCTACACACCAACAACTATTTACATAGCATTTACATTGTAGTAGGTATTATAAGAAATCTGGAGATGATTTGAAGCATGTATGGAAGGAAATGTGTAGCTTATATGCAAATACTATGCCCTGTCATATAAGCGACTTGAACATCCTCGGATTTTGGTATCTACGGGCCGTCCTGGAACTAATCACCTGTGGATACCAAGGGACAACTGTATTAGGTTGGAATTCATGTTGTAAATTGTACTTTTATCAGGATATATTTTTTTAAAAACAGTATTTGCTTAGGCATTTTGGGCTATTATAACAAAAATACCGTATACTGGGTGGCTTAAACAACAAACATTTATTGTCTCATAGTTCTAGTGGCTGAGAAGTCCAAGATCCATACTGGCAGATTCAGTGTCTGGTGAGAGCTCTCTGGATGTTTTGCAGACAACCATCTTCTGTCTGTGTCCTCACATGACAGAATTTTTTCACTTGTGTCCCTTCTTACAAGGGCACTAATCCTCTTCATGAAGGCTCCATCCTCATGACCAAATCACTTCCTGAAGGCCCCACCCCCAAATACCATCACATTAGGGATTAGGGCTTCAACAACTGAATTTTGAATATTCAGTTCAGAGCTATATTTAAAATATATAAAAAATTAATCTTTTTTTGCCTTGGTCATGGGTCTAGAATTCTACTTTTCTATTAACAAATTGTGGGGTGGGAGGGAGATACAAGAGGGAGGAGATATGGGGATATATGTATACATATAGCTGATTCACTTTGTTATACAGCAGAAGCTAACACACCTTTGTAAAGCAATTATACTCCAATAAAGATGTTAAAAAAACAAAAAAACTCAAAAACAACAACAAAAAAAACCAACAAAAAAACCCAAATTGTGTAGATGAGTATTGAAAAATCATCTAAACTACTTGATGCTATGTAATTGCTAATATTTAGAAGAATATATGAATATATAAATAATTAGGAAAATAAAAAATTTTTGTCTAATAGTGGATAGATGAGGGAAAATTATGGCTATTTACTATGTCATAGGAGAAATAAAACTAACAGGATGCATTCTAATTCAGCTACAACTATCTTAAAGGACAGATTACTTTAAATATTTAGTCATAAAGCCTGTGTCTATGTAATTTTTCTATTTCATTGAATCACCCTAAATAAATATAAATATGGGAAAATATGGGAAAGTTTCCAGATACAAAGGATGACAAGATTTGGGAGAAAGAGGAGCCATTCAAGAATGATGGTTCAAGGATATTATTGATTTGATTCAAAACAACTTGCAACTTGTTTATTTTGTCTTTAGGTATTTTTCCACTAGTGCATTATAGAAGATGATGGATTCAAACAGAATTTACATTGTGGTTCTTCTATCAACTTAAACAAATGTTTTTGAGTCATTTAACTTCTGTCACTTTGTTGGACACTTTTGACAAAGTTACAGAGAGAAATTCTGATTTCTCAAAAACTCTTCTCTTCTGAAATACAATATGGCTAAATTTTTACACTAAGTAAGAACAGTGTCTTTCCTTGCTTTTTTTGATTTTGGACATGCATACTTAGACTTAGAGTCTAACCTGCCCTAACCAGAATTGAATGCTATTTTCTCTCCTCTCTGTTGTAATTTTTGTGTGTATTATGAAACAATAATTACATTTGTGAACTACAGTTCCAAATGTCCCAGTAGTGTGTTCCTTGCATTTTATTTTACATTAGAATAAAAAATAAATCCCTTTAATTTGGGAATATACATTCTTAGCATAATTAGATTGAGATTCAGTTGAGCAGTTGTCTCTATTTTTGTAAAAGCATTAAAAATTGTTAATTAAAATTTCTCCCACTTAGAATTTTTGCCTACCACCATATTCCTTCTATGTATGATTTATCAAATTTTTTTTAAAATTTATTTATTTATTTTTGTCTGTGTTGGGTCTTCGTTTCTGTGCGAGGGCTTTCTCTAGTTGCGGCAAGCGGGGGCCACTCTTCATCGCGGTGCGCGGGCCTTTCACTATCGCGGCCTCTCTTGTTGCGGAGTACAGTCTCCAGACACGCAGGCTCAGTAATTGTGGCTCACGGGCCTAGTTGCTCCGCGGCATGTGGGATCTTCCCAGACCAGGGCTTGAACCCGTGTCCCCTGCATTGGCAGGCGGATTCTCAACCACTGCGCCACCAGGGAAGCCCCCTGATTTATCAAATTTTAAAGAAGGACTAGAAATATTTGGTTTCAGAAGATGTAGTAATTTTCCATAGCAAAGTACCACAAACTTGGTGGCTTAAAAAGAGAAATTTTATTAGTTCTGGGGGTGGGAAATCTGAGATCAAGGTGTCAGCAGAGTTGGTTCCTTTTGAGGGCTGTCAGAGAATATGTTTCATGCTTCTTTCCTAGTTTCTGGTGGTTTTCTGGCAATCTTTGGCATTCCTTGGCATTTAGAAGCATCACCCAATATATGACACCTGTCACATTGGATTACAGTCACTTTAATAACCTCATTTTAACTTATTACCTCAGTAAAGACCCTACTTCCCAATAACCTCACATTTTGAGGTACTGAGGTTTAGGACTGTTGCATACAAATTTTGGTGGAACATAATTCAACCCATACCAGAAGGAATTTTAGAATATAGTTAATAACACTATAGGCTTTGCTGAACAGTTTTCACTTTTTTCTTGTTCAGATATCAGGATACCATTTTGTGAATAGAGAGAACTCTGTAATGCTCTGTTCTTGAAAGACATATTGCCTCGTCTAAAAGTTTAAGTATGTGAGGGCAGGGATGGCACCTGTTTTCTTCTGTGCTCTATTTCTAAGACCTGACAAAGTCATAGTAAGTGCTTAATAAAAATTTGCTTAGTAACTAATTTTTTAAATACACAAAGGTATAGGGATGGAGGAACTGTTATAAAATGTGAACTACCACAGAATGATTTAAAAAATGGATTGTTCTGTGGCATAATTAAAATTACCTTACTCCAGAAATTCTATCGACCAATTTTAATTGTCCAAAGTTTGACTTGTTTTAATTTTTTAAAGAGAGAAATTATAACTATTCAGTAAAGCACTAAGTACATTGTGGAATATTTGTATGTAGACTTCAATGAGAAAAAAAAGATAAAAAAGGAAACTGCCCTACAAATAGTCATACAGGCATGTATACACAGAATTAGCCTACTCTCCCTCCCTCTCTCTTCTCTGTCTTCCTCTCTCTCCCTCCTCCCCCTCTCCCTCCCTCCCTTTCTCTCTCTCTCTCTCTCTCTCTCTTAGGTTGCCAGAAATCTTACTCACTGAATCTATTTGGGTGTATGGACCAATTCAAATGTTCTATGTTGCTCTAATTGGAATACTCTTTTCAGAAGGCTGTCCATCTACCACCAATCTGCTCTGCACTTTGATCTTCTTATCTGTGCTTCTAGATTGGGAGAAGGGAAGGATTTATGAGGGATCTCCTTTCTGGCTCCCTGTCATTGCAGCCACCATGGTTTAAGTAGTAGCAGTGACCAGAGGAAGCTATGCCAGAGTTAGGAGTCTGACAAGCACGCAGAGGTCTAAATTAATAGGCACATGTGCCATGAGGCAGAGCTAGGAGGCCTGAACCCTAATTTGACATATGGCAGCTGTTGCACTTGCTTGCACACGTGTACATACACACTGCTTCTTTGTAAAGCCTAGAATGTGTCTGCAAACTGGGCTTTTAAAAATTAACATGAACCTCATATCTATCTATGAGTGAAATGAGTCTTTAGTTTTGGTTTGTTTTAAGGAAAAAACCCCTGACTTCAATGAACCATTGGCAGAGAAAGATGATGCCATGAATATGTGAATGAAGATAGGATGGTCTTCAAATGACATGCTGTTAAAAATGCATCAGCCTTGACCTATTGGGCTATTTGTGAACAATCTAGATATTTCTGGGTTGTAACTGTATGTTTAACTCTGTGATTCATGGGAAGGCCAGATGGGAATCTAGTAACTCTTGATGACAATGGGTAGTTCTTCTGTTTCATTTTATAGTAGTGGGCTCTATAGTAACCTACAAGTTGTTTTGTCTGTGAAATCCAAGCAACATAGAGCAAAAAGATGGATACAGATACTCAAAAGCTTAATACTAAACAATGCTTATGGTCCTAATGTTTATGGGAAGCTCAAAAGGAAGGAAAGAAAATCTTAATTTTTTTTTAAAGATTGACATCCAGGGTATAGGGGTATGAGTAGAGAAGTCTTTTTAAAGGGCAGCACAGTTTTAGACTCTGTGCTTAAATTTTCATGGCAGACTGGTTGAAAATGTAGCACTGCTCTTCTTTTAACTATGGATATTTGACATTTTAAAGGACTGGGTGACGGAAGATTATTTTTTATGTAAAAATTGCCTCATTAAATGTGAACACTTTGCTAAGTGGCTTATCATGAAATTTGCCAAACCTCTGAAAAAGCAACAGTTCAAAATGAGGTTTAGAGAGAATAATTCTGACCAGGATGTCCTATTTTGTTGGTTTGGCTGCTTTGATTAAAACCTTCTGTGAGGCGATGGCCCTTGCGTGATAGGCCCAGATGCAAATTAAGACGACGACAGTTTGTTGACCTAATAAACAAAAAGCACAACAGCTCGGTAACTATAAACAGATACGGTTACTTCACTGCTTAGTTGAAACTGCACACCCAAACCACACCCCCCCCACCAAGGAAAAAAAACCTATTTCAGCAGTGGCTTCTTTTGGGCATATGTGAATCCCTTCATGGAAAGTTACAAAACCCCAGGAAATCCCACCTGTGAATGATTGTAGTATTTAACCCTGAGGTTAGTTCCTATAATGCTCATTTCACGAAAAGCCTCCCCCACCCCCATTTTTAGTGGTTAGTTTGCATAAAGCAAGCTCAAGACTGTAAGCCTGAAAAACCACAATTTTCCCAAACAGGCAGGATTTCCAGTGAAATAGTGTGAAAGCGACAGGGTTAACAGGTTAAACTCGTTATTCAGACAAGCTGAAAGTCTCTGAGTATGACGGTATAGGCCACGATAACCTTGGAGTCCTTTGAATGAGTTTTTGCACATGACACATAATTGTATATGTGATTAGCATAGTCATTAATCTGTTTCTGGTATGCATATTCTACATTTATGTTTTAAAGCCCCCAATACCACCTTTGTCTCTGCATGAGACAATTTAAGTGAATTGCTGGTATAAGGACACTGTGGCATTCTCGGGGTCACAAGCTTGGCAATTTACTCAAGAAAAGTTGAACACAATGTTTTTTTCATTACCCCTGTTTTTTTAAAACCATAGTTTTATACAAAACTGTTTAATCTGTCTTCTGGTGGTATAGTATTTACACCAGAAAGGTTGTAATGTTAAATGGTTGACTTTTCTAGCAACTTAAACACCTGGTTAGCATAGATCTTTTAATAGTAATGCCTCTCCCTGAACTCCTTTGTTACCAGAACTTCTGAAAATCCCTTTGCTAAAGAGTTGGAGAGTGGCTGGCCATACAAACCCCAAATATTGCATAGCCATGAGAATTAAGCAATACTGTTCATATTAGTACGTGAGACTTTATAAGGAAGAAAATCAAGTTGTTTCTGGGCTTCAGGTTATTAATCTCATTGTCAAATAGTATGTTTAGCTTATGACTTCGTTTTCCTGTTTCTGAATTCCATATCCTAGTGCACTAATGATTTACATATTGTAAGTAATGCTTGGATGGAAGAAAATAGCTTTTCCTATTATTAAAAAAAAAAAAAATCCAAAATAGTAAATATGGAAATGCAAGGAACAGATAACACCTTGAAAAATCTTGCCTAGGGAAATAGTTACTCACATTTTTACCTTGTGTGTAACGAACAAAAATGTATACAGAGTAGGTTGGAGTATGAATGTGTTTTTTGTATAATCTGTATATGATGTTAATAAAATGCAATCAATAGTTGTTTTAGTCTCTTAATGATGCTTATGTGCTCTATTGTAGAAATCATTTTTGGTTATAAAAGTTAAAAGGAATGAATGTTAATTGCATTCTGATAAAGGAGTTTAATGTTATGATTTTAAGCAGAATTCCACTATGCAAGTGTATATAAAATATATATTGGCATAAATACTATCCAAGTATATATAAAACTGATAGACTATGCTATCATAGCATCCATAGTTTGATACATTTGTTCATCCATTCATTCATCTATTATACAAACATTTAATGAGTATCTACTTTGTTTCCAGCACAGGCTGGGTTCTAGAGATGCCAGATACCTATCAACGAGAGGTGGTCTAGTACACAACACAGAGAGCCTATTTGAAGCTATGTAAGCCAACAACCCCAATCAAATGACCAAGAGAATCACCTCTTTTTGATTGATTCCCAATGCATATCTTAACGCTGATGTAATTCCTAAGTGAAAACTTTCTCACACTTTTAGTTGCTGTATGTATTTTGTAAAAGGTTTTAGCTGATTTAAACAACATATATTCAGAGCTTTCTCTATGCCAAGTATCATGGTGAGTGTTACAATTCTTGGCTACAGGCTAAATTGAATATATCTTGTTAAAATCAACTTTCTTGGTCAGAAATGTGCAATTCCTTAAGTTTGCAGTTCTTGAAATAATTTGCTTGGTTAGACATTTGCAGTGTAATGAGGGCCATGAACATGTAAACAAATAGTTACAGTGTGATGTGAAAAGAGCTGTGACTGCTCTGTGAGCTTATGCCTAAAGGATATGGTAACCAGCTCTGTCTGAGGCTATTAAGGAAGACTTTAAACAGAAGGTGATTTTTGACCTGGGCTCTGAAAGCTGAGTGGAGGGCACTCGAGGCCAGAAGGGTTGGCAAGTACCAAGGCCCAAAGGCATGAAAGTAAGCAGCCAGTTTGGGCAAGTGTGTGTAGTATGGTGTGATCTTAGTAGAGGTGGTATCCAAGAGAAGCGGGTGGTGGGCAGCTATACTATTTCCTCCTGATAGTTAAGGGGCTGTCTCCTCAACCCACACTGTAATTCAATTTTTCCGAGTTCACCCAGTGCTATGAAGGGCCAGTAATGGTTAGATGGTACTCTCAGCTTCTAACTCAATGGAACTTTTGTCGTGCTCCCTGTTCCCTGTTGGAAGTACTATTCTTTTAAGTATCAACACTTTTTTTTTCATACTCGTAAATCTTTAAAGAGATGAAAAAACATAAAAAATTACAAATTCGTCATCTGATTGTTGAGAAGCATCACTCTCACTTCTGTCACTTGGTTTCCAGAGTCAAACAAGCTTGTTATGAGAGAATAATATTGGTCCTTGGTCCAGATCATCTGTCCTATCCTGGCCATATTCCAGCCTTGCAAGGCCTTGTTTCCAGGCTGAAACCATAACCGAATCTTGTCCACCTGATTATTACGAACTTGTTCTTCAAGGATTTTTTTTTTTTTTTGGGTGGATATTCTCCTGGCACACATTTTTATGCTTATTCTAAGAAATCCACTCACATAACACATTCCCAAACCTTCTTGTCAATAGTCTTCCAATGTTGTTTCTTTCATATCCTTGACTATTTTATTAAACCTTAGCTCCCAGCCAGAAATCCGTGTAGATGTGCTCTTCAAATTGTGTTGCTCTAAGTTCTGCCTTTCTCAGAGCCAGTTTTCAGTGGCACTATATCCCCACAGCAAGCCACTTTCAGCATCACAGATGCCTGGAAACTAGGTTTGAGAGTGTCCTCAGTTAATTGGTTATATGGGTCACCCTTTGAGGCTTTAAGTGTGAGCTGAATAATTGTGTTGCAGCGTTGGGCATATGGAGGGTATCAATGACCTGCCCCTAAAACCTACATCTAGCTGATTTAGTACATCTATTTGATGAAAGAATGTTGTTGTACATACCTGATTTTATGCCTAGGTTGTTCAGAAAAGACTGCTAGTTGTCTTCCCAGGTGCATTCTCTCCCTTTTCCATATTATCAGTGTGTATCTGGGCACAAGGCTCCTTTTAACTAGGGAATATATTTCTTAGTTTCCTTTGCAGCTAATACGGCTGTGTGTCTAAGTTCTTGCTAATGGAATGTGAGTGAAAGTAATGTTTTATTTCACTTGCTTAAAAAGAAGTTGTTTGTCCTGGACTTTCTTTGCCATTTTTCATAGGCTGGTATGTGGGTATGTTGTTGAGCCAATTTTTGATTTAAATATGAGTATTTATACTTTGAGATAATAGAGAAACAAGATGGAGAACCTTCTAGAACAGAGCTACCTCTTGGATGTGGATCACTTCTAGGTGCCTCTGGATACCACTGGATAATTAAATGTAAGAGAAAATAAGCCACTTAATGTTAGGTTTCTTTGTTATAGCAGCTTGTACTGTACTGCACTGGATACATCCAACTTATTTTTGGCAGCTCTAATCCCCTGATCACTTAGTGTCTTGTAGTAAGGCATTTGTATCCATCAGGGCCGAATGGTAAGTCAGAAGATGTTCTCAAAAGGAGACTACACAGTTGCTGAAATAATCACATTCTGAAGATGGCATGACTTTGCTCTAAAACCTTTAGAGACGTTGCTTTGGCTCAGGATTTGCCACAGGCAGCAGTCACCATCTGATCTTCACCGCACTGTAAGCACCGTTGGATAAGGCATCTGGGTTCTTTGTTGCAAGCCAGAGAAACTAGCACTGGCTAAGTTAAGTAGAAAATGAATTCATTTGAAAGATACTGGGTGAATCATGCAGAATTAAAGGGAAAATAAGGCTTCGAAAATGGGTAGGTGAGGCAGCAGATATCAAAACTGATATAGCTGTAGGAACACACTGGTTACAATGCCACTGTTTTCACTTCTGTTGCTGGACACTGTTGGACATTTGATACTGTCATTCGCACCGAAAGCCACCACAGTGAGTCATCTTAAAAACTGTCCCAGCATTTTGGGTATCTGCCCATATCCTTTATTTCCTGGGTTTGCTCAGACTGACCTCTGCCTGCTGGTATCTGCATCTTTTTGCCTAAGAGCTTTCTTTGAATCTACAAAGGCTGTTCAATTTGCAAGTGGCAGGCTGAAAGTACTAGTGAGTTAATATCCCTCAGCCCTCAAGCAAAGACTGATGAGAGCTGGTGTACACACAAGCTTCCTCTCTTTTCAGGTGGAATTACTCTAATGTTTATTTTATACCACTTGCCCAAGGAAATTGGCTCTGGTCACCATACAGTGGTAGCTGGCTTGATAATACCTCATCACTGACTGCCTCTCCTTCCTTTGTTTCACCTCCCCTCTCTCCTACTGGTGTTCTTAAATTTTCCGAACAAACTATTGGCTCTTGAATCCTTGTCTCAGAGCCTGCTTCTGGTGGAACCCAATCTAAGATAGCACCACTCACTCGAAATTCAAATCCAAGGTAAGAATTTTTTACTAGCTGAACTCAAGCCAGATTTGGGAGGTGGGGCAGAATCAGATATGTATCAGATATGGGAGTTTCTGATACTTTTTTGGCTTCCATAGAATGAGGTGGGTCCTTGTCTTATCCTATGACTCATAAAATGGAGAAATCTTCAAAATTTGGAAAGGGCATTTGATACTGGGGATCAGAACCACTAGCTGTTTCAAACCTTACTATTTCTGGAATATTGCGGTATGCTTCTAATTTGTTTACCTTTTTTCTTAAAGTAGAAGGAAGAGAGAAAGGGAAGGTTGAATTATGGGGAAAGGAGCCCCCAAATTAGATAACTAGCCACAACACCCAGTGCCAGCCCTTTGGCCAAACAACACCTTACCACACAATTATTTCAATTCAATCACCTTAACTGAGAACAAGAAAGCCATTCCTTTGAGCAGTTAATTTCCAAATATTGGACTACTAACATTTTTGTACTCTGATCAGAACAGCAAATTTCACAGATTGAGACAAATATGGTAAGTTTATGAGAAAGTTGCTTAGAATTTTATGTGCCAAACAAGTCTTAGGAAATGCAGCATTGGAATAAACATGGTTGACCCTTGAACAACAGGAATTTGAACTGCACAGGTCCACTTATACATGTATTTTTTCCAATAGTGAATACCATAGTACTACACGATCTGAGGTTGGTTGGGCCAGCAGATGTGGAGGGCCTGCGGATTTTCAACTGTATGAAGGATTGGCCTCCCCTAACCCCTGAATTGTTCAAGGGTAAACTGTAGGTAAAATTTTGGCTTCAGATAATTTTTCTCCTCAAATTAATTTTAATGTCAGAACAAGCCTAATATTTCTCCTACATTTATCTATTTTTTTCTTTATCTTCCATCATTTTTATTTGATTTAAGGCAATATCTACGTGGTGTGAGTGTGTACAACTCTACTGCCAGGGAAGGGCAGGGGAAAGGCATCTGCCAGGGAAGGGTGACACCTTCTGACTGCCACATTATTTCCTCATCAGGGTCATAACAAATGTTCTACTCTCAATTCATACCTTTCTTTGTCTTCTTTGGCGGGGAGTGGTAGGAAAGCTGCTCTAGCAAACTCCTTAAGCTAAATCCAGATTAAGATGGATGACTAGTTGGTATTACAGGAAGCAGTCCTCACCAATCCTTGTTATTTGGAATCTGCCCTAAGAAAATTGTTTGTGGGAGGTCTCAATGTGTGGGAGCTTCTAGCACCTCAAAAAATCACTTCCAGAACTTTATTTAGGCACCGTCTTTCACCTGGTATTTATCTAAAACTGTTCCCTTCAGGAAAAGCAAGTCATTAAGAAGAAGAAGATGGGAGTGAGAGGCACATACAGAGAACCATATGTGGGATGCATGTGTTTGGCATTCCTTTTGAACCAGGAGGAGCCAGAAACTAGCAAGCCTTACTTGTTTTTGATAGTTCTGTGTCTAAAATGTTCATTAATTTATTCATTCATTCACTTTTATTTATTATAGAATGCCTGCCATGGCTTAGTCACTGTGTTAATTACTAAAAATACAAATAACAACAATAATCATCAGGTCATCCAGTTTTTCTCACATGAAACATCCACAGTGAGAGACAATAGTTTTTAAAGGTAATGTTACTATGTTTACATAATACTATGTAAATGTTATTCTTAACATTCACATAATAGAGTGATCCTATTTTACATTTTTCAAACACTATTTCAACACTTTCCATGTTGACTAATAAATCATATAAATTTGAGGTGAGGAAAAAGAAATTAGAATTCTTTTCTCTCATTCTTCCACAACTTCCATCAACCCTAAAACCAATATCTTCTAATCTTTGTTTGCTTCACAACAGTAAGAAGAGAAGCAAAGGCAGGCAAGATGAAAGGGGAAGCAGAAGAGTCTTCCAAGAGGAATTTTCATGTGATGAGAACAAGAACAAAAATACGTTTGCCAAAGAAGATTAGCAATAGCACTCTCGTTTCTATTTGGCCTCCAGTGAAGGAAGGCCATACTTACATTACATAATTTTGGTAAATCTTTTGTATAACTTAATAGGATTCAGTCTTTAATGAATGCTGCTCAAAATCTTGTAGAGATCTCTTTTCCCGCTGGCTTTCCTAAATATTGAACCCATTGCAAATGTCAGAGTTAATGCATGATTGCTGTTAGAGATTGAGGAACACATCCCAGTCTTCTCCAGTTGATTGAAAGAAGTGGATGGCTTCCACCTATGTGTTTTGAGGATAACTGTACTCTTTGGTTAGTGATAATTCCTCTTCCTACTTGTTATAATTTCTCATTTTGAAATAGTGAACCTCAGGTTGGCCTTGTAGAACTCATAGCGGAACAGAGTACACATAAATATTTACTTTTGTGCTATGCTATGGGCTCAGTGTTGGTGAGATTCTGGCAAGGTAGCTCTTGCTTATGAAGCCAATGAAAGACTTATGGAACATGTGCAAGAGCAAAGTCACGGGCTGAGTTCACTTTTGTCTTTCATATGAAATTTCCCTTTGGACTCTGAGAAGCTCAGGAAATTTGGGTTTATGGAGTTGGGTTACTGTGTGGAACTCAATTCCTCCTTGGAGTTTGTAGAAAAATTAAAAATTTGCCTCTGTGTAGAGAAAGCCATGTACCAAAATAAATCCATTTGGAAGCTTGATGCTACGTATTTCCCTTTGGTTGCAAAAGATTTTTTTTTTTAAAGTTATTTATTTATTTATGTATTTATTTATGGCTGAGTTGGGTCTTCGTTTCTGTGCAAGGGCTTTCTCCAGTTGCGGCTAGTGGGGGCCACTCTTCATCGCGGTGCGCGGGCCTCTCACCATCGCGGCCTCTCTTGTTGCGGAGCACAGGCTCCAGACACGCAGGCTCAGCAATTGTGGCTCACGGGCCCAGTTGCTCCGCGGCACGTGGGATCTTCCCAGACCAGGACTCGAACCCGTGTCCCCTGCATTGGCAGGCAGATTCTCAACCACTGCGCCACCAGGGAAGCCCCGGTTGCAAAAGATTTAAATGTGTGGCACCCTATTGTTTGTTCTCCTGTTTGGCATATCTTTTCCCTATTATGTCTGGTTTCTTAGATACATAATAACATGAGATAAAAATGATCCCTCCCAATCTGATTTTAATGAATAGAAAGGCACCTGCTTTGCATGTGTTTGTGTGGTGGTAAGAGGTGGGTATAAATTCTTTACTATGACTGTGGTCTCCAGTTACATCACATTTAACAAATAAAAACAATCTGCATCCTTGGCTCCTCCTCTTGGATGGCTGAGCAGATTCAATGGTGTTACACATTCAAAATTAACTGATCACAGTAAGTTGTTGTTATAAATTTTTAAAATTGAGTGATGGGGAGAAGTTTCGGAAAAGAGTTTTGAACTTGAACTAAGGCTTGATTATTCTTGAAGGTTTTTATTTCCTACTCCAGACAGTTGTATATTTTGATAAGATTTGAAAATGACCTTGATTTCTTTGGGTAAAATACAATATAATTTTCATGTGATTTTCTATTTTGCAATTGTTCTGTGAATTTTTGTGAATTCTATTGTTTTTATTTTGAAAAAAGTTGAAGTGAAAGGGTAAACCTCTGGTTAAAGAATACATGATTAATACCAACTCAGATGTTCTAAGATAACAAATCTTGATTCTTTCCCCTACAAGTTACTTTGACTCACTTAATTTATCGATGTTGATACTATATATTTTATATTTTTAAAGGGAAGGTTGAAAATGCTCTATTTATAAATATGTCTCCACGTGAACCAAGTCTGGGGAAATTTACTTTTAAAATCTTGAACATGTGTATCTGACCTAAACTCAGCTAATTTCTATTTCTTATTGACTGTTATATTTAGGGTTGTTAGTGGTATTTGTTTGAATTTATAATCTAATAAAGGATCGGACTTACCTTCCCTAAGTAATTCAGCTTACCTCTGTCTTTAGGTGCTTCATATCACCAGCAGCTGAGTTTTCACAAATGTAGACAGATATTTTAAATCGTGTGATTTACCAATTTTGAAAAAAAAGGAAAATATTTCCCATAAATCCTATAATAGTCACGAACTCAAATCTAAATGATGAGTTCATCATTTATGTATTACTGTTTATCAATATCATTCATTTTATAATAAAAATATTTGATAGAAATTCATGTAGGGCTAAGTTTTGTGGATTACACAAACACAGGTTTATATTTAAGAGGCCAGGCAGGAATATAATTGGGTGGATCTGAAACAGAATAATTGTTTGTGTGTCCACTTCCTTTTACTTGTTTTAAAATTAGCTTATATTAAGTTGTATAGAAGCCTACAGTCTAAGTTGGAAAATAGGATGTATGATATAAAGATAGTTGTGGTTTGTTTTTCCAAACATATAGCATGATGATGAAATTTTGGTTTAACATGAATATGATTTTTTTTTGATAGATTTCTAGAGTTCTTTGGTTTAAAGGAAAGTATATTATCAGGGAAATATGTGGAAATGACTGTAGATTCAGCTGCATATATTAAGATATGTGCTAGGATCAGAGCAAATTGCTTTTCATAGTATTTGTCTTACTGTCTCAACCCAGTGAAGATAATAGCCCTGTTCTAAAAATAATAAAACTAAAGCATGGTGAGGTCAAATCTCTCAAATGTTTTCCACTTCTCCATAGAAGCAAGTAGAGTGGTTGGAGGTAGGAAAATCCAAGTAGTGTTAAAAGGACCAGTACTTGATCAAAAAGATAAACACTAAGAGGTAACAGAAAGCTGGTAACCCTCCATTAGGGTTTCAGTTAAAGTCTCAGTGAGGGAGGAGAGAAGATGGCGGAAGAGTAAGACGCGGAGATCACCTTCCTTCCCACAGATACAGTAGAAATACATCTACACGTGGAACTGCTCCTACAGAACACCCACTGAACGCTAGCAGAAAACGTCCGACCTCCAAAAAGGCAAGAAACTCCCCCTGTACTTGGGTAGGGCAAAAGAAAAAAGAAATAACAGAGACAAAAGAATAGGGACGGCACCTGCACCAGTGGGAGGGAGCTGTGAAGGAGGAAAGATTTCCACGCACTAGGAAGCCCCTTCGCAGGCAGAGACTGTGGGTGGCAGAGGGGGGACGCTTCGGAGCCACGGAGGAGAGCGCAGCCACAGGGGTGCGGAGGGCATAGCGGAGAGATTCCCACACAGAGGATCGGTGCTGACCAGCACTCACCAGCCCGAGAGGCTTGTCTGCTCCCCCGCCGGGGCGGGCGGGGCTGGGAGCTGAGGCTCGGGCTTCGGTCGGATCGCAGGGAGAGGACTGGGGTTGGCGGCGTGAACACAGCCTTAAGGGGTTAGTGCACCACAGCTAGCCGGGAGGGAGTCCGGGGAAAAAGTCTGCAGCTGCCGAAGAGGCAAGAGACTTTTTCTTCCCTCTTTGTTTCCTGGTGCGCGAGGAGAGGGGATTCAGAGCGCCGCCTAAACGAACTCCAGAGACGGGCGCGAGCCGCAGCTATCAGCGCAGACCCCAGAGATGGGCGTGAGACGCTGGGGCTGCTGCTGCCGCCTCCAAAAAGCCTGTGTGTGAGCACAGGTCACTCTCCACACCGCCCCTCCCGGGAGCCCGTGCAGCCCGCCACTGCCAGCGTCCCGTGATCCAGGGACAACTTCCCTGGGAGAACACACGGCACACCTCAGGCTGCTGCAACGTCACGCCGGCCTCTGACGCCGCAGGCTCGCCCCGCCTCCGTACCCCTCCCTCCCCGCGGCCTGGGTGAGCCAGAGCCCCCGAAGCAGCTGGTCCTTTAACCCCGTCCTGTCTCGGCGGGGAATAGATGCCCTCAGGCGACCTACACGCAGAGGCGGGTCCAAATCCAAAGCTGAACCCCAGGAGCTGTGCGAACAGGGAAGAAAAGGGGAAATCTCTCCCAGCAGCCTCAGAAGCAGCGGATTAAAACTCCACAAACAACTTGATGTACCTGCATCTGTTGAATACCTGAATAGACAACGAATCATCCCAAATTCAGGAGGTGGACTTTGGGAGCAGGATATATTAATTTTTCCCCTTTTCCTTTTTTTTGTGAGTGTATATGTATATGCTTCTGGGTGAGATTTTGTCTGTATAGCTTTGCTTTATAATAGCTTTATTTTACTTCACTATATTATAGCCTCTTTCTTTCTTTCTTTCTATTTTTTCTCCCTTTTACTCTGAGCCGTGTGGACGAAAGGCTCTTGGTGCTCCAGCCAGGCATCAGGGCCGTGCCTCTGAGGTGGGAGAGCCAACTTCAGGACACTGGTCCACAAGAGACCTCCCAGCTCCACGTAATACCGAACGGCAAAAATCTCTCAGAGATCTCCATCTCAACATCAAGACCCAGCTTCATTCAACGACCAGGAAGCTACAGTGCTGGACACCCTATGCCAAACAACTAGCAAGACAGGAACACAGCCCCATCCATTAGCAGAGAGGCTGCCTAAAATCATAATAAGGCCACAGACACCCCAAAATACACCACCAGACGTGGATGTGCCCACCAGAAAGACAAGATCCAGCCTCATCCACCAGAGCTCAGGCACTAGTTCCCTCCACCAGGAAGCCTACACAACCCACTGAACCAACCTTAGCCACTGGGGACAGATACCAAAAACAACGGGAACTACAAACCTGCAGCCTGTGAAAAGGAGACCCCAAACACAGTAAGATAAGCAAAATGAGATGACAGAAAAACACACAGCAGATGAAGGAGCAGGGTCAAAACACACCAGACTTAACAAATGAAGAGGAAATAGGTAGTCTACCTGAAAAAGAATTCATAATAATGATAGTAAGGATGATCCAAAATCTTGGAAATAGAATAGACAAAATGCAAGAAACATTTAACAAGGATGTAGAAGAACTAAAGAGGAGCCAAGCAATGATGAAAAACACAATAAATGAAATTAAAAATACTCTAGATGGGATCAATAGCAGAATAACTGAGGCAGAAGAAAGGATAAGTGACCTGGAAGATAAAATGGTGGAAATAACTACTACAGAGCAGGATAAAGAAAAAAGAATGAAAAGAACTGAGGACAGTCTCAGAGACCTCTGGGACAACATTAAACGCACCAACATTCGAATTATAGGGGTCCCAGAGGAAGAAGAGAAAAAGAAAGGGACTGAGAAAATATTTGAAGAGATTATAGTTGAAAACTTCCCTAATATGGGAAAGGAAATAGTTAATCAAGTCCTGGAAGCACAGAGAGTCCCATACAGGATAAACCCAAGGAGAAACACGCCAAGACACATATTAATCAAACTGTCAAAAATTAAATATAAGGAAAACATATTAAAGGCAGCAAGGGAAAAACAACAAATAACACACAAGGGAATCCTCATAAGGTTAACATCTGATCTTTCAGCAGAAACTCTGCAAGCCAGAAGGGAGTGGCAGGATATACTTAAAGTGATGAAGGAGAAAAACCTACAACCAAGATTACTCTACCCAGCAAGGATCTCATTCAGATTCGATGGAGAAATTAAAACCTTTACAGACAAGCAAAAGCTGAGAGAGTTCAGCACCACCAACCCAGCTTTACAACAAATGCTAAAGGAACTTCTCTAGGCAAGAAACACAAGAGAAGGAAAACACCTACAATAACAAACCCAAAACATTTAAGAAAATGGGAATAGGAACATACATATCGATAATTACCTTGAATGTAAATGGATTAAATGCTCCCACCAAAAGACACAGGCTGGCTGAATGGATACAAAAACAAGACCCATATATATGCTGTCTACAAGAGACCCACTTCAGACCTAGAGACACATACAGACTGAAAGTGAGGGGATGGAAAAAGATATTCCATGCAAATGGAAATCAAAAGAAAGCTGGAGTAGCAATTCTCATATCAGACAAAATAGACTTTAAAATAAAGACTATTACAAGAGACAAAGAAGGACAGTATATAATGATCAAGGGATTGATCCAAGAGGAAGGTATAACAATTGTAAATATTTATGCACCCAACATAGGAGCACCTCAATACATAAGGCAAATACTAACAGCCATAAAAGGGGAAATCAACAGCAACACAATCATAGTAGGGGACTTTAACACCCCACTTTCACCAATGGACAGATCATCCAAAATGAAAATAAATAAGGAAACACAAGCTTTAAATGATACATTAAACAAGATGGACTTAATTGATATTTATAGGACATTCCACCCAAAAACAACAGAATACACTTTTTTCTCAAGTGCTCATGGAACATTCTCCAGGATAGATCATATCTTGGGTCACAAATCAAGCCTTGGTAAATTTAAGAAAATTGAAATCGTATCAAGTATCTTTTCCGACCACAACGCTATGAGACTAGATATCAATTACAGGAAAAGATCTGTAAAAAATACAAACACATGGAGGCTACACAATACACTACTTAATAACGAAGTTATCACTGAAGAAATCAAAGGGGAAATCAAAAAATACCTAGAAACAAATGACAATGGAGATACGACGACCCAAAACCTATGGGACGCAGCAAAAGCAGTGCCAAGAGGGAAGTTTATAGCAATACAAGCCTACCTCAAGAAACAGGAAACATCTCGAATAAACAACCTAACCTTGCACCTAAAGCAATTAGAGAAAGAAGAACAAAAAAACCCCAAAGCCAGCAGAAGGAAAGAAATTATAAAGATCAGGTCAGAAATAAATGAAAAAGAAATGAAGGAAACAATAGCAAAAATCAATGAAACTAAAAGCTGGTTCTTTGAGAAGATAAATAAAATTGATAAACCATTAGCCAGACTCATCAAGAGAAAAACGAAGAAGACTCAGATCAATAGAATTAGAAATGAAAAAGGAGAAGTAACCACTGACACTGCAGAAATACAAACGATCATGAGAGATTACTACAAGCAACTCTATGCCAATAAAATGGACAACCTGGAAGAAATGGACAGATTCTTAGAAATGCACAAACTGCCGAGACTGAACCAGGAAGAAATAGAAAATATGAACAGACCAATCACAAGCACTGAAATTGAAACTGTGATTAAAAACCTTCCAACAAACAAAAGCCCAGGACCAGATGGCTTCACAGGTGAATTGTATCAAACATTTAGAGAAAAGCTAACACCTATCCTTCTCAAACTCTTCCAAAATATTGCAGAGGGAAGAACACTCCCAAACTCATTCTACAAGGCCACCATCACCCTGATACCAAAACCAGACAAAGATGTCACAAAGAAAGAAAACTACAGGCCAATATCACTGATGAACATAGATGCAAAAATCCTCAACAAAATACTAGCAAACAGAATCCAACAGCACATTAAAAGGATCATACACCATGATCAAGTGGGGTTTATCCCAGGAATGCAAGGATTCTTCAATATACGCAAATCAATCAATGTGATACACCATATTAACAAATTGAAGGAGAAAAACCATATGATCATCTCAATAGATGCAGAGAAAGCTTTCGACAAAATTCAACACCCAGTTGTGATAAAAGCCCTGCAGAAAGTAGGCATAGAGGGAGCTTTCCTCAACATAATAAAGGCCATATATGACAAACCCACAGCCAACATTGTCCTCAATGGTGAAAAACTGAAACCATTTCCACTAAGATCAGGAACAAGACAAGGTTGCCCACTCTCACCACTATTATTCAACATAGTTTTGGAAGTGTTAGCCACAGCAATCAGAGAAGACAAAGAAATAAAAGGAATCCAAATCGGAAAAGAAGAAGTAAAGCTGTCACTGTTTGCAGATGACATGATACTATACATAGAGAATCCTAAAGATGCTACCAGAAAACTCCTAGAGCTAATCAATGAATTTGGTAAAGTAGCAGGATACAAAATTAATGCACAGAAATCTCTTGCATTTCTATACACTAATGACGAAAAATCTGAAAGTGAAATTAAGAAAACACTCCCGTTTACCACTGCAACAAAAAGAATAAACTATTTAGGAATAAACCTACCTAAGGAGACAAAAGACCTGTATGCAGAAAATTATAAGACAGTGATGAAAGAAATTAAAGATGATACAAAGAGATGGAGAGGTATATATGATGTTCTTGGATTGGAAGAATCAACATTGTGAAAATGACTCTACTACCCAAAGCAATCTACAGATTCAATGCAATCCCTATCAAACTACCACTGGCATTTTTCACAGAACTAGAACAAAAAATTTCACAATTTGTATGGAAACACAAAAGACCCCGAATAGCCAAAGCAATCTTGAGAACGAAAAATGGAGCTGGGGGAATCAGGCTCCCTGACTTCAGACTATATTACAAAGCTACAGTAATCACGACAGTTTGGTACTGGCACAAAAACAGAAATATAGATCAATGGAACAGGATAGAAAGCCCAGAGATAAAACCACACACATATGGTTACCTTATCTTTGATAAAGGAGGCAAGCATATACAGTGGAGAAAAGATGGCCTCTTCAATAAGTGGTGCTGGGAAAATTGGACAGGTACATGTAAAAGTATGAAATTCGAACACTCCCTGACACCATGCACAAAAATTAACTCAAAATGGATTAAAGACCTAAGTGTAAGGCCAGACACTATCAAACTCTTAGAGGAAAACTTAGGCAGAACACTCTATGACATACATCACAGCAAGATTCTTTTTGACCCAGCTCCCAGAGAAATGGAAATAAGAACACAAATAAACAAATGGGACCTAATGAAACTTAAAATGTTTTACACAGCAAAGGAAACCATAAACAAGACCAAAAGACAACCCTCAGAATGGGAGAAAATATTTGCAAATGAAGCAACTGACAAAGGATTAATCTCCAAGATCTACAAGCAGCTCATGCAGCTCAGTAACAAAAAAACGAACAACCCAATCCAAAAATGGGCAGAAGACCTAAATAGACATTTCTCCAAAGAAGATATACAGATTGCCAACAGACACATGAAAGAATGCTCAACATCATTAATCATTAGAGAAATGCAAATCAAAACTACAATGAGATATCATCTCACACTGGTCAGAATGGCCATCATCAAAAAATCTAGAAACAATAAATGCTGGAGAGGGTGTGGAGGAAAGGGAACACTCTTGCACTGTTGGTGGGAATGTAAATTGATACAGCCACTATGGAGAACGGTATGGAGGTTCCTTAAAAAACTACAAATAGAACTACCATACGACCCAGCAATCCCACTACTGGGCATATACCCTGAGAAAACCATAGTTCAAAAAGAGTCATGTACCAAAATGTTCATTGCAGCTCTATTTACAATAGCCAGGACATGGAAGCAACCTAATGTCCATCGACAGATGAATGGATAAAGAAGATGTGGCACATATATACAATGGAATATTACTCAGCCATAAAAAGAAATGAAATGGAGGTATTTGTAATGAGGTGGATGGAGTTAGAGTCTGTCATACAGAGTGAAGTAAGTCAGAAAGAGAAAAACAAATACAGTATGCTAACACATATATACGGAATCTAAGGAAAAAAAAAAAAAAGGCCATGAAGAACCTAGTGGCAAGACGGGAATAAAGACACAGACCTACTAGAGAATGGACTTGAGGATATGGGGAGGGGGTGGGGTGAGATGTGACAGAGTAAGAGAGTGTCATGGACATATATACACTACCAAATGTAAAATAGATAGCTAGTGGGAAGCAGCCGCATAGCACAGGGAGATCAGCTCGGTGCTTTGTGACCACCTAGAGGGGTGGGATGGGGACGGTGGGAGGGAGGGAGATGCAAGAGGGAAGAGATATGGGAACATATTGTATGTGTATAACTGATTCACTTTGTTATAAAGCAGAAGCTAACACACCATTGTAAGGCAATTATACTTCAATAAAGATGTTTAAAAAAAAAAAAAAGTCTCAGTGAGAACTACCCACTTTCACTTCTGGTTGATTTTGGGACTCTTTGAAGAATCAGTAACTGTTTGGGATTCTCTTGATCCAGAGAAGCCTTCCAGAGTTCCTGGCCATAATCCCTGAAGTCCTTTTCTTGTTCTGGCCTAGAACACTGGACTAGGGATCTCCATCCCAGAGTGGGGAGGTCAGAGTCGTATTTCAAGTAGTGTTTGTGGATATATGACCTGCTGAGTGGGGACGTGTGAACCCAGATATCCAGGGCAGGTATCTGAATGGCTTGGAAACTTTTATGTGCTTTTTTGACACAGCTTTTCCTCCCCATGCATGTGTGTACAGTGTCTGGCCCTTGCTTTCTTCTCTATCCTCCCAATTTACTGTTTGTTGGCTTCTCTTTGGGAAGTTGAATTTACTTGAATTCTGAGGAAAACCTACAATAATTTCCTGGCTGCTGTTGCCTGGTAACTACTGTAGTTTTTGAACATTCACTTCACTGCATATTTCTGGGACAGTCTGCAGAAAGGACTCCTTTCTATGTTGCCATATATATATATTTTAAATTAATTAATTAATTTATTTTTGGCTGCGTTGGGTCTTCATTGCTGCTCGCGGGCTTTCTCTCGTTGCAGTGAGCAGGGGCTACTCTTCGTTGCGGTGCACGGGCTTCTCACTGCAGTGGCTTCTCTTGTTGCGGAGCACGGGCTCTGGGCGGGCGGGCTTCCGTAGTTGTGGCTCGCGGGCTCTAGAACACAGGCTCAGTAGTTGTGGCGCACGGGTTTAGTTGCTCTGCGGCATATGGGATCTTCCTGGACCAGGGATAGAACCTGTGTCCCCTGCATTGGCAGGCGGATTCTTAACCACTGTGCCACCAGGTAAGTCCTAAGTTGCCGTATTAAGAGAACTGCCTACATTCTTTTGCCATAAGGAAAGAATCACCAGAATGGGTTGGGCAAAACTTCCTTCAAAATAAACGCAATGTTGGTACTTTAAAAGATCCAATAGGGGTTCAACAATATACATAGCTTCAGTGAATTGTATACAAGGCAACGATTCTGACTTTTATTATTGTTTCCTCTTTGCTATGTCGTCACTGCGCCAGATAAGAGGAGATGTGAACTCATCACACAAAATTCAACCAGAATTCCTGACAGTGTAATGTGTATTTTTGTTTTTAACATATATGGCTTTTATATGTAATCTGTATTACATGATCACTGAGAGGGAAAGCCCCATATATGGGGGAAAAAAGTGCCATGTTTATCCTAGAAAAGGGAAGATAAGAAACTGTAATTCACTGAAATACTTATTAGGAAGCTGAACACTGTGTGAAGTGCTTACACAGATTTTTCTCTTTAAATCTTTATTTAAAAACTATAAACACATATTTACTATCTCCATTTTATAGATTAAAAAAATAAAACCTATCAGAGGTTGAGTATCTTTTCAAATCCCAATTTACATAGTGAATGAATAAATGTACCAGAAAATGAACCTAATTCTCTTTGTGGAAAAATTCATGATTTTCCCACTAAATTATACTACTGCTTTCTTACATCATTTGTTCAAGAATACATATTCATTATTTATTCTATGCCAGACACTATGCTGAATTGTAAGGATAGAGAAATGTTCAGTATATATTTTTGAATGATAGATGGCAATTAAAAATTAATATAAACTATTATGGCTGAAGGGAGGAGAGATGTTTTCTCATATAATGATACTCTGTCCAAATATAAGAATTTTACTGTGCATTAAAACTTAATTGATGGTAATGATTTGTGATGGATCACAAACGCTTCTTGCTGCACTCTTGTGGGCTAAGAGTATTTGATGGAGACTGCAATATAAGTAAGGATCTAGTTCATGTTAGAGATATTCATTTTCCAGACTATAATTATTTAAAATTAGAACTTCTGGGAGAGTTATATTCGAACTTGCTGCAAACAGGTTTGCATTCCGGTTAGGCAGAGAAACCCTATTCTTAATGGAGAGAGGGGGTGGGGAGTAGAACTCTAGGTGCTAACTCCACACCAGCGATTCTCATCTTTGAGCATGTCTCAGAATCTTATAGAGGGGTTGTTAAGACACAGATTTCTGGGCTCAACTCCTGAGATTTCTGATTCAATAAGTCTAGAGTGGGGCCTGAGAATTTACATTTCTAACAAGCTCCTGGGTGATACTGATGCCACTGCCCTGAGGACATACTTTGAGAACTACTGCTGTACATGAAAATATTTTCTTATTTTTTTCATACAGAATGGGCCAAAAAAAATAAATAAATAAAAAAGGAATATTTGATATATTCCATGGGTCAGCTTGTTCTGGAAACCATCAATTATTGCCTTGGCCTCACCTAAGAGAGCTGGTGATCTATCAGCATAGGAATGAGGAGCTAGAGGACCCACAAGATGAATATCAATTATCTGTACAAAATCATTTTTAAATTAATTAGTTGAATTTTTAAATTTAATTTAGAGTTTGTTCATTTATGTGTTGACTAAAACAAAAGTAAAGTTTAGAGGTCCTTGTTACATGAGAAAATGTAGAGAGTTAAATAAAAGTTATCCCTGTATTTTTTCATCACTTCTGAGTGATAGCTGATTGCACTAAAAATACTTTGAGGAAAGCAGGTGTCTTTGGGGTGATTTGGCGTGCATCTGTTGTGCAAAGGACATCTCATTTATCTTAAACAGAAGTGAACTCCAGAAAGAGAGAGACCTCTTCGTGTTGTAGAGGAGCAAATTGTGTTTTCTTGTACCTGGCATTTAATCCAACCATCAAGCCCAATGAGCGTGAGTTTCTCTAACTTGAGTGAAGTGATAACTAAACATTTCATCTTCAGACTTGAGTGTTTTGGTGTAACATAAAATGCACTCAGCCGAGACCCTAATCTACAGCATTCTGTTTTTTTTCCCTTGATTTATGTTTAGTACTTTGTTAGAAGGTTCCCTTTTCATCTGATTCCACATGGATGCAATGTTTCCTGTCTCACAGCCAAAGTCAACCTTTTAAGGCCTACAGGGGTGTTGCAGGCATATAAATTAACAAAGCGGAGAGAAGGCTGGAATCCAGGACCACCTGGATTGCCAGCAGCAGCTCTAGAACCACACAGGTTGGTCAGTGCCCAGAAGGTCAAATGAGGAGTACGTGGAGAAGAGCCTACAAAACCCGAGAGCAGCAAAGCTTGTGGAAGTAGCATTCCTTTAATGAAAGGCAAAAGGAGACTCAGTGTAATCAGTGTAGGTTAAACAGACCTGGAATATATTAGTCATGGATCTTAAAAAAAAAAAACAAAAAAACGGGGTGATTACACTACTTGGAAAAGATATTTCTGCAACTTCTAAAGCTTGGCGGCCTTAGGAAGTAAAGGGGCTAGTTCTTAAGACCAGAAATTTTATGCAAGCTTTTCTAAAAATTGTTACCTGTGCTAAGTGAGACTGGGATATTAAAACAGTGTTACGGGAGAGAGAGCCATGTATGAATCGGATTCAAGTGGCCCTCTGGGTTTCTGTAATCATTTTTCTATTATTGTTATGAAAGTTTATTGATAAAAAGCTAAATCATAAAAACCCTTCTGGCTTTTTGATTATGCTTATTAGATCTTTCCAACATATCCAAAATTTCCAATGTGTGCTATGTGTAATAGTTTATAAACAAAGTCTGTTATTGTTGATATAGAATGAGACAGCAGATGCGCTCGATAAACAATTTTAACACTTTTGAGAGGAGAAAAGAACTTTCTGCAACAATAAAAATTACAGCAACCAAAGAACAAAATTTTTGGATTCAATGGAAGTTGTGTGTAATTCATAAATTATTTTGAGTCTACATAATTTCCCCTAAAGAGTCACTTAATATTAAAAGAGAGATAATGCCTTCTCCTAATTTGTGTCACCACCCCTTCCCTACCCCAATCAAGAATCTTGGGATCAAAAAATGGAAAAAAAGAAAACTGGAATGTTTACTAAAATACAGTCCAAGAATTTGTAGGGTCTTACCAAAGGCAATGAAACTGTCAACATGGTTCCTTATAAGTTTATTATGTATCTATGCACTGGCATGTGTTGTACATTTGTTGGAAAAAGTTCTCTAATATTCACTTTCAGGGTTCATTTGCTGTAAACAAATGACCAAATGAAAAGTCAAAGTTTCATTAGCTGAAGTGGACTTCTTGTTGGTCATCAGGTGTCAACTATTTAAGACTTTGCTCCCTCAACTGGTCATACAGTTAGTGTTTTAAAAATTTCCAGACCATATGTCTTTGTTTTTCCGTTTCCTCGAAGTCTCAAACTCCTTTTTAAGGTGTCAGAATTTATGCTTAAGAATAAAGGATGTAACAGATTATAAGTGATTTTATTTTTTGAGCACTGCCAGGCTTAATCTACATTCCCTGCTCTGAGTTTCACTTTCTCTACCAGTCCAGTAGTCATTGAGGGAGTTGATATCTTCCCCAGAGATAACAGTTATAATGACAGTGGTCTTAAAACTCTGAATATTTATTAGTTTAAATATATCTTACTCTAGGCAGAAGTGGCAAGTAGGGGCTGTTCTTCCAGCGATCTTTTCTCCCCTCAGATATATTTATACTACTTTCTCACTAACTATTCCTTTTTTGTCTTCTAGGCTCATTACCTGGGTTTGGTCTCCTTGGCCTAATACACTTAATAGACCAGGTCTTAGTTTTCATTTGGCCAAGTCTGTTGGCTTCATGCTGTTCTGTTCCCCTATGTTGTTCCTTCTTGGCCTAGCCCTTCTCCTGGGACATGTGGGTGTCTAGGGTGCCATTCTCTTTTATTGATGTGCTACAGAGAGAAGGCTGGAGGATAGACACACTCTTAGTGTGTTCTCTGTAAAATATAAACTCTAGGAGAATGGGCTCCATAGTATTAAAAAAATCACTTTCAGTGGAGAGAGAGCAAAGTATAATAGGTTGTAGTTGTCCAAAAATATTAAATAAAATATCCTACTTGCTTGAGATAATGCAACTTACCTTTGTATCTAATTCAGATGGCTATTTCAGTCTATTCAGACAGGATGAGGAGTGCCATGGAAGTGGCTTTCAGGTGGGATGAGGAGTGAAACAGACTGCCTAGCATCTTTTCCAAAGTATTTTAACTGTAGCCTGCTGATGATACCTAGAAATTATGCTGAGTTAGTGACTTTTTTTGGATTAAGGCACCCAATTCCTGTTCTTAGGAAGTCAAAAATTATGCTGTGTTAACAAACACTAGAAGCAAAGCAAAAGAGAACATATGAAATGCTATAGGTACGGGTAGTAGAGGGATCTCATCTAAGGGTCACGAAGGCCTCCTGGTGAAGAAATGTCTAGACTGAGACCTGAAACATGAGTAGAAATTAACCAAGGGACTCAAAGAAACCCTGTACTGGTGAATCATAGAGGTCAAGGGGGCATGCAGTTTGAGATGAAGCTGAAGAGTCCGAGAGACACCAGGCAACATGGTATGTTAAAAGCCTTGTGCAGGAGTCTATTTATCCTAAGGGAAATGGGGGAACAATTAAACTTCCTGCAGGGCTGTGGCATGATTAGATTTGCCTTTTTAAAAGCTATAGAATAGAGGCAAGCCAATACATTGGTGCTGGCAGTCATAAACACTTTAATGCCAGTTAATAATTCTCTTCTATTAATATATATGTTGAATTACTAAGACGTAGCAACTACTGGGCATTGAGTGAAACTTACCTGAATGGTTGACTATGGGCTGACAGGGAACATCACAAGATATAAGATACATGGAAAGGAGAAGACATAGAATGATGTATTTGGAAGGAAAGAAAGAAGACCAAAGAAGATGCTTTCACATGCATGTGCAAATTTATTTCTCACATTCCATTTTGCAAAAAAGAAAACTGAAATTCAGAGCAGTTGAGAGGTTAATTTACCCAAGAGCATATAGCAAGTGGCAGAGTTGGAATTTTATTTTTTAATTTTTTAACATCTTTATTGGAGTATAATTGCTTTACAATGGTGTGTTAGTTTCTGCTTTATAACAAAGTGGATCAGTTATACATATACATACATCCCCATATCTCTTCCCTCTTGCGTCTCCCTCCCTCCCACCCTCCCTATCCCACCCCTCTAGGTGGTCACAAAGCACCGAGCTGATCTCCCTGTGCTATGCGGCTGCTTCCCACTAGCTATCTATTTTACATTTGGTAGTGTATATATGTCCATGCCATAGAGTTGGAATTTTAATTCAGATTCCCCTATTGTATGTTCAACTCTCTTTCCAACAGAAAAAAATCTTCTAACAGAGCATCTTGTTCTTAAGGAAGGAAATGTGTTAAAGTGAGTGGAGGTATACTTTAGTACGTCCTAAAGTATGATAGATGATAGAATTTACTTTTTATCATAATTCTGCCAATGACTAATCCTCAGTGAATGACAGGTATCCAAAATCAAATGCTTCCATCCTAATGGGAAATCATGATATTCTCCAGTGGTTAGATGTTTGTATGATTTTCAAGCTAGGAAATACTGAACATTTCAGTGTTTTCCCCTTCCAGGGATCTTCCTATATAATACTAATGTACACTGTCAGTTGCTGAAACACATCCAAATTTTCTTTCTGTATTCAGCAAGGCTTTGTTTCTGAATTTATTTAAAAACTTGATTAGTCATTCATTATTTTGTTACTCATTTCACAAATATTTATTGAGTCTAATAAGTTCCAGGCACTGTTCAAAGTGCTGGAAAGCAGCAGTGAACACAAAGAAAATTTTCTTTGCTCTCATTTGTCTAGTGACTATATATGTGGTATATATGTGTGTTTCTAACACATCTTTGCCAAACAATAACAACTTTCAAATTGATTCAGACTTTCCACTTTTAAATTTCAAGGGTCTGCATCCACCCTCCATTATTTGTCTCCAACTCCAGTTCTAGAATGTTGAGATTGGTAAACGAGTATATGCTATCAATACATTTGGAATTGTAAATATTTTGATTCTTCCTTCATAGACTTTATTATTCCAAAGAGAAAAGTGAAGCTCTTTTTATTGATCAAGCATGCTATGGCCCTCTACACATATTTACCCTCTTGCTCTTCTTTATGCAGTATTGTTCCCGTACTCTTATTCTTTTTAAGCAACATTGGAGATATTTTCCTGTCCTATTATGTCTTTTTTATATGTGTTACTGTCTCTGCATTTGTGGCATCGGTGATAAGGAATTCAAGCCAAATCTTGGAATTTGATGAAACATCTACCTTCTAAACCTCCTGAGTTCATTTTCAGGGAGCTAATATAATAATCTCAAATACCTGTGATTTAGATCAGAGGTTAATTATTCTTAAAGTATACTTATTATAGCCAAGATACTTTCAGTTAACCAAGATGGTGCTAGCTTGTAATGGTTTCAACCATTCTCTCACACCTAATTATCCACAGTGTGACATTTACCTCACTGTTATCAATTAGTCCATCAAACACCTATATTACATCCAGAAAAGAATGTTCAGATGTTGAGATAATGTTGAATTGACATATTTATAATACCTGACTCCAGCTACCTAAACAATTTATTTTGGCGGATCGGATTATGGTTTTTGTAGAAATAAGAGGCAACAAACAGAAATGATCCCTTGCCTTGTGTTCATTGGTCAGTCAAGTTTGTGATACAGTGGTTTCTTCAAGTGCTGGTAAGCAAGAAGGGGATCACACAGATAACTAATGACTAGATTTCAGGCTGTGGGGAAAGTTCTAGATTGCTTGCTCCTATTGCTTCCATTGGTTGCCAATTGCTGCATTGATTGACATCGCAAATGGGCAGGGAAGTCAGAAAGATTACCAGAGATTATTTTGGAAGAATGATACTTCCTTGCTTTCTACTTTTGCAGAAAAATTGTGCTAATATTTTGCTGGACTGGGAATTGAGGCCATATTCCTGATTACACATTAAGAAGGGAGGTATCATCCAAGGCATTTAGAATGACACCTATGTGGAAAGCAGAGCTTACAGACCCCTATATGGTGACCTGAGTTGCACATGATAATCTTGGCGAGTCTGCATCATGGTTTTATATAAGGGTAAGAAAACGTGTTTTATTTTTTTTTCTTATTTCATTTCCCAAATTGAGCATTATCAACAGTTTTATTTTTGTTTTGCCTGTAGCAACACATTGGCCATGTATCCCTGAGAAATGTATTTCCTTGTACCAAGGTCTTTTTCCTGATATTACAGAGTTCAATACATTTTATATGGAGTTGAGATTTTTTATTCTAGGGACACATTGTTTTAAATATATTGTTACAGAAGTTTATCTGCTTGTTTTCTAAAGATTTATGAGATTTCCTAAAATAAATTTACAGAGTTCCCCTTCTACATACTGGGGAAGGAGGAAGGGAAAGAATGAACATAACATTTTAAGAATGGAAACTTTCAGAGATGATCAAGATTTATTCCCATGAAGACTGACAATTGAACCTTTCATTAAGACTTGAGAGAGGGAGTGGTGGCATTTAAAGCAAATTCAGCTTCCATGCCACTCTCTGGTAGCAAAATCCATAAGATCTCATGTAGAATACTGTGGCTGAATTGATGCGCCTGTCAGGGTGGGTCCTTTCTACTTCCACCACTGTTAATGAGCCTGGATCTCAGAGACAATGCTGCTAGGAAGGGCATAGCACTTTTGTGGTCTAGCACCTGTTCAGAGATGGGAAAGACCCCTATGGCTGAGGCAGCTGTCCCAGAAGTAGGATCCCCAGGAAAACTTCTAGGGGACTACAACTAACTGATAAGCTTGGATTGTCTACATTTACTAATATGGTCAATGGCCAGTGAGAAGCTTGCAGAGGGGATGATAAGCTTGGATTGTCTACATTTACTAATATGGTCAATGGCCAGTGAGAAGCTTGCTGAGGGGAATGAAGCTTGGTCAATGAAAGTCCCTTTGAGGAGATTACTTAGGGTTTGTTTTCATAGAAGTGGGCAGTAAAAATTCGCTAAAATCCTGTTGACACAGTAAGGATATTTGTGTGGTTCTTTACCTAGTGTTTGCATGTTTAAACTATCCTCTTCGGTTTCGGAATTAGCTGAGGTCAGTGCTCTTAGTTTTTTGTTTTTTTGTTTTTTTTAAATATTTTAAGTAGGGAAATCTAGCAAATCTTATTACTGTCACATTGTATATACCTCTGTTCATTAAAATTTTCATGAATATTTCCATGTAGTTATATTTATGGAATGTTGCCAGTTGCATATTCCCCTTTCTTGGCACTCACAGAAACATTTGAATTAGGGGACAAGAGTTCAAGGCAAAACAACTCCACTGGGAATTTAATTATCATAAAAGCTATAGTATACATATGTTAAACCTAAGTGAGACACTGCAGAAATACTGAGACTTCCTGGGTAAGGGCAGAGTGAAAAACAATTCATCCCCTGGCAATTGCTGATCCTATATTATCTTTTTCCACATAGACAGGAGAATCCTGGAGTTTCCCTTGTTTCTATATTTAGCTTGTTAGTTTACCCAGGACTCAGAAAAGGTGGTGAGTCTTGGAAAAGGTCAGGAAATCTGTCAGTCTCATCTTGGTTGAGTTGGTCTCTCTTCTTTATGCCACTGTTGTTCCTGCTTTTCTTGTAGCTAGATCTGGCTTATCTCTTGGAAACCATACATAGTTCATACAATGGCTATGGCTTGATTAGCCTATTCTTAATAGGCTAATTTTGAAGCACAAAATCCTCTTCTATGGGATAGGAATTTTAATTACTAAAATGTCATTGTGGTCTTTATTATTATTGTTTTATTTTGTGTATGTAACCTAAAATAAGTGAAGTAATCATTCTGATATGGTTGCCTCAAACTCCAAGAAAGTTGTATTTTCTTTAAGAGGGACGGGCAAACTGGAGTGGGCACAGAGGATACCAGTGAAGATGGGCAGAGAACATGGCATCTTCTTTTGAGAACAGTTGAGGGAACAGGATGCAACTAGATGTTCACTTGCATTTATTTGAATGGTTTTCATGGAGAGATGCAACAAAAAGGTGACAAAGTGTGATTTGAATGTACATAGTGAAGATATTTCTATTGGTTTGAATTGTTGAAGAATGGAAAAGATTGTCTTGAGAGAATGGCCTTAAATGAGTGGACACCTTCATTCATGCACATGCTGGGAAGCTGGCTGACCACTTGGCCAGATGCTACCAGTGAAATTGGTACATCCACCTGAGGGGGGACTAGATAACATCAAAGGTCCTTTCCAACTCTGAGATTGTATGGGATGATGATTCTGATGCTAGTAACTGAAACAAGGTATTAAGGGACCTGAAATATTTATTTTGTGAATGCTTAAAAGGTGCTCAGATGAACAGAACATCTAAGGTATTCATGAGTACCTGTCTGGAGCAAAATATTAGACAAATGGATCTTAAGGTTTCCTTGAAGAATATGATTGTGTCCTCTACTTAAAGGTGATTCTTTGGGTCAATATTTGTAAAATAAAAGGTTAGTCTTCAGACAGTACTTTTCACTCATGGTCATGAACAGCTTTCTTTTTGTCTAATGATGCTAGCTCATTCCTGTAGAGTTATGAGTCTTGCATTGCAGTCAACAGGATCATGAAATAAGCTCTTCCATATTTAGAAACTTCACACTACAGATCCACCTGTTCCTTTTTACCTAAACTACAGTAGTCCTATGGCTTGCAGTTGTGGTCTCTATTGCTAATTCATTCCTAAGAGAGATTGGTTGCCCATATATGTTTAATAGCCCTCACGATCATTCTGTACTCTATGTTGACTTCTAAGAATTATACAGTTCTCTCCAATTAAAAAAAATTTTTTTTTCTGGTAGCCATTCAAGCTAACTGTATTTTCTTAATTTCCAGATAAATTAAATATAATAAGTTCTTTTCATTTTTTGTAGGCATCTATATATTTTTAGGTAATTGGTATCTCCTTGCATTCTTTATGAAACAAGATGCATTCTCCTTATGGTGTCCCAATGGAAAAATTAAAGCCAAATATTTAGGCAGTTAAAATACTCCCTCTAGTTTAGTTGTGACATTAAAAAATGCACATATATGAAAAAAATAAAAGTGCCTTGTAATAAATTGAATTCTCCATCTCTGTGCAAATGGCACTAGAGGAAACAACCCGACACAATCTATTTTCTTTGCTTACTGGTTTGTGAGCAGTTACAGTACCTTTGGAGAATTTCTTTTTTCTCTTTTCTCTTGATGTTTTACACTGTAACCATTTTTAATTTGCTAGATGTAGATCACATTTTGCATGGTTCTCAGTGGTCTTTTCAACCATTGGGAAGACTCAGTGCTTGTACATTTTATTCAATTGTTTGCTTGATTATTTCTTCCTCTCCATTCTTCACTGGGAATTCCTATTAAATGGATGATGTCTAGACTTAGAGATCGCTGCTATTTCTCTCATATTTTCTATCTCTTGCTCTTTTAATGATATATTCTGGGAAAATCTGTGTATGTGTAATAAGTACATATATGTGTATTAATGCTTAGAAATGAGAGAGGGATACACAGCAATATGTTAGCAATAATTTGCAGTTATGGGAATGAAGAGGGACTTCAAATTTTACTCTATATTCTTTTATTTGAAATTGAAAAATAATGCATTTATGAATTGTCTGTAACAAAAATTAGAAATATTTTAAAATATATACAAAAGAAACTAAGGACAAAAGTCAAACCTACTGATTTTGTTGTTAAGATTATTTCTGATCTTATGTTTTTTTACTTAATATGACCATTTATGGAAAAGGTGCCTTAAAGTCTAATACAATGTATTTCTAATATACTTGCTTTAAATAATTTAATGATATTTTGTTTGGATATATGTTTATAACATATTTTCTTGGTATATTACATGCCCAGTGCTTAAAATGGTGTCTAGTATATATTAGGTGTCAATATATTTTTTACTGAATGTATGAATAAATGGGTGAGATATCCAGAAATTTTCTATTTCTAAATCTTAAAATACATTGGGTTTCTTTTGTATTCTCTTTTATTTGGAGATTTGTTTAGAAGATTTTGACCTGAGGTAAAAATATGGGCCTAGGTACTCTGAAGGGCGTGGGTTCAACTGTTCCACAGTCCCTTAGTTAAAAACTTTGCCAGCTCAAAACTTTGTAGCCTAATCTTACTCCGAGTTCTCATTGCCACTGATCTTGGCATCTTGGTCTGCTCATATGAGAATACTCATATTTGCCTGTCTTCAGCTTTTCCATCAATCTTGTTTCATCTGCTTTATATTTTCCAAAAATTTCTCCATATTCTTGACTGTTGGTGGCATCCTTCTTGAGTGAACTCTATCAGTTGACTTGAATCAGAAATCCTGTTGAATCCCTTTGATCTGTGCATTTAAGTTTTCCTTCATATTAGGTGATGCTTTTTTCTATTATCTTTGAATATTTTCTTCTATATGTTCTATTCAAGAAGAAAACTATCTGCATATTTCAACTCCACTGAGTATTTTCCATATAGATTATTTATTCTCACTTTATTTTTTTGTTCCTTTTCTCTGCATTTTGACTTTTTTCTCAAGTTTTTTTTTTGTTGTTGTTTATTTATTTATTATTTTTGGCTGTGTTGGGTCTTCGTTTCTCTTCAAGGGCTCTCTCTAGTTGCGGCGAGCGGGGGCCACTCTTCATCACGGTGCGCAGGCCTCTCACTGTCGCGGCCTCTCTTGCTGCGGAGCACAGGCTCCAGACACGCAGGCTCAGCAGCCGTGGCTCACGGGCCCAGTTGCTCCGCGGCATGTGGGATCCTCCCAGACCAAGGCTCGAACCCGCGTCCCCCGCACTGGCAGGCAGACTCTCAACCACTGCGCCACCAGGGAAGCCCTTTTCTCAAGTTTTTGGCACTGAATCTGACACCCATTCACTTTTCTCTTGTATTTTTTTCTGCTATTTTCTAAAGGTTTAAAATTTTGCTCTTGCTTTACTCTTTCACTTAAATCTTTAATTATTACATTTTAGTTTGTATTATGTTATTTCTCATCTCTTATCTAGTTTTAAGAGTACAATGCAGTTGTGATCTAAAATTTTCTTCTCTTTCTGGGGGCAAAGATACTTCAATGTATGACCAGATCTAACTTTTGCATGCTATCTGCCTTTCTTTATTTGATTGTAGATTTTTTTTTTTACATGTCCTATAGTTTTTTGGGGTTTTTTTCTGCTTTGTTATGAGGAAAGCCTTTATGGGCTTGCTACTTTCCCCAGAATCATGTACTGACTTTTCATTGGCTCCCTGGACTATTCCTGTGGGTTAGGGCCAACTTTGTGGATATATGACCAGTGCCATAGTCTCATGTTCAGGAGAGTCTAAGATTTAATTCTCTACAGTTGTCATTTTGAAATTCTTAATAATTTTATGTTTAATTTTGTGTTTTATATGTGAATAATGAATGCAGTGGAATAATGAAGCATGCATGAAACCTCAGCTCACAGGTCTGGGCCTCCCAATGTTGGTCACCTGTTCCCTCACTCCTTGGCACTCATTCTCCACTTTCCTCACTTTTTCTTCACCTTTGTTCAGTAAACACTGCTGCCTGTTGCCTTTAGTGGGTGCCTGGGCAAGGGCGTGAGGGAGGTGAAGGTCAGGCTATGGTCAGGTGGTATACAACATGTGGTCTCTGGGCATGGGGAATGGAAGTGCCTGACCCTTCTCAATATGGCAGTCCCACATTTGGGGAGCCACTGAGCAGGTGTCCTCTTGACCAACTCCAATCTAGATAACTAGTACATCCTCACGTGGAGGTTGCAATTCCTCAAGATTACTACCATGTGATGGGTTAGGTTGGTAGGCCTTTGTGATGTGGAGATTGACTTGTCCACAATAGCCTGGGGCACAGCATGTTGGTTGGAAAGCTGGCAGAGGGGGAAATTCAACAGTAAATTCATGAGGAATCATGGGTCTGTGTCCCCTCTGGTGCTGTGAGAGTCTGAGGTAGCTTAGATATTATCCTTGTACTCCAGGAAGCATGATATTATTTAATATCAAATAAAAAACACCACGATACAGTTTGAGAGAACACAAAAGAAGAAATATTTTACATTTTAGTACCTTTAACAGAGCTTTCTTTCCGGCTTTTTGAACACAGCCCCCATTTTTATTTTGTACTGGGCTTTGCAATTTATGTACCTAGCTCTTCAGATCCCTTCTTTTAGAACCTATACCCTAGAGGGCTGGTGGTATAGGTTCGATTTATCAGTGTGGTCATTCCTCTGCCTAATTTGTGCGGATAACAGGAGTAACTCCAGGGATCTTTGTTTCTGTACAACTGATTCTTTTTGACTGTTGAATCCACAGTAGTGTGGACAAACTCCACTTCGTAAATTCACAGAATTTTACTGAGCAATGACTTAAGGAGACAGCGATGCCTTCATTAAAGATTTGTGATTGCTCTTTTTTGGCATGAGTTTGTCATGATAATATGAACTCCAGTTAGGAAAAGCCCACCACTATCCTGCTTTGGGTGGTGAGAAAAAGTACTTTTTTTCTTGAAGCTACTTTTGATACTGTTAGTATCAAACGTGTCCATAGGTCTAAGTAGACAGTTTTCTGCCTCGCCCATCTTTGCACTGCCCTCCAGACCACACATTTTCAGATTAGGGGTAATAGCTTTTCTGTCCTGTAGGAGGAGCCAAAACAGCTCATCGGAAGTTGGGTCAAAGAAATTCAGGGAATTTTGACTCCTTGCTTTCTCTTCCAAATATGCTTTGTGGTTCTGCTGTTATTCACCCAGTCTCTCATCCTTTCTTTCTCTTCTGATTGAGAGAAGTTAATGAACTTTGATCCATTTCCCTTCACATATTTTCAATAGCACATTACTCTTGAGAATGTAAATTTGATCAAACTTGAGCTAGATATGGAAAAAAAAATCACTCAAAGGTTAAAATATATGGGTGTCATAATTCATTATCCCTTGTGATGTAGTTTTTACTTTTTCTTTCTCAAAATTTTGTTTTGGATTTTCAGTTTCTGTTAGGCGGGTGTTATAAGCCTTAGTTTGTTGCTGTCTTTCCTAGTAGGTTCTAGCTTTCTCAAGTTATGTAACATTATAAACATTAAGCTAAATGGCTGTGTAACATTCCAATATACCTTAGTATATGTAAGTAATTTATAGTTAGACAATAGTTTGTGGATAATTTGCCATTCCAATTCATGTTGTAATAAACATCTTTGAAAAAATATATATGTTTATTTCTTTCCAGATTATTTTCCAGAATTGGTCCCCAAATAGGAAATATGCTCATTTATGAAGCCCTTGGTGTGTATTTCAAATTGGCTTACTAGAATGGTTAATACCAATTTAGATTTCTATAAGCAATCTAAAGTTTGCCTGTCTGATTAGCTTTGGGTATTATCACTTAATTGATGAAAAATGGTATCCTGTTTTGATTTGCATTTCTTTGACTACTAGTGAGATAGGAAGTTTGTTCAAACACTTCTCAGCCCTCTGTATTTCCTTTTTCAGGCTCTTATTTGAAATGAAAAAAATTATCTTCAGAGCATAATTGATTTTAGAAAACAGATTGTTAGTGATTTCCATTATAAGTCTTTTATTTGGGTTAAGTTGCACAAACGGAAAAAAAGTGTCTTAATAAGGATGTCTTTCATGGTTGTCTGCAACACTTACAGCTTACTACTTCTGTTGAGGGCAAGTGGCTGAGACTAGCCAGCTGCCTAAGAGAGAGATTTAACCAAAGATAGACAAGAGAGCGTGTGCAGCTTCATTTGTAACTTCATCCACTCCTGCTACTGTCCTAGAGGTTTTCAGAAATTGTTTAAGGGTTTATATTTCCCTGGAGGGGAGGAGTTTACTTTTCATCAAAGGTTCATTTAGTAATTCGTATTTCCTTTATGATCTACCTACAATGTCAGTTATAGCTTTTACTCAGTGTATCCTTTTTAAGATGGAAATTTAATTAGGTGTGCATTTGTGATGAGATGTTTAAATGACTTAGGAATATGCATTACCACATGCAACTGATATTTAATCAAAACTGTAAAAGAAGTAGAATTTAGAAACAGTAGTCTTAGCGCTAAGACTGAACATTACTTATTTTCAGTTGAGCAAAGAATATTAAACTACTTATACTATGCTGTTATTTTGCCCTGGTGATTTAATCCTAAAAATATTTTACAAAAAAATATAAATAGAAGCATATGTTAAGTGTGGGCAATTGGAACCATGTCACATCCTCTAAATAACCATGCATTGATGAATAATAAATCTTTTATGTTTATAATCTCTAAAAATGTAATTATATTTTGTTTAAACCAAGAAACAACTCTTTTGGCAATAGAATTTCTCTTTATTGAATCAAATGAGTTCATGTGCATAAAAGTGTGTTAAAAGCTATAAATTGCTAGACAAATGTTAGTTGTCACCATTACAAATGTTTAATAAGAATTTCCAGGGCTTCCCTGGTGGCGCAGTGGTTGAGAATCTGCCTGCCAATGCAGGGGACACGGGTTCGAGCCCTGGTCCGGGAAGATCCCACATGCCGCGGAGCAGCTGGGCCCGTGAGCCACAATTACTGAGCCTGCGCGTCTGGAGCCTGTACTCCGCAATAAGAGAGGCCGCGATAGTGAGAGGCCCGCGCACCGCGACGAAGAGTGGCCCCCGCTTGCCACAACTAGAGAAAGCCCTCACACAGAAACAAAGACCCAACACAGCCATAAATAAATAAGTAAGTAAGTAAGTAAGTAAGAATTTCCAAAGAGGGAATGAGTGTGACTCAGCAAAACAAATCCAGGGAGGAGTAGATTCAGAAGCTGGAGGGATTCTCTTGATATAGGATTTTAAGTACCATACTAGATTAGGGAAAAGAGAGTTTTTCATGGTGAATAATTACAAAACCTTGTTAAAAGGTTGAGCTAATAAATGACAAAAATTTTATGCAAACAAAAATCATTTTATGCTTGTGTGCCCCTTTATTAAACAAATAATTATTTAGCTTTTCTGTGTCGGACACTGTCCTAGGTAATAAGAAGAAAGATTTCTGCCATTGTTGTACTTGCATTCTGGTGAGGACAGAAGAACATGAACAATAAACATGATTAATAAGTCAGTTGTAATGCATGTTAGAAAGTGAATGCTATGGACAGAATTGAAATTAGAAAAGCTAGAGAGGATTCGGAGCCTATGTGGGGGAAGGGGAGACATTTTCAGTATTAAATAGGCCCTGTTGAGAAGGTAAGTTTTGAGCAAAGACTCAAGAGGTGAGTTAGTAAGAGTCATCTGTGGCAAGAATATTGTAAGCAGAAGGAATAGCTAGAGAGAAGCCTACTGTGGGAGCATGTTAGAAACAGCCTATAATGAAGTGATCAGAGAACAGTGGAGAAGCAGGTAATTCAGAGAGCCAATGGAGAAGGGGAACAAATCACATAGGGTCTTATCAGCTACCACAACGACTTTGGATTTTATTTTGAGTGAGATTGGGTACCAGTGCAGAGTTTTGAGCAGAGGAGTGACTTGAGCTGAGCTGCATTCTAGCTTCTGTGTTGAGATTACACTGTAGGGGATAAGGTTAAAAATCCAGGCAATAAATGATAGAGGCTTGGATCGTGGTGAATGTGGTCAATAGTGGCCAGATTCTGAATATGTTCTGTAGAACCAACAAGATTTGCCAGCTTGTAGCATAGGGTGGGTGAGGAGTGTTTTCAGGTTGCTAGACAGTTCTTTGGAACCTATGCTGCTAATTTTGTTCTTGTTGTTGAGGCCTCCTGGCATCCTCTTTGGTTTGATGAGTCTTTGCGCCTGGTCATCCTGAGTTTCAAAGACTCATACTTGTCTGCTTGGTACCGATGCACCTTCCTTATGTACTGCTTTCCAGATTTCGGATGTCCAGATCCATTATTTGAATCCTTACATAGATCCAGCCCTCCATCATGCCCATTATTTGCCCTGATTCCTGTTCATCTTTCAGCCATTTTGGCCCGAGATCCTTATCCTGGAATCTGTTATTAGCTGCTACCTATGGTACAAGTGCTAACTATAGTTGCAATTATTACTAATTTATCAATTAAGCCACAATGAAGGGTTATTCAGGCTTTTTAAAAAAGGGAGTTTAGATTTTATGAATCCCTAGCCAAACAAGACCCTATGTTGGCATCACTTTAAACTGAATAAATTGTCCTTGCAGAATATATATATATTCAAGAAGGTTTTCAATATTTATGACATCTTTTCTCTTATATAGGACTAAAATGTCCACTTGGCTATGGAAATGATAATGAGTTAAAAACCTTAAATCAAAAGCATTTTGAAATTCAATTGTTTTGTAATTTAGTGGATAATTGAGATATATAACAGTTACAAGTGAAATAAAATTAATAAGCTATTTATGAAAAATAGCTTTTGTGTAACAATGTCTTGTTACCATGAGGCAGAAGTTTTGGGTTTGCTCTGTTCACACAATTTACTGGTACAGTCTCATCTGAACTCCATTTGACCTCATCTTACTTGAAATGGACTGTATAGGAAAGCAGCAAAATACTTGCAAATAAACATCTCCTAAAATGCATTTTAACCTTGGATCTGGAAATCTATAAAAGAATACTTTTTTTCAGTACATTGATAACATGGAGAGAATTCCTTACAGCTGAAAATTATGGTATTTAAAGGTTTCAAGATGTCTTTCCAGGTTTTGAGTTGGCAGTGAGCCAGTGACTGAATGGCTATATTTTAAAAGCCCATCTTGCCTCCATTTCTCTGGGTTTTCTAATTTTTCACAGCTTCCTCCCAGAAAATATTTAATACGTTCTTTAAACTTCATTCACTTTTCTGTTTCTCTAGATTTAAACTTTCCCTCAAAAAAAAAATCTTCAAGAAATAAGTAAAAGATATAACAAAATCCCTGCAAATCCTAGAGAACCTGACCATTCTTAAATGTATAAGCACAAACGTTTCGGCTTACTTCCTTATAAAACTTAAATAAATGTTTACGTAAGAATCTTAGTGTGGTATCGTTATTTTCAGATCAACTTCTAAACTGGTTTGTAACAAACATATTTTTGTGTGTGTGTGTGTGGCTTGCTAAGCAATCCTAGTGGTTTAAAGCGTCTGAGTTACATGTAATTTAAATACCTTTGAATTCTCCTTCCATAAACCATTGATTGACCACATAATGGGGGACTTCCAAACCCCATTCTTTTGGCCAGTACTCCATATCCTATTGTATGAACTGAAATGTGGCATATCCTCTCCAGTAGAGGGTTTCACTGGGTAACCACAGGAAAGACTCAATGTAAAACTTTGAGAATTTTATCAAGGGTTTGTAACATTTCACAAAATTGCTCTTTTCCCTGTTTGAATAATGCTCTTCCAGAATCAATGATTTTTTAAAATTTTACTGTCAGCCCTTGGAAAAGAAAAAAAAAAAAACTTGATCTTTTGTTTCTTAGACTGCCCACGAATTTTAATGACTGTGGAAGAACTTGCCTCCTATGATCATTGGCAAATGAAATCTGTTTTAGAGGATATGTGTATGAACCTGCCTGCGGACCATTTATATGAAAGTTAATGAAGTCTATTAACTGGTCTTACGGCCTTAAACAGAATCAAAAGTAACTGAAGAGGATTTAAAAGTGAGGAAAAGTGGAATAGTAAGAAGAACCAATAATATCAGGTGCTTTGGAAATAGAGATCACCCTAATATACAGGAAATTTTAGATACAAAATAAAGAGAATGTAAATCCAAGAAACCTAGTACTTGTGTGTTGTGTTGGATTTAGTTTATATTTACAGATAGTTATCACACTCCTATCACACTCATTAGGTTAACGACCTAAGGGCTGGACTTGATGTCTTCTTGTTTTCACATGATTTCTTCCTTTGCTTATGAAAGCCCTCTCTCCTCATATATGCTAATTCATGCCCTCTTTTAATTTTGGCTTAAGTTTTTCCTTTTGACAAAATCTCCGCAAGCTATTAACTTCTGTAACAGCACATGCTTTATTAATGTGGCATAGCTCTGCATTTGTTGACCTATCCTCTTTAGTTATTGCATGTGTGTATAATTTAGCTGGTAGATCAAGTTCACTGGGGGCAGAAAGTATTTTTTCTTCCTATTCCTTTTATATAACCCAGTTCAATAACCTCCCCATAGTAGGAATATTCACCTGTGGTGCTTTGTTAGCTATTTCAACCAGGCATATTATTTCTCAGTGGAATACTGTTGGCACTTTGGATATGATAGATCTTTGTTTTGTGGGACTTTGACCCCTGTACTGCCATATTGCAAGATTTGTAACATCCTTGGCTTTAATACTCAATGCCAATAATCCCTGAAGTCATTTGACAATCCCTGATGCCACCTAGGGAGTTGTTACTGCCCCAGTAGAGATTCAGTTCCTTCTGATATATTTAGAACAGTTTGGAATTGTTTATTGATTGCTTTATTTGTCCATCTCCCACACTAAAATGAAAGTTCAAGAGCACAAGTACTGGTTCTTTCTGGGTCATCCATTGTATCCCCAGTGTTCACAAGCACACTGCCTGGCACATTGTAAGGTGCTCAATAATTTATAGAATAAATGTGTGCCCAAGCCATGCCATACCTATGAATGTTTGTGAACTATTTTTTTGGCAGCAGATAATTGTAGCAACAATTTAATAAATAGTCTATTGATAGGCTGAGTTAAAACAGGATCCCCTAGTTCCAGATAGAGATTAGTTTACGTATTGACAGAATGTGGCTTTCATTAAATTTTACCACTAAACTTACTAGGAAAACTTGGAAAAGTCAGGTTCTTTTTATACCTGGTTTCCCTTACTATGTAATAAGATAATTAGTAACACTTGCCTTTTACTTGTGATAGTGACTGTTAGGCCAACAGTAATAATTTTTATCAAGACACCAGAAAGAGAAGCATTGTGTATGTAATAAAGAAAATCTTAGATAGTCAGTACCATTTAACAATGTTCAGTTTTGCCATCTTTTGCTTTTGGAACAATGGAGACATCCATGTCACCTTCAGTGATTCACCCAGTTGAGTTCCCAGCTAGTTAAGGCCGGAGCTTACAGAGGAAAGATTATAAGCAGAATGTCTTATGATCACCAACCAAGTATAGTTGATGGTTATCAATCTTGCACATGTTATAGTTGGCCCTGATTTTTTTCTTTGTAATCAGTTTCTCCAATACCTAGAATCTATGCTGAGGAGTTAAATCAACATTATCCTTTGTCTTTATCACTTCTGTCACTTTGAAGCATAAGAAAGGTTTGTCCTATGGGTACTTTTCAAAGATTTATTCAAATATAAATCTTTCTTTTGATATTTTTCTGAAGCAGGACTCAAAAACTTGCCCAAGGTCAGAATTCATTCAAGATGCTTTGGTCTCTTTTCAAGCATTAGTTTAATTTCCACCAGTTGTGCAGATTCTAGGAGTAGTAGCTGTTTGAGTTTCCTGGTGGCTTGGCAGTGTTATTTGCAGTGTTTTATTGGGCATACTATTTTGCTGAAGGCTTAACAGGCTCATTTTCAGATTCTTAATCAAGAACAAGTTTAATGATTTAAGGTAAATATCTCCCAGATTAGAGGGCTTTAAAAAATTTATCAGCATTCCAAAATTTAACAAAAGGCTCTCTGATAATCTAATTAAAATCCTACTTTTTTTTTTTTTAACATCTTTGTTGGAGTATAATTGCTTTACAATGGTGTGTTAGTTTCTGCTGGATAACAAAGTGAATCAGCTATACATATATCCCCATATCCCCTCCCTCTTGCGTCTCCCTCCCACCTTCCCTATCCTACCCCTCTAGGTGATCACAAAGCATTGAGCTGATCTCCCTGTGCTTGCGACTGCTTCCCATTAGCTAGCTATTTTACGTTTGGTAGTGTATATGTGTCCATGCTACTCTCCCACTTCGTCCCAGCTTACCCTTCCCCTCCCCGTGTTCTCAAGTCCATTCTCTATGTCTGCGTCTTTATTCCTATCCTGCCCATAGGTTCTTCAGAACCTTTTTTTTTTTTTTTTAGATTCCATATATATGTGCTAGCATACGGTATTTGTTTTCCTCTTTCTGACTTACTTCACTCTGTATGACAGACTCTAGGTCCATCCACCTCACTACAAATAACTCAATTTTGTTTCTTTTTATGGCTGAGTAATATTCCATTGTATATATGTGCCACATCTTCTTTATCCATTCATCTGTCGACAGACACTTAGGTTGCTTCCATGTCCTGGCTATTGTAAGTAGAGCTACGATGAACATTGTGGTACATGACTCTTTTTGAATTATGGTTTTCTCAGGGTATATGCCCAGTAGTGGGATTGCTGGGTCATATGGTAGTTCTATTTTTAGTTTTTTAAGGAACCTCCATACTGTTCTCCATAGTGGCTTTATCAACTTACATTCCCACCAACAGTGCAAGAAGGTTCCCTTTTCTCCACACGCTCTCCAGCATTTATTGTTTGTAGATTTTTTTTTTTGAAATTTAAAGAAAAAATTTATTGAAGATCTGAAAAACAATTTCTAAAAGATTGACTTTTCCAGAAAACTGTAGCTACACAATGCATTGCGTCTATCATGTTAAAACGTGCATTAGACACAAATACAAAAACCATGAAACAAGCCACCATTCTTTGACAATCTGAGCAAAGATAAAATGCCTAAGGAACAACATGGATGACTTGCAAAGGATGGGCTCTTTACTGTAAGCACCATAAAAAAAAGGGGGGAGCACAAAGGGACGAGTGTGTTCAGTTATACACACTGAATTGAACCTTTGGCACTAGGAATCAGAGCATTTTGTCATATAGCATTAACACATATTATAAAAGTGCATAGTGTCAAAGGAATAGAACCACCAGCATTCAAAAGCAGCTTTGTCAACTAAGCAATAAAACACTCTACAGTACGTCTCTCTGTTGTCCATCATTGAATACACTGGTAGCAACTTTGAAATGAAGAAAAAAAAAAAAAAGAAAGAAAAAAGGAGCTGTAACCCCTTTTATTTTCTGTTTAAAATCAAACAGAAAACAAACATCACTTCTGTTATACACTAGCATTTCCAAAGTACATCATTTGTACAAGAGAAGGACTAGGAAACAATGTGTTTACAGAGATCCAAACAAGAGTGAGTATAAGCGCCTCACACAGCTTTCCGATGGTACTCAGGAGGAGCCACTTCATAATCGCTGGCACTAAACAAAGTTGCAGAGTTCTTTGCCAGGTATTTTAGGAAATCATGAAGATAATTCGGTAATAAAGCAAGGCTCTTCTCATCCAGAGGTGTATAGGCCAACATTGCTCCAATACGTACAAATAATCTCAGTAGATGTGGCGCTCCATATACCTGGGACATGGGCGCATCAGGGTGATCTGCGAGGATTTCAGCATACTGTGGTCTCTCAAATTTGTAGAGAAGCTGAGTGCCCAACATTACATTGAAGTATTCCTTGATCCCTGCCACAACTTCACTAATAGCATACTCCTTATTATCTGTGTTTCCTCGAGATTTCTTGTAATTTGCATAATCCTCTAGAATGGAATCCACATTCTTCTTGGCAGGAAGATAAAAGAGGTGTTTTTGCCGGGTAATTAAGTCCCAGTCATCAGCAAGCCATGGTTTTAGTTCTTCAGGAATCTTTACTTTACCTTCAACTCTGTTCATGAATGTTTCCTCATTTTCAACAGTAGGATCTATGCGGGCCCTTTTCTTGCGAGGAGGCTGAGGTGTCTCACTGGTACTGCCACCATCTCCATTTCCAGGTGTTTTCTGTTTGTTCTTTTTTGTTTTCACTTCAACATTTTTCTGTTGCAGACCAGAAGTCTTCTTTCCAGGGACAGCCCCTCTCATCTTCCCCTCTGCATACTGCTCCTGATTGGCTTTTTGAAGTTCTCGTTGTTGCTGCAAATTGGTGTCCACGTATTTGAGTACTCTGCTTTCTGGAACCCATTCATCCCAATTTTTATTCCAACCACTGTAATGTATAAAGTATTTCACTTGTTTATCCTTTATGACAACCTTTACACACTTTGCTTCATAAAGAAGAGGCCCATGGAAGCACAGCACTCTCTCACCCTCCTGGAATTTAGGCTTCGGGTCCTGCTTCGGCGCCATTTATAAGTGATTCGCCACCGCCGCTGCCTCCTCCTTCTCCCACCACCCCCAACTACCGCCCCCTACTCTCTGTTTGAAGATTTTTTTGATGATGGCCATTCTGACTGGTGTGAGGTGATACACCTCCTTGTAGTTTTTATTTGCATTTCTCTAATGATTAGCGATGTTGAGCAGCCTTTCATATGTTTGTTGGCCATCTGTATATCTTCTTTGGAGAAATGTCTATTTAGATCTTCTGCCCATTTTTGGATTGGGTTGTTTGTTTTTTGATATTGAGCTGCATGATAAAATCCTACTTTTGATGCCAGACTATTTCAAGCCAGATACTTGTTCAACCTCTTGTATCAAACCCTTATCCATTTGAGCTGTTTCTGACAATTCAGAAACAGAAGTTGGCCTGTGTTAATAATATTCATGTTGTTCCCTGGAGGAGGATGATCTACAATGATGAGGTCTGCCTTCTTATTGATTTTTTTTTTTAACATCTTTATTGGAGTATAATTGCTTTACAATGGTGTGTTAGTTTCTGCTTTATAACAAAGTGAATCAGCTATACATATACATATATCCCCATATCTCCTTGCTCTTGCTTCTCCCTCCCACCCTCCATATCCCACCCCTCTAGGTGGTCACAAAGCACCGAGCTGATCTCCTTGTGCTATGTGGCTGCTTCCCACTAGCTATCTATTTTACATTTGGTAGTGTATATATGTCCATAACACTCTCTCACTTCATCGCAGCTTACCCTTCTCCCTCCCCGTGTCCTCAACTCCATTCTTTATGTCCGTGTCTTTACTCCTGTCTTGCCCCTAGGTTCTTCAGAACAACTTTTTTTGTTTGTTTGTTTTTTACATTCCATATATATGTGTTAGCATTTGGTATTTGTTTTTCTCTTTCTGACTTACTTCACTCTGTATGACAGACTCTAGGTCCATCCACCTCACTACAAATAACTCAATTTCCTCTCTTTTTATGGCTGAGTAATATTCCATTGTATACATGTGCCACATCTTCTTTATCCATTCATCTGTCAACGGACACTTAGGTTGCTTCCATGTCCTGGCTATTGTAAGTAGAGCTACGATGAACATTGTGGTACATGACTCTTTTTGAATTATGGTTTTCTCAGGGTATATGCCCAGTAGTGGGATTGCTGGGTCATATGGTAGTTCTATTTTTAGTTTTTTAAGGAACCTTCATACTGGTCTCCATAGTGGCTGTATCCATTTACATTCTCACCAACAGTGCAAGAAGGTTCCCTTTTCTCCACACCCTCTCCAGCATTTACTGTTTGTAGATTTTTTGATGATGACCTTTCTGACTGGTGTGAGGTGATACCTCATTGTAGTTTTGATTTGCATTTCTCTAATGATTAGTGATTTTGAGCATTCTTTCATGTGTTTGTTGGCAGTCTGTGTATCTTCTTTGGAGAAATGTCTATTTAGGTCTTCTGCCTATTTTTTGATTCGGTTGTTTGTTTTTTTGATATTGAGTTGCATGAGCTGCTTATAAATTTTGGAGGTTAATCCTTTGTCAGTTGCTTCATTTGCAAATATCTTCTCCCATTCTGAGGGTTGTCTTTTCATATTGTTTATGGTTTCCTTTGCTGTGCAAAAGCTTTTAAGTTTCATTAGGTCCCATTTGTTTATTTTTGTTCTTATTTCCATTTCTCTAGGAGGTGGGTCAAAAAGGATCTTGCTGTGATTTATGTCATGGAGTGTTCTACCTATGTTTTCCTCTGAGAGTTTTATAGTGTCTGGCCTTACATTTAGCTCTTTAATCCATTTTGAGTTTATTCTTGTTTATGGTGTTAAGAAGTGTTCTAATTTCATTCTTTTACATGTAGCTGTCCAGTTTTCCCAGCACCACTTACTGAAGAGACTGTCTTTTCTCCATTGTATATTCTTGCCTTTTTTATCAAAAATAAGGTGTCCATATGTGCATGGGTTTACCTCTGGGCTTTCTATCCTGTTCCATTATCTATATTTCTGTTTTTGTGCCAGTGCCATACTGTCTTGATTACTGTAGCTTTGTAGTATAGTCTGAAGTCTGGGAACCTGATTCCTCCAGCTCCATTTTTCTTTCTCAAGATTGCTTTGGCTATTCGGGGTCTTTTGTGTTGGCATACAAATTGTGAAATTTTTTGTTCTAGTTCTGCGAAAAATGCCATTGGTAGTTTGATAGGGATTGCATTGAATCTGTTGATTGCTTTGGGTAGTAGAGTCATTTTCACAATGTTGATTCTTCCAATCCAAGAACATCATATATACCTCTCCATCTCTTTGTATCATCTTTAATTTCTTTCATCAGTGTCTTATAGTTTTCTGCATATAGGTCTTTTGTCTCCTTAGGTAGGTTTATTCCTAGGTATTTTATTGTTTTTGTTGCAGTGGTAAATGGGAGTGTTTCCTTGATTTTCAGATTTTTCATCATTAGTGTATAGGAATGCAAGAGATTTCTGTGCATTAATTTTGTATCCTGCTACTTTACCAAATTCATTGATTAGCTCTAGTAGTTTTTTCGTAGCATCTTTAGGTTTCTCTATGTATAGTATCATGTCATCTGCAAACAGTGACAGCTTTGCTTCTTCTTTTCTGATTTGGATTGCTTTTATTTCTTTTTCTTCTCTGATTGCTGTGGCTAAAACTTCCAAAACTATGTTGGATAGTAGTGGTGAGCATGGACAACCTTGTCTTGTTCCTGATCTTAGAGGAAAGCGTTTCAGTTTTTAATCATTGAGAATGATGTTGGCTGTGGGTTTGTCATATATGGCCTTTGTTATCTTAAGGTAAGTTCCCTCTATTCTTATTGATTTTTAAAGGGAGATTATATTAGTTTTTTCTAGTCATTAAGGGGCTATTTCTGTCATTCTGAAGTAGAGAGTCCATTGGCTGTGTAATATACCTATGTGTGTGGAAGAGACAAAATCGTTTTCATCAGCAAATCAGAATCAGCTACTTTACATCATAGTAAAGGCCTTTCAGTTTCTGTTAGATTTGCACCTAAAATGGTAATTAAGTTTAGGAACCCATATTGTAAAGGAATTTGGTTTAGCTTAGAACTATGGAATTTTGGTGGATAATTAAACACATACAGAAAACCCCACACTGGTCATGGGAATTTTTATATAAACTGGGGGGCAAAATCATTTTTTCTTAGTTCTGAAAATAATTTGGACTTCTTAAATGAGCCTTGTTTACCCAAATGTGTACCTTAACCTGTTAGTAACTAACTGTTGTTTCAGAACTGACCTAAATATTGAATTCTAACAATGAGATTTTTATGACATCAACCAACCAGACATATCTCAATGATGGTTAAATGCAGACTCCAGAAGTACAATTTGTTAGGCAATCCATGTTATTTATTTTCATTTCTATTGCTCCCCAGAAAGTTTTGTTAGTGTTTTCTTGCCCTTCATACCTTTCCAGGGTACTTGGTGGCAGCATTGAAAGTGGGTTAGGCTGTGAGACGTCAGCATAAGTCGTGGCAGGAATTTCGGACCTTGTCTGTGTAGTTTTATGTGCTTTCAATTATCAATGTGTGGGAGTTTTGTCAAAAAACCTGGGCTTGTGGTTCCTTTTGTTCTTCAGTGTCTGTTGTGGTTTAACTTTTAAATGGGATGCAAATGTGACTTATAGTGCATGGCATGATGCAATTAGAGAAGATTGGACTTTACAAGGCAATGCAAACTTGAGCAGGGAAGGACTGCACGTGAGTAACATGTTCTTGTGGGTGACGAAGGAACAATCCAGCACGGCTTATGGTGAGACTGGAGAGTAAATACGTGAAAGTTTGCTCTGCATAAAGAAGGTGGCATCCTTCCCTGTGGTCTGGGGGAGCAGAACTAATGCCATCTCTTAAACATTTTAAAGGAGCTGTTAAGTGTAGCATACCCATGCTGTTAAGAAAAAACATACCCAATAACAATTTTGCCCATTGGGCAGAACCGTATGCCCTGAGTCTATCAGAGACCTAAAGAAGTTCATTTATCACCATTCCAGATAGTCACATGATTGCAATATTTGTGCTAGCACTTTCTGATGTCATGTTCTGAAGGACTTTTAAAGTTCTGAGCAGAAGTCCATGTTGTATGATTAACAAATTTTGCAGGCGGAGCATCCTTAAAGAAGAGATTCCAGTAGATTCAAGTTTGCCAATTCAAAGTTCCTACAGGTACTTAATGACATGAAATCAAATTATTGAAGCATAATTCATTCAGTCACCCATCAAAACTGTCTTGAACACTTTCCATAAGCCAGAAAATAAGTACACATTAATGGCAAAAAATGAAAACAATTAGCATATTTTTAATTTATAAAGCGACGTAGACCTGAAAAGAACTGGGTTTTAGTCTTTGCTCTTATACTCTTGTAAGCCTTGTTTTGACAATGCAGATATGTTGTAACTTCCAGTATTTGAAAACACATTCAGCACATTTTAAATAGCTGTTTATTTGAACACTTTTAAAAAATACGTTTAGGGTAACAATTTTTAAACTGTAAAGTGAGGAAATTGGATTAGTATTGGCTATTGGGGAAATAGTTGGGTTTCACATCCCACTACTGCCACTTAATCTTTGTGGGAGTCTTAAAAAATTTCTCTAATTTTCTTTGTCCATCTTCAAAGTAGCACTACTTTGTAGGGCTGTTGTATTGATATTAATGCATGGGAACTGCTTAGAAAAGTGACTGCCACAAAGATGAACCTTACGCCATTGCCCCTCCCCACTGCTAAGTTAGTCTGGTGCTGGATCTCCAGTGACTAAATGTTGCAGTTCCCAACATTCGAGGTCTGGATCTGGAGATTCTAAGAATATTCAAACTGAGAGAGGGCCTTGATCATTCTCAAGAATGAGAAGGGAGCATTTAATTTTTGGTTCATTGTTAGTGTAAGGACATGGGTCCTGCTCCATTGGATTCAGCATGCAGCAAGCCAACACCTATCTGGAGGCTTTCTGTCATTTAGAAACAGCAGGAGCAGACCTAAGGGAAGAGGGAACAAGAATAAGGGAATTGAGGAACAGCAGGGGAAAAACAATTTTCAGAAAAGTGCAAAGTCTAACATAGGTAAATCGTTTTTGTAGGCACCAAGCACTAAAGGGTCAAGATATCTGACAGTTGTCCAGGGAGAAGTGAGGCGAGAGTGGAACAAATCACTCTGCCATAGTGGCAGGGATGGAGACCATGGGAGTGTGGTGGGGAGGGCATGTCCCTGAGTGAGGAAGAGGAAGTGCCAAAAGAAAACTTCATCTATTTTCACACTTTGTCTCTGGTCCCATCCTTCCTAGAGATTTTTCTCAGTTTTGTTGTTTTTTCCTTTCCCTTGTTTGGAGAAATGAGGCAGGGGAGGGACAGCCTTAGTGAGCTGATTCTCTGAGGCAAAGAAGGGGCCAGGTTGGGGACTCGGCTGGGTTTTAGGTTACCTGTGCTAGCACCTGTGCTTAGTTCACTGGGCACCCCAGAGATGGATTGGCAGGCAGAGGAGTTGAATGCAAGTGTTCCCTGTCCATCTGGCTTCTGCCTCTGAGTCTGCCGCTTTACCTTGGTGCAAAAGGCAGCCATTTATCCACCTTCATTAAAATCCTCTCATACCAAGTCCTGGTTGGTTTCAGGAGACTTTTACTAAAGTTTCATATTTGACGGTAGGAGTGTGGGGTGCATTGTTGAGGTGAGCAGTGTGCATATTTGGGGGGTAGTTCACAAGAAGATATCACAGAGAATTACATGTGATCTCATTGTATTAGTGAGGGTTCTCCAGGGAAAAGAACCAATAGGATGGAGATATATGTATAAAAGGAGATTTAGAATGAGGAATTGGCTCATGCAGTTATGGAGGCTGAGAAGTATTATGATCAGCCCTCTGGAAACTGGAAAGCTGGTGGTATACTTCAGTCTGAGTCTGAAGGCCTGAGAACCAGGGGAGTCAATGATGTAAATCCCAATCCAAGGGCAAGTGAAATGAGGTGAGATATCCTAGCTCAATCCATGAAGCAGGGAAAGGATCAAATTACTCCTTCCTCTAGATTTCATTCTATTCCGGCCCTCAGTGGATTGGATGGCTCCCAACCACACTGGGGAGGGCAGTCTACCAAGACCACTGTTCCAAATGCTAATTTCATCCAGAAACCCCCAGAAACAAGGTTGAATCTGGGCGCATGTGGCTCACTTAAATTGATGTATAAAATGAATCACACTCATCTTAATTGGTTCTTTTTTCATGTATTTTTCTCTCATTCTTCTCCTCCCGCACTTAGAATGTACATTAAACTCCTAGTATTATTGCATGGTCATTTACCCACCATCTTTTGATATTTTATTGAATTACATCTACCAAGTAAATACTGAATTTATTGGTTAGTTATTGAATTGTTTCTACCATATAAATATTTAGTTCTTGAAAAAGTATTTTTTTAATATCCTTATTGGAGTATAATTGCTTTAGAATGTTGTGTTAGTTTCTGTTGTACAACAAAGTGAATCAGCTATAAGTATACATATATCCCCATATCCCCTCCCTCTTGAGCCTCCCTCCCATCCTCTCTGTCCCACCCCTCTAGGTCGTCACAAAGCATCGAGCTGAACTTGTGCTATACAGCAGCTTCCCGCTAGCCATCGATTTTACATTTGGTAGTGTATCTATATCAGTGCTACTCTCTCATTTCGTCCCAGCTTCCCCTTCCCACCCCCCTGCCTCCATGTCCTCAAGTGCATTCTCGACATCTGCATCTTTATTCCTGCCTTGCCTCTAGGTTCATCAGTACCGTTTTTTCAGATTCCATATATGTGCGTTAGCATACGGTATTTGTTTTTCTCTTTCTGACTTACTTCACTCTGTATGACAGACTCTAGGTCCATCCACCTCATTACAAATAACTCAATTTCATTTCTTTTTATGGCTGAGTAATATTCCATTGTATATATGTGCCACATCTTCTTTATCCATTTATCTGTTGATGGACATTTAGGTTGCTTCCATGTCCTGGCAATTGTAAATAGTGCTGCAGTGAACACTGTGGTACATGACTCTTTTTGAATTATGGTTTTCTCAGGGTATATGCCCAGGAGTGGGATTTCTGGGTCATATGGTAGTTCTATTTTTAGTTTTTTAAGGAACCTCCATACTGTTCTCCATAGTGGCTGTATCAATTTACATTCCCACCAACAGTGCAGAAGGGTTCCCTTTTTTCCACACCCATCCAGCATTTATTGTTTGTAGATTTTTTGATGATGGCCATTCTGACTGGTGTGAGGTGATACCTCATGGTAGTTTTGATTTGCATTTCTCTAATGATTAGTGATGTTGAGCATCTTTTCATGTGTTTGTTGGCAATCTGTATATCTTCTTTGGAGATATGTCTATTTAGGTCTTCTGCCCACTTTCGGATTGGGTTGTTTTTTTGTGTGTGTGATATTGAGCTGCACGAGCTGCTTGTATATTTTGGAGATTAATCCTTTGTTAATTGTTTCATTTGCAAATATTTTCTCCGATTCTGAGGGTTGTCTTTTCGTCTTGTTTATGGTTTCCTTTGCTGGCTAAAGTTCTTTTAAGTAAAAATTTTTCTAGCCACTTACCTTTACAAAAAGATGGTGTATCTTTTAACATACATATCACACAGAACGTAGTTCAGATTAGTGACTATTTGGCCGTAATCATAAGTTAAATTCAACTCCTATAAAATCTACACTGAGTATAGGATGAATGATAAAAATGATGTAATAGTTGATTTCCTGATGGTGTTTTCTTAAATATTCTGTAATTAAATGCTAGTATAAAATGATAGAAATGTTAGTTTGTTTAAAAAGAAGATAATAAGTTAGTCTTTTACTGGCTATTATAATGAGATTTTATTTATTGGGGTAACATTGGTTTATAACTTTATACAAGTTTCATGTGTACAACATCATAATTCGACTTCTGTATATACTACTAAAAGTCTAGTTTCCATTTGTTACCATACAGTTGACCTCTTTTACCCATTTTGCCTTCCCCCTTCCCTCCCTCCTTCCCCTCTGATAACCATTGATGTTTTCTGTATCTGTGTTTTTGCTCTTGTTTCTTCATTTACTTCTTTTATATTCCACATGTGAGTGAAATCATACAGTATTTGTTTTTCTCTGTCTGACTTGTTTCACTTAGCATAGTACCCTTAAAATCCATCCATGTTGTAGCAAATGGCAATATTTCATCTTATGGTTGAGTAATAGTCCAGTGTTTGTGTGTATATGTGTATACGACATCTTTATCCATTCATCCATCAATGGCCACTGAGGTTATTTCCATATCTTGGCTATTGTAAATAATGCTGTAATCAATATGGAGATGCTTTTTGAATTAGTGTTGTATTCTTTGGATACCCAGAAGTGGAATAGCTGGATCATTTGAAAGTTCCATTCTTAATTTTTTGAGGCATCTTCACATTGTTTTCCATAGTGGCTCCACTAATTTACATTCTCACCAAGCGTGTACAAGTGTTCCCTTTTCTCTACATCCTCTTCCACAAGTGTTATTTCTTATCTTTTTTGATAAGAGCAATTCTAACAGGTGTGAGGTGATAGCTCATCATGGTTTTGATTTGTATTTCCACGATGATTAGTGATGTTGAGCACCTTTCCATGTACCTGTTAGCCATCTGTAAGTCTTTGGAAAATTATCTATTCAGTTCCTCTGACCATTTTTAATCAGGTTTCTTTTTTGTTGTTGTTGTATGAATTCTTTATATATTTTGGATATTAACCCCTTATTGGATATGATTTGCAAATATCTTCTCCCATCCAGTAGGTTGTCTTTTTGTTTTGAGTTTCATTTGATGTGCAGAAGAGTTTTAGTTTGACATCGTTCCATTTGTTTATTTTGCATGTGGCTATCCAGTTTTCCCAATGCCTTTTACTGAAGGGACTTTTCATTCTCATTATATTGTTCTTGGCTTTTTTGTTGTAAATTAGTTTTCCATATATGTGTAGGTTTATTTCTGGACTCTCAATTCTGTTCTACTGCTACGTGTATGTTTTCTGCCAATACCACGCTATTTTCGTTACTATAGCTCTGTACTATAATTCAAAATCAGAGACTGTGATACCTCCAGCTTTGTTTTTCTCAGGATTGTTTTGGCTATTTGGCATCTTTTGTGGTTCCATATAAATTTTAGCATTTTTGTTCTATTTCTGTGAAAAATATTGTTGGGATTTTGGTACAAGATTGCATTGAATCTGTAGATTGCTTTAGGTAATGTGGATATTTTAAAAATATTAATTCTTCCAATCTGTGAACACAGAATATCTTTCCGTTTCTTTGTGTCTTTAATTTCTTTCAGCAGTGTCTTACAGTTTTTAGTGTACATGTTTTTCACCTCCTTTGTTAGATTTATTTCCAGGTATTCTTTTTGTTGCAGTTGTAAATGGGATCGTTTTTCTTAGTTTCTCTTTCTGATAGGCCATTGTTAGTGTATAGAAACACAACAGATTTTTGCATATTTATTTTGTGCCCTGCAACTTTACTGTATATATTAGTTCCAATAGTTTTTTTGGTGGAGTCTTTAGAGTTCTTTCTATTTAAAATCATGTCATCTGCAAGAACGGACAGTTTTTCTTTGTTTTCAATTTGAATGCTTTTTCTTTTTCTTACCTAATTTCTCTGGCTAGGACTTCAATGCAATGTTTAATAAGAGTGGTGAGAGTGGGCATCCTTATTTTGTTCCTCATCTTAGAGGGATAGCTTTCAGTTTTTCACCATTGAGTATGATGTTAGCTGAGGGTTTTTTCATATGTGGTCTTTTTTATGTTCAAGTATGTCCCTTCTATACCCATTTTTTTGAGAGTTTTTATCATAAATGGATGTTGAATATTGTCAACTGCTTTGTCCGCATTTATTGAGATGATCATATAATTTTTATCCTTTGTTAATGTGGTATATCACATTGATTTAGGGGTGTTGAACCATCTTTGCATCCTTGGAATGAATCTCGCTTGATCATGGTGTATAATCCTTTTAAAGTATTGTTGAATTCAGTTTGCTGATATTTTGTTGAGGATTTTTGCATTTATGTTCATCAGAGATACTGGCCTGTAATTCCTTTTTTTGTTGTTGTTGTTTTGTCCTTGCCTGGTTTTGGTGCTAGGGTATATTATGGCATTATAAAATGAGTTCAGAAGAGTTCCCTCATCTTCATTTTTTAGGAAGAATTTGAGAATAGGTATCAAATCTTCTTTGAATATTTGGTAGAACTTACCAGTGAAGCTGTCTGATCCTGGACTGTTGTTTTTTTGACAGGTTTCTATTGATGTTTCAGTCTCCTTACTAGTGATCAGTCTATTCAGATTTTCTGTTTATGATTCAGTCTTGGAAGGTTGTATGATTCTAAGAATTTATCCATTTCTTCTAGATTGTCCAATTTGTTGGTGTATAGCTGTTAATAGTCTCTTATAATCCTTTGCATTTCTGTTATATCTGTTACTTCTCCTCTTTCATTTTTGATTGTTTTATTTGAGTCTTCTCTCTCTTTTTCTTAGTCTAGGTAAAGGTTTGTCAATTTTGTTAAAATTTTCAAAGAACCAGTTCTTAGTTTCACTTATCTTTTCTATTGTCTTTTTAGGCTCTTTCATTTATTTCTGCTCTGATTTTTACTATTTCCTTCCTTCCTTCTGACTTTGGGCTTTATCCTTCTTTTTCTTGTTCCTTTAGTTGTAAGGTTAGACTGAGGTTTTTCTTGTTTCTTGAGTTGGCCTGTGTAGCTATAAACTTCACTCTTGGTACTGCTTTTGCTGCATTCTGTAGGTTTTAGTATGTCATATTTTCATTTTCTTTTGTTTTCAGGTATTTTTGGATTTCTCCTTTGATTGCTTTTTACCCAATAGTTGTTCAGTAGCATGTTATTTAGTCTTCACATGTTTGTAATTTTTCCAGCTTTCTTGTAGTTGGTTTCTAGTTTTATACCCTTGTGGTTAGAAAAGATACTTGATATGATTTTGGTCTTAAATTTGAGACTTGTTTTGTGTCCCAAAATATGGTCTATCCTTGAGAATGTTCCATGTACACTTGAAGAATATGTATTCTACTGCTTTTGGATGGAATGTTCTTTAGATATCTATTGAGACTATCTGATCTAATGTTTCATTTAAGGCTCATTTTTGTTGTTGTTGACTTTGTCTGATCTATCCATTGATATAAGTGGGGTGTTAAAATCCCCTGCTATTATTGTCTTGCTGATGATTTCTCACTTTAGGTCTGTTAACAAGTCCTTTATATATTTTGGTGTTCCCATGTTAGGTGCATATATATTAATAAATGTTACGTTGTCTTATTAATGGATTGTTCCCCTTATCATTAAATAATGCCCATCTTTGTCTCTTGTTACCTTTTTGGGGTTTGAAATCTGTTTTGTCTAATAAGTATGGCTACGCCCAATTTCTTTTGGCTGCCATTTGCCTGGAGTATCATCTTCCATCCCTTCACTTTGAGCCTGTGTTTTCTTTAGAGCTGAGATGAATCTCCTGGTGACAGCGTATAGTTGGGTCTTGTTTTTAATCCATCCAGCCACTCTGTCTTTTGATTGGTGAAATCAATACACTTACATTTAGGGTGACTATTGATGTTTGAGTACTTAGTGCTGCCGTTTTATATTTTGTTTTCTGATTGCTATATCATTTCTTTTTCCTTGTGTTTCTGTCTACCATTTTAGTTATGTGGTTTTCTATGATTTTTTTTCTCAGTTTCCTCTTTTGTGTTGCTGCTTTAGATTTTTGTTATTATCATGGGCTTTGTATGAAATGTCTCATAGATAAAATAGTCCTTTTTCTGCTGATAACATCTTTTCTTCATTTGCCTTTACAGGTTCTCTTCTTTTCCCCTTCCCCCCTCTATGTTTTTTTGTCACATTGTCTGTTTTTATGTTGTGAGTTTGTTACCGAATTAAAGTAGCTATAGTTATTCATAATGCTACCCCACCATTTAAGTTATAATTGTTTGACAATCTAGTCTGATACGGAGTTGGAATTTTCTGATTCTGTGTACTTATCGCCCTAGTCAAAGTTTTGTGTACTTTTGTTTTTTCATTTCAGGTAGAAGTGCTCCTTCGAACATTTCTTGTAAGGCAGGTCTAGTGGTGGTAATCTCCTTCAGCTTTGGTTTTCTGAGAAAGCCTTTATTTCTCCTTTATGTCTAATGGATAACTTTGCTGGGTAGAGCATTCTTGGCTGACAGCTTTTAACCTTTCAGTATTATGAGTATGTCATTCACTTTCTCCTGGCCTATCAAGTTGATGCTGAGAAATCTGCTGATAGCCTAGTGGGGCTACCTTTGTAGGTTACTGTCTTTTTTCCCTAGCTGCCTTTAAAATTCTTTATCACTGAGTTTTGACAGTTTTAAAATAATGTGTCTTGGAGAGGTTTTTTTGCTTTGGGATTATTAGGTGTTCTATTAGCTTTGTGGACTTGAATATCCAGTTCTTCCCTAGGTTAGAGAAGTTCTCAGCTATTATTTCTTTAAATAAGCTCTCTGTTTCCTTCTACCTCTCTTCTCCTCTGGGATACTTGTTATCCTTATGTTGCCTTATCTAATGGAGTCATATAGTTTTCATAGAGTTTCTTTATTTTGAAAACATCATAGTTCTCTCTCCTACTTGAATATTTTCTAGATTTCTATCTTTGAGCTTGGTAATTTTCTCTTCCATATATATGGTCTGCTCTATTTCCAGTGCTTTCTAATGCATCCTTCATTTATTGAGTTCTTAAGCTCCAGAATTCCATTTTGATTCTTTTTTAGAGTTTCAGTCTCTTTGGTAAAGTATTAGTTTTGTCCATTAATTTTATTCCTGAGCTCATTGAACTGCCTTTTTGAGTTTTCTTGTAGCTCATTGAGTTTCTTCGTGACAGTTATTTTGAATTCTCTATCAGCTATATCACAATTTTCTGTGACTTTAAGTTTGATTTCTAGAGAACTGTCACTTTCTCTTTGTGATACCATATTACCATAGCTTTTCATGGTGCTTGATGGGTTGTTTCTCTGCTAGGGCATTTGAAGTAGTGAAAACCTTTCTTACTTAGGTAAAGCTTTGTTTACTTTGCTTCTCATAATTCAGCAGGTTGGTAATTAGAGGAATTTGTTTTATCAGTAGGTAGCACTACAGCATAATTTTCTGATTTCTCTTGTCTGAGCTGCCTTTGGCTATATTTGAGAATTGGCACTTTCCACCCTCCACCGCCTCTGCCAGAGGTGTTCCCAGTGTCTTCAGAGTTGCTGGTGCTTTGCTGCTGCCAGTGTTGCTGTTGTAGAAGTGAGGAGGGAGAAGTTAGGGGAGGGTTGTGTGTGCCTCAGCTTCTGCTGCCCTGTTTCCTGTGGCTGTGGGTGCTGCTGAAGCCAGGAGACCAGAATCATGGCTGCTGTCTCCTCTATGTGTTCCAATTCACCTGCCTTCAGATGTACAGATGTGTGAATCACTCTGGTATCCTGGTATGCTGGGCAGAGGAACCTTTGAGTTCTGCATGTTTAACTAGGTGTGGATTGAAGAGGAGAGATAACGGGAGTGTTTCACACTGCCATTGTGCTGACCTCACTCCCATAATGAAACTTTCAAAGGGTGACTTCCAACTTATGTGTTACTGACTGGGTGCTTTCCAATTATTAAAAAGTGGTAGGCATTAGGAAAGGACACCAAAACTACAGAAATGAGCTATGATGAAATCAGAGTCACTGGAATGCAACCAAAAAGAAAAGATATGAACAAAAGTTTCATAAAAAAGCATTCCCAGAGATAATACTGTCCAACTGTTTTTTACAGGGAAAGCTGATAACTGAAGGTTGCACATAAAGAATACAACTCATTTTTCCTAATTTTTCTTCAGCTGGTTTTACTGTTTTTCTGATTTATATCTATTTTTCTTATTATAAAACAGGATGATCTTCTGATCATAAAAGAAGCTCATACTGATTTTACTGCATTTAGAAAACTTGGAAGGCTTTAAAGGAAACTATCAAAGTCTATAGTCATCTTACTGTGTCTGTTAGTTTTTGCTTTGTGAAAAAACAAATCCAAAATTTAATGGCTTAAAAAATCCCCATTTATTTAATTCATAATTCTGTGGGATGGCTGGTTATATTTCTGTTCTGGGCTGAAGTGGTCAGCTGGAAGTTTGGCGTGTGATGGCGTGTGATGGCTGATGGCTGATGGCCTCATTCATATGTCTGGCAGTTGGCTGGCTGGTTGGTTTAGGGGGCCTTAGCTGGGATGGCTTGTCTCTGTTTCATGTGGCCTCCCACTTTCCTCCCACTATCCCAGGCTTCTTTACATGGCGGTCTCAGTGTTCCAGAAAGTAGCATGAGGGCAAAGTCCCACATGTGAGCACTTATTAAGCCTCTGCTTGTTTCACATTAGCCAATGCCTAATTGGCTAAAGGAAGTCTTGTGGCCAGGCTGGGAGTCAGATGAGATGATATTACTGAAGAGTAGTCCATTGGAAAGGCACTTACTGTGGCCAGTTTTACAAATAACATAAAAAGACATTTGGGTCATAATTTATATTCAGCATTGTGTCTTACAGTTTCCACTTAGGTAAGTTTTCATACTGTAATTTTTCTATTAAATATTCTTCAGAAATATTCTTAATGGTTGCATAATATTAAAATATGTGGTTGTACTACAATTTATGTACTTCCCTACTAAAAATGCTAGGTGACTTTTAATATTTCTCTATTCTAAAAAGAAAAAAACTCAATCTTTGATTTTGGTGCATATTACTGGATTGATTTATATAAATAATCTTGAAGCTCTTGATAAAGATTGCCTAACTACTCGCCAGAAAAATTGAAGCAATTATATTATCGGGAGCAGTGTCTGAGAATATCAAATTTACTACCATTTCATGGACCCAGGCTTATATACAATTTGGAAATCTTTGTCAATTTGATAGGTAAAAAGGTATATATTCAAATTTATCATTTTTATTATCTCAAACATTAATCATTTAAAAAATAAGGTAGCATTTTCTCTTGTAAGCCATTAGCTATTTTTTAGAAATTTTTAAATTGAAATAAAAATTTATATAAAAGATAAACTTGAGGTGGAAGATGTTTTAAATATGGTTTTATTTTTATAATAGGAAAACCACATACTTTGCCTTCAGTCTTTGCATCCTGTAATAGTAAGTGCAACTGTCAGAAATTTAAAAACGTTTTATGCTCAAAAAACATATATTAAAAAAAATAGAGATTGAAAGTAGATGCCAAGATACTATGGTAACATAAAAATCTGAATCTTTAAAAATTTGTTTTAGAGGTCATCTAGAAGGAGAAAAGGTTCTTTTAGGTGTCAGACTCAAAATACCCACCTTTAAGCAAATACTTAGGAGAATATCAGAGTGACAAAAAATTTATGTTTTGTGTGTGTGTGTTGGGGAAAAAAGCAGTAAATGTAATATTATTAACACTGCAAATCCTAGAATTTTGATTTTAATTGATTTTGTTACTTCATCGTGATCAAGTTTTAATAGAAGCATTAGATGTCATAGAATGTCATAAAAACAACTCCCCATATGCTGGATTCATATATTTTCCATCACAGGTTAGGTGATTAAAATTTCAAGCTTGATCTATACAATCTATGCAGTGTGAGAGTTTTGGTTGTTGTGAAGACCTTAACTTTTGCACTTCCTGACTTCTAAATAATTGCATAAAGTAGCTTTTCAAAATGTTTTTGAAGCGGAGATTGAGAAGATGTTTTGAGGACAGGCATATAACAAAAGCAAAACAGAGGAGAGAAGCTATTGGAAGCACTACTGGATGCGCTTCTGGTTGGGGCTGATGATGTGGGGGAACAATTTAAACTCAAGTGACTTTGACTAATTTTTAGACCTAAAATGCCTAGATAGATGCTTATCCCTCATTAGCAGTTGGTAATTTTATAACACGTGACTTTTAATAGAAAAGGGCAGAAAGAAGACAAAGAAGATTTTGAATTGAATGAAGGAGAGGAGGTAATTTCTTCAAGCTGTTGAAATACACTGATTGTGACTCTTGCAGTGAGAAAGGATGTATATTGTAGAAAATAAACCACTTGTGAGAATTTAGCAAGGAACAAAAAACCAATGGCAAAAGACTCACCTCCTACATCTAATATTTCTGCTATGGTCCCATAAAGGAAAACTAAAAGGACGTCAGCCTTAGGGTACATATGGCTTTACAGTGTATATTATATTTTCATTCCATGGTGTCTTTTACTTACTCAAAATTGTTTGCAAACATTTAATTCACGTGCTATAATTCAGGCCGTATGCCCCTGGAGATCATATGCTTTTTCCCCCCTTCTCTTCTATAAATGTTACAGGTATTGTATTTTCTGGATATAACAATGTCACATTATTTCATTTTTTACTTTGAGGACCCAAAGTTGTTTAAGACGTGAATGTCACATTTGGACAAGGAGAATCCAGCTGGAATCTTTGGTCACACAATAGTGACTAAAATTGTGATCACTGCATTCTGAATATGTTCTTGTAAAGAAAATGATATAACTCCTTCAAATTATTTTTTTGAGTAAAATAATTCTGTTAGGAAACTTCAGTTTTACATTACTTTTTAACCTGATAAGGTTGGTTGCTCAAATGTTCCTCAAACAAAGCAGCAAGTAACTCCCTCCCCACAACAATAACAAACAAGGAAAATGAGATATTCTCAATGCAAAAATATTTTTGAACATTTTTCTTTCCCATTAATATCTTATTTGTGTAATGGTACTGAAAAGTATATATAGTAATAATGCTCTGAAGAGTGAGAATTATCCTTTCAAGGCAACTTAAGATAAAATTGGTGCTTCAGTAATCTTGACAACATACCACACAACTAAGGTCTAGAAAATATTACAGATTATAATGTGAACTTTGTTAAACTCTTAAAACATTATAGTGGCTTGGTGGAATCTTTGTTAATATTATTGCCCCCTCCCACTCCATGATCATTTAATGAAAAGAATTTAACTCGATTGTATCAGATACAATTAAGTTCTGCATTTAAGAGTAACCTCAAAGTGACTTGATCAAGCTAGAGAATTAGTTCTCTCTCAAGTAACAGAAAGCTGAGGATAGTTTAGAATTGGCGTGACAGCTTATCAGAGTCTAAAGTCTCCTCCTATCTTTCTATCCACCTTATTTAACATGTGAATTCCATTCCTGAGTTTGCTATAGTTTTAAGGAAGTCCATCTTTCACATAAGCTTTCTAGCTAGCCAACAGGAAGAAAGGTGGCTGGGCAAAAGTGGGATGTACCAGTTGTCAGTTGTCCTTTAAAGATGCTTCCCTAGAAAACCAAGGTAAACTTCTACTTACATATCATGGGCCAGAACTTAGTCACAAAGCCATCCTTCATTGCAAGTGAGGCTTAGAATATTACCACCCTGAATATACTTCATTTCTGTTAGTAATGAAAAAGTGAAGTGTAGATATTAGATAGGCAATGAGACATCACTGCCTGATACATCTATTTTAAACTCGTGGAAGAGAAGAACATTTAGGTACAAACACATGACACATACTGTATTCTCTATATATTTGTTCCCTGACAGATTGCAAAGATCATGCTAACACCAGCTTGAGTGTCTGCTTCTTTGTCTACCCACTCCTACCACTTACCTCTTTGCAAAACTTTCTCTTCCTAACTTCTGTCACTCGATGGACACTGCTTACCTGAGCTCATGGGAGGACTATTCAGGAGCTCTTGGAAGTAAAGAAATGAAAGAATTTGAGAATCTAGAATCTTTCCAATGTAAAATTTGACTTAACTGGATAAATGGAATATATACCAGGAAAGAAAAGTGGTAATGAGTACATCTTCCATGAGAACAACAGAGTAGGAGATGTGAATAATATGGGAACACAAGGAAAGTGCTTCTCTGTGAATACCACTGAAGAACCTTGAAGATGAAAATGGAGAGTTTTAAAGAAACAAAAATTGGGGTGGAGGTAGAAGGGACTTTTTTTGAATTACAGTTACACGTGATATATTTTTATTTAAATCCATAACATATGCAGCTACCAAAATCATCAGCTTCAAGCAATACTTCTATCCAAACCTATTGAGATTCTCTATTACCTATTGAGTTTCATCTATACCTAATAATATTTAAGTTCTTCCACCAAATATCTCCTCTCCATTTGAACTATATCCTTATTGCTTCAGAATATACTCCTGGACTTCAGTTGTCTTTCTGATATATAAATGCTCTATTTAATGATCTACCTGGCAGAGGTTTTTTGTTTGTTTGTTTGTTTTTCTCTTTAAACAAGAGCACTTATGTGACTCTCTTAAATGTGCTCCAGCTAGGACTTCCTGCCATGCAGCAATGACAATGCAAATCTATATCTACTTTGACCCTTACCCATTCAGAGGGAGTTTTGCAGAACTCATGAAGGTCACAAAGTCACAGCCTTAATTTAAATCTTTTATCTACAATTCAAGTCCCTTATTATCTATTATACACTTTGCAAGATGCTAAAGCAATCTCAATAGCCCTCTGCCACTCCAAGCAGGAATTAACCAGCCTTGTGCTAATCCTCTTCTGATTACTATTAACCTATTTGCATAGAAAGTTCTGAATATAATATTAACACAAGAAACGGACATTGTACCTAGGTGACTGGGGATGGTGCAAGTGTAGGACAGTCTTTATCCTATTTTTACTTCATAGACTCTCAATTGAGTCCTTGGTTCATGTCACTTACATTTTTTAAGAAAATAGGTATTATTTAGTCTCCTTATTACCATATCTCTTTTCCTGCATTGTCTGGCTGATCTTTGAGTTTCTCTGAATTCTTTCACTTGACATATTCTGCTTCTAATAATCAACTCTGATAATATTCCACCGCCAGTGCATGGCCTCCCAGCTAGACTTTTTGTTTCCCTTATAGCTTGGTATAGCTGATTAGGTTCTGGTCCTTGGAATATGATTAGGAGTGAGGTTCTCTTAAAAGAAAGCAATTGACAGCACCTCCTTTTTTTTTTCTTTCTTCCTGATGGCTGGGAAATGGAGACAACTGGAGTATTGAACCGAGAGTTGGAAGTTTGGTTTTGAGGATGCAATCCATCCTGCTAGCCCTGAACCATACACCTCTGGATTATTACATGAGAAACAGATTTGACCTTCTTTAGGTTACTTGTTTTGTTTGGGGAGTAGAAGGAAGAAAAGAGAAGTGACTCTCTTTGTCTTAGCAGCATTACCATATGCTAACTGATACACTGGTTTAATTTAAGTTCTAGTTGACCTGATTTCCCTTGGGCAAGTTACTTATTCTGTAAATTTGTTCAATTATAAAATAAGAATAACATGTCTTCAAGGGTAGTTGTGGGAATCAAATGCAATAATACATGAAGTTTAATAATTTTGGAAGAAAAAATTTAAACTCGTGGAATAAGTATAACACAAGCTAGATCTTCCTTCTTGTTCCTAAGAGCTGGATTTTTGAGTAACAAACCACAAATACTTCATTGTTTTCAGAATAAATGCTAAATAGACGTAAAAACATATAGAACTCACTATATAGTGCCGTAATAATGTTTTCAAGAAAGCATGATTAATATAAGTTGCTTGAAAACATGGTCTGGGTGGCCTAAATTTCAAAATGAGACTCTCAGACATAAGGCTTGGCAGTTTAGAGACCTGATTTCTGTATTTGATTTAGGGATAAATTTATCTTTTCCTGTCTTGATTTTCTCTTTAAGGTAGAATATCTCACAATATTTGTAACTCAGTGAATAATAAACTGATAATTATGAGGGGCTTTAACTACACAAAGTTATTATCTATAATAACTCAAAAATTAGAACACGTGTAAAACATCTTAGGATATTTTCTGTTCTCAAGATAATCATATTATAGATAGCCTCATCGTATAAGGAAAATTCATAGGGCAAATCATCTTTTTTTTTTAGTTCAGAGACCATCTCATTGACTATTGGGAGACACAATTTCACTTAGTGACATTTTTACTTGTGTGGTCTCTTTTCCTCAATGTTCTTCATTCCCATGTATTTTATTTATACTACCAAGTATGAAAGATTTTTTTTCCTACTTGAGTTTGTACAACTATTTTCATTATGCAAAGACGTTGTTCATGAAACAGAAAACAAGGAATTAGTTTAATCACATAAAATTATTTTCCCCTTGTATTCAAGACCTTTTATTTTTGCCTGTCCCCACCCCAATTATGCAATCTTAGTTCTCTATACTTCCCAGTACAAACCTCTTACTAAGATGATTTTAAAAATGTGGTTTTTTAAAGAGGCACCAAGTGTTACTGAGATATTATTTGAGTCAATTAATACACATACATATACAGCACATTAGAAGCATCACACAATCATATACCAAATCATCTACAAAGTTTTGACATTTTGGTGAATATTAATGCATATATTATACTGTGTCTCCTGCAGACCTTGGAATAAAACTTGTATTGCCATCTCTGTGCATATGTTTGAAGATTTTATAAATGTGTAATTTATTAGAGAAAGCTTAGCCTTGGGTCTTTGCTTTTCTTTCAGACTTTTCTATTGTTATGGGTTAAATTGTGTCTCCTCAAACTCATGTGTTGAAGTCCTAACCTCCAGTCAGAAAGTGACTTTATTTAGAGATAAGATCTTTACAGAGGTAATTCAAGTTAAAATGAGGTCATTGGGGTGGGCCCTAATCCAATATGACTGATGTTCTTAGAGAAAGGGAAAATTTGGACACAGACACTCAGAAAGATAATTGAAGAGACATAAGGAGAAGACGACTATCTATAAGCCAAGGAGAAAGGCCTGGAACATTACCTTTTCTCATAGCTCTTAGCAGGAACTAATCCTGCTGACACCTTGATTTTATACTTCTTGCCTCCAGAACTGAGACAATAAATTTCTGGTGTTTACGTTACCCATTCTAGTACTTTGTTACTGAAACCCTAGCAAAGTAATATATGAATGATCACAAAACACAGTCCTTATTTTATAAAGAAACATACATAAGATATTTCAGTCAATGACACCACCTTTCATTTAGTTGGCCAAGAAAAACCTGGGAGCCATTCTTGATTTTTTTTTTTTTTTTTTTTTTTTTTTACTCTTATCGAAACTATTACCAAATATTTCTCGAATGCCATTGCTTCTCTTCATTACTACTACTGGTAGGAAGTCTAAGCCACTACAATATATTATCTGGAGTATTGAACTAGTCTACTAACTGATCTACTTGCTCCCATTCTTATCTACAATCCATTCCTTATTAACAGTTATATTTAACTAAATAGAACATGTAGATAATTTCATGTCTCTTCTCTACCTGGAACCCTTCTGTAGCTCATAGTGAAATCCAGACTTCTTAGCTGGTTCAGCAGGCCCTGCATGGATGGTTTATGTCCTGTATTCCTTTTAAAACACGATTCTGCTTTGGGCCTAAGGGAGTACCCAACAATGCCCTTGTTTTCATGACTAGAAAACTAGACAGAATCTTTAACTGTTTTTAAGATACTGGGCAATATGCAGTGAGGGACTGAAATCTCTGAGAAGGGAAACAAATGAGCTGAGCACTATGATCATCTGGTTTTCTGTCTGGAGGGTCTTCCTGGGAATGGGGCTGAAACAGAGCATGGTACTGTCACCAAGAGATATCAGAGTTCCAGGCTACAGAGGCATTTAGAATTTGCAGAATAGGGTACTGGGAATAAAGGAGCTTTGCTAAGAGGAAGCTCCAGAATTCTGTGTCAGGCAATCTGTGGAGGCTTTGGCTGAGTACTTACCTGTGCGTGTACAGACTGAGACCCTGTGAAGCCAGGCAAAATGCCAACTGTTGGGAGGAAACAACCACGAGGGAGTAGTAAAAACAATGTATGGAGCTCACACAAGGCTGGATGACCAAGTTCAGACCAGACTTCAATCTGACTGAAGAGTAATCATTGAAAACTCTCAGCATTTAGTAGCATCTGCAGAAAAACCATACATAAAGAGTAGAGCTAACATATCTCTAAAGTAAAATCTATACTAGACTCTCACTAACCAAGTTAAAATGCAAGCCTTGAAAGGATCAAACTGATGTGCAAGTAAATTGATAACCTCTTGGAACAAAACTCAGTACTTTGTTAAGGAACGCAAAATATCCAGACACTCAACAATGTAGCATCCACGACATGAAATGACTACTAAAAATTCACTAGACATACGCAGAAGATTATGACTCCTGATCAGGATTAAAACCATTCAATAAAGATTGATTCAGTTGTAATGAGAGAGAATGAGAAGAAAAGATAAGGCTTTAGAAAAGTTATAATAAAATTCTTCAAGGATTTAAGGAAAAATATGAAAATGACAGACAAATAGGAAATCTCAATAGAGAATTGGAATAAATATATATACACATATATACATATATGTATATATATAAAATACCAACTGATAATTCTAGAACTTAAAACATAATATCTGAATTGAAATTTTCACTAGATTAAACATTGCAGAAGAAAACATTTAATGTGCAGGTGGGCAATAGAAACTGTTCAAAATGAATGACAGGAAAAGTCTGAAAACAAATCTTAACGCCTCAGTGACCCATGGACAATATCAGTACATCTATCATATGTGTAATTGCAGCAACAGAAAATGAGATAAATTGAAAATTTTTAAAGAAATAATAAACGTTGTTTGGTAAAAACTATAAACTCACTAATCCAAGAAGCTCAGCAAGCCCCAAGTAGCATTGACACAAAGTGAAATACAAGAAACATCATAATCAAATTGCTGGAAATCAGTGACATAATCTTAAAAGCAGTCAGGGAAATAAGATGCACTGCACATAGTAGAACAACAATTAAAGATAACCACTGACATCTCATCAGGAACTATGCAAGCCAGAAGACAACAATGACTTTTCAAAGTCCTAACAGAAAAAAGGTCAACCTAGAATTATATATTCTGTAAAAATATTTTTCAAAAACAAGAGTGAAATAAGGACATAGTCACACACACAAAACCTCCAAGGATTTGTTTCTTGTAGGCCTGTGCTAAAAGAAATGTTAAAGGAAGTTCTTCTGGCAGAAGAAAAATGAGACCAGATGAAAATTTGTATTAGAAGAAGGAATAAAGGGTTCCAGAAATAGGTAATATGCAGACAATGAAATATTTTTTTCTAGTTACTAATTTATTTAAGAGACAATTGACTTTAATGCAAAACAATAACAATGTATTATAAGATTTACCATATGTGGAAAAAAATTATAAAAACATCACTACAAAGCATTGGGGGTTATAAATGGAAATATAAAGTTTACATATAGAATGATATAATTATGAAAATTTAAGATGCATATTGTGCATTTCAGCACAACCACTAAAAAAAACAAAACAGGACAGGTTAAAAGCCAATAGAGAACATAAAATGAAATGTAAAAATTATTCAATTTATCTAAAGGTAGGAAAGAAGGAAAAGGAATAAAGAGTAGATGGAACAATAAAAATCAAATTGCAAGATGGTATTACTTAATATAAATTACTACATTAAATGTTGATAATCTAGCCACTACTACTAAAAGACATTTTCAGTTTGGGAAAAAAACAAAACCTAATTATTTGCTATTTATAAGAGAAACACATTACGCATAAAACTTGGGTTAAAAGTAAAGGATAGAAAAACACATACCATGAAAACACTAATCATAAAAATGTGGGACTGGCTGTATTAATTCATCCAGAAGATATAACAACCCTAGATGTATATTTCCTTAATAACAGGGCTTCAAAATACACAAAGGGAAAACAAAACTGAAGGAATAAATAGAAAAGTTACAGTTGGATATTTCAACATTCTTCTTTAAGTAATTGATGGAGAAGTAGAAAGAATATAATTATAAAAACTTGAATAATACCATTAATATACTCAAACCAATCACCATAGAACACTATGGCCCCACAAATGCAGAATATACATTTTTTTCATGTATGCAAAACATTACCAATGTGTCTAAATTTGAAAGGATTGAAATTATATATAGTATGTTCTCTGACCACAATTATGCTGTTGAAAATTAATAACAAAAGATGTAGAGAATCCCTAAATATTTGGAAATTAAGCAGCATACTTCTAAATAACCCACTGATCAAAGAATAAATCATTAGGGAGCTCCTATCTAGACTGATCTAGATAAAAATAAAGGAAATAGAAATTACTATATCAGGAATAAGAGACATCACTCTAGAATCTACTAGCGTAGTAGGTTAATAAGAAACATTACGAACAATTTTATATAAATACATTTGCTAACTTGGATGAAATGAATAAATTCCTTAAAAGATACAATAACCAAAACTGACATAATAAGAAACATCTGAATAGCCCTATATTTTAAAAGAAATTAACCTTAAGATTAAAAACCTTCCCACAAAGAAAACTCCAAACCCAAGATAGCTTCACTTATGAAGTCTATCAAACATTTAAGGGATAGTTAGCACAAAATTTTAAATATTTTTTCCCAAAAAAATGCTTTCACAATCTCCTACACTCAGTACATCACAGAACTTATTATTCTATGTTATTACTGTCTGTTTTCACATCTCTCATCTACTACCCTGAAGCCAACCTTTTAACTATGTATCATCAATAACCAGGATGATGTTTGGTACAGAATTTGTGCTAAATAAATATATGTTGATATTTTTTTTCAAGTAAACATGGGTTAAAATTAACTTTATACTCCCACCAGTAATATACAAAGATTCTGATGATTCCACAGCCTAACCAGCACTTTATGGTATCAGTCTTTTTGATTGTAGCTATTTCTGAGGGTGTGTAGTGGTATTTCATCATGGTTTTAACTTGCATTTCTTTCTGGCTAATAATGTTGAGCATTTTCATATGACCATATTGGCCAATTGTATATCTTCCCTTGTGAGATTCCTATTTAAGTCTTTTGCTCATTCTTTGACTTTAATGTGTGTGTGTGTGTGTGTGTGTGTGTGTGTGTGTGTGTGTGCATGTTATATTTTATCTGCTTTTTAAAATGCATGTTATATTTTATTTAAGGAGAGACAAAATACTCTAAAACCTGTAGACAAATGATTAAAAACAGGAATTTTGAAAATTTAGAATTGGATGTGATGAGATTGAATAGCTCAAGATAAACTGATTCTTCAGTTAGTGTGGACCAAACTAACAGCAATGGTAGGAATGAAATCACTATGCCAAAACAAGACAAAAGCAATACATAACAACTCCAAACCAATCAACAGCCAACCAAGCCACCATTCCTTCCATTAAAAATAAGTATCATGCAAAAGTCAAAGGTAAGAAATTACAATGGTAGGTGACTTTCATTTCTGTGGGGTTCATTTTGTTGATTAAAAAAAATTCCTCACTATATTTTATGCAGCAAAATTTTGCAAAATAATTCTGAGGTCACTCACTCTAAAACTGCAATTTTGATTGGACACAAAACAAAGTACAAAAATAGGTTTCCTACCTTCTTTGTAAATGGAACAGCTTACTAATATCAAGAATTTCTGGGCTTCCCTGGTGGCGCAGTGGTTGAGAATCTGCCTGCTAATGCAGAGGACACGGGTTCGAGCCCTGGTCCAGGAAGATCCCACATGCTGCGGAGCAGCTAGGCCCGTGAGCCACAACTACTCAGCCTGCACGTCTGGAGCCTGTTGCTCCGCAACAGGAGAGGCCATGATAGTGAGAGGCCCGCGCACCGCGATGAAGAGTGGCCCCCGCTCGCCGCAACTAGAGAAAGCCCTCGCACAGAAACGAAGACCCAACACAGCCCTAAATAAATAAATAAATAAATAAATAATTTTTTAAAAAGAATTTCTATAAAATATTTAAATATGGCAATGAAATATTTTAAAAACATTTTAAAAAATATAATTAATTTTATATTTATTTTAAATTATATTATAAAAATAATATTTTTTAAAAATAATTAAAAATAAGTCATATGTGTAACAAGGACAGGCTATGAGGAGAGATCAACCTGTTAAACCCAAAACTGACTTTGCCACGGGTATTTTAAATGTATAAACTTCTACATAAGTGTAATCATTACCATTGCATAATACATAGGATAATATAGTCAAAGAATCCAAAAATACACATCTATATTTGATGTATTGAAGAATGAAATTATCTGAAATATTAATGTCTGGCTACTGTCTTTCAAATTTGCATGGTATGAAATTTCCACAGAAACAAATGTGAAGACAATAAAATTCTTAGTGTTTAAGTTAAAAACATTCTTTACTGATGGTACAAAAGCAGTGACAAGGAGAACCACAGATATTGTGGGTTATAGAAAAATAGATTGCAAGTTCCATTTATGTTATGACAATATGAGCAGTTCATAGGCTTACTCGAAAATTATTAAAAAACCTCAACCAATTAAAGTCTCTGGAAATGGTCCTATGGACATACAGCAAATGAAGTAACTTTATTCAAGAAAATCTACTAAAACTCAGAATACCGAATTTCTGGCATTTGAACCACAACCCATTTCCTCTGAATCTAGTGTGAGGAAACTCCACTCCAAGTGGGTGTGGCCAAGAACACAAGGCTCCCTTTTCCTCAGGCTCTCAGTTGAGGGCTACAGTGTCTTCCTGGGAAGGGCAAGGCAAGGCAGGGCATCAGCATTTCTTAACCCATTCTCCAACCTGCTGTAGAGGCTAAGTTCATAGATAGCGCCACGAAGAGATATGGTCTTTCTTCTTCCACATAGCCCCCACTCATGTGATAGAGGCAGAAGGTTGGGCACTGTAAAAAAAAAATTTGTATTAAAGCATAGTTGATTTACAATATTATATTAGTTTCAGGTATATGGCATAGTGATTCAGTATTTTTACAGACTATACTCCATTAAAGGTTATTACAAAATAATGACTATAATTTCCTGTGCTGTACAATATATCCTTGTTTCTTATCTATTTTATACATAGTATTGATAGTGTGTACCTCTTAATCCCATACCCCTATCATGCTCCTCCCCCCTTCCCTCTCCCCTGTGGTAACCACTAGTTTGTTTTCTATATCTGAGTCTGTTTCTGTTTTGCTATATACATTTGTTTGTTTTATTTTTTAGATTACACATATAAGTGATATTATACAGAATTTGTCTTTCTCTGACTTATTTCACTTAGCATAATAACTCTCCAAATCCATCCATGTTGTCGCAAATAGCAAAATTTTATTCTTTTTTTTATGGCTGAGTAATATTCCTGTGTGTGTGTGTGTGTGTGTGTGTGTGTGTGTTTATATATACACACACACACACCACATCTTCTGTATCCATTCATCTGTTGATGGACCTTTAGTCTGCTTTCGTATCTTGGCTATTGTAAATAGTGCTGCTATGAACATTGGGGTACATATATCTTTTAGAATATAGTGTGTTTTTATATATAGTTGGATCTGATTTGCTAATATTTTGTTGAGAATTTTAAAATCTATATTAATCAAAGATACTGGCCTGTAATTTTCTTTCTTTGTATTATCTTTGTCTGATTTTGGTGTCAGGATAATGGTGGTTTTTTAGAATGAATTTGGGAGTATTTCATCCTCTTCAAATTTTTTGCAATAGTTTTAGAAGAATAGGTGTTAGCTCTCCTTTATATGTTTGGTAGAATTCTCCTGTGAAGCTGTTTGGTCCTGGACTTTTGTTTGCTGGGAGTTTTTAAAATATTATTATTACAAATTCAATTTTTCTATTAGTAATTGGTCTGTTCAGATTGTCTGTTTCTTCTTGATTCAGTCTTGGCAGGTGGTATGTTTCTAGAAATTTGTCCATTTCTTATAGGTTGTCCAGTTTGTTTGTACATAACTTTTTGTAGCATTCTCTAATGATTTTTTTTTGTATGTCTGTGGTAGTGGTTTTTATTTCTACTCTTTTTATTTGTTTTTTGGGTCCTCTCTCTTTTCTCCTTGGTAAGCCTGGCTAAATATTTATCAATTTTGTTTTTAAAAATGCAGCTCTTAGTTTCATTGATATTTTCTATTGTTATTTTTGCCTCTGTTTATTTCTTCTCTGATCTTTATTTTTTCCTTCCTTCTGCTGTGGCTTTTTTCTTCTTTTTTGAATTCCTTTAGATGGTAGATTAGGTTGTTTATGTGAGATTATTCTTGTTTTTCGAGAAAGACCTGTACTGCTATAAACTTCCCTCTTATAACTGCTTTTGCTGTATCCCATAAATTTTTGAAAATTGTGTTTCCATTTTCATTTGTGTCAAGTTTTTTTTTGGATTTCCTCTTTGATTTTTTTCATTGACACATTGGTTCCTTAGTATCATGTTTGGTCTCCATGTGTTTGCTCTTTTTCCATTTTTATTTCTGTAATTGATTTCTAGTTTCATACTCTTGTGGATGGAAAAAATGCTTAATATAATTTCTATCTTCTTAAATTTGTTGAGACTTGTTTTGTGGCCTAGCATGTGATCTATCCTAGAGAATATTTCATGTGCACTTGAAAAGAATGTGTATTCTGCTGTTTTTAGATGGAATGTCCTGTAGATATCCATTAAGTCCAACTGGTCTATTGTGTCATTTAAAACCACTGTTGCCTTATTGATTTTCTGTCTGGATGTTTTGTCCATTGATGTAAGTGGAGTGCTAAAGTCCTTTACTATTATTGTATTATTTTCAATTTCTCCCTTCATGTCTGTTAATATTTGTTGTATATATTTAGGTGTTCTTATATTGTGTGTATTTGTTAATGAGTATAATATCCTCCTCTTGTATTGATCCCTTTATTATTAAATAATGCCCTTCTTTTCTTTTGTTATAACCTTTGTTTTAAAGTCTACTTTGTCTGATATGAGTATTGCTATGCTCACTTTCTTGTCATTTCCTTTTGGATGAAATGTCTTTTTCCATCCCCTCACTTTGTCTCTGTGTCTCTTTAGCTCTGAAATGAGTCTCTTGTAAGCAGCATATAGATGGGTCTTGTATTTTATCCAGTCAGCCAACCTATGTCTTTTGATTGGCGCATTTAGTCCATTGATGTTTAAAGTAATTACTGATAGGTATGTACTTACTGCCATTTTATTACTTGTTTTCCAGTTGTTCTTGAAGTTCTTCTCTGTTCATTTCTGTTTCTTCCCTTGTGGTTTGATGATTTTCTTTGGTCGTATGCTTATGTTTTTCTTTTTAGTTTTTTTTTTTTTTGTATCTATTGTAGGTTTTTGATTTGTGGTTACCATAGTGTTCATATATGTTGACCTATATCTTTTTGTTTTAAATTGGTTGTCATTTAAGTTCAGACACGTTCTAAAAGATTAACATTTTTTACCCTGCTCCCCACATTTTGTGTTTTTTATGTCATATTTTACACCTTCATGTTTATTTCTTAACTGTTTGTTGTAGTTATAGTTGCTTTGACAATTTTTTTTGACTTTTAATCTTTCTACTAACTTATTTAAATGGTTGATCCTCTGTCCTTACTATATATTTGCCTCTTCCAGTGAGGTTTTTCCTTTCCTGTAGATTCTTTCTTCTTTTTCACTTCAAGAAGCTCCTTTAACATTTCTTTTAGGGTAGGTTTATTATTGATGAACTCTTTCAGTTTTTGCTTGTCTGAGAAGTGCCTTTATCTCTCCTTTAATTCTAAGTGAATATCTTGCTGGGTAGAGCATCCTAGGTTTCAGGTTTTTCCCTTTCAGCCCTTTAAATATATCGTGCTACTCTCTTCTGGCCTGCAAAGTTTCTGCAGAAAAGATAGCTTTAGGGGGCTCCCTTTTATATGACTTTTTCTCTTGTTGCCTTTAGAATTCTCTTTATTTTTTAATGTTCGCTATTTTAATTAAATGCCTTGGGTTCATCTTGTTTGGGACCATCTGTGCTTCCTGTAGCCGGATATCTGTTTCCTTCTTCAGGTTTGGAGAGTTTTTAGCCACAATTTCATAAAATACATTTTTGATGCTCTTCTCTCTCTTCTCCTTCTGGGACCCTGGCTAATGTAAATGTTGATATGCTTAATGTTATTCCAGATATGTCTAAAAGAAAAACTCACTTTGGATTAGAACAAATCTCGAATACTGAAATCAAAAACCATTCTTGCAAGGACAGTTTAATTAAATTGAGATCCAACTATATGCTATCTACAGGAGAAACACTTTAGCTTCAAAGATACAAACAGATTAAAAGTACAAGGAAGGGAAAAAGATTTATCATGCAAACTGCAACCATAAGAAAAGTGTGCTGGCTACCTTAATATCAGACAAAATAGGCTTTAGTGTTAAAAATGTTCTAAAGTTGTGGTGGCAGTTCTACACATCTTGAATATACTAAAAAACATTGTACAGTTTATAAATGTATGGATTGTATTTTTACTAGTCGTATATGATCCCTCTAAATGCATTAGGATTATATTGAAAATATTCACCCAAAGCAAAATAATTTAAATACCACCATGAGGCTAAAAAGATGGCAACTGTCATCCACAGTCTAAAATTTTTATATTCATCAAAACAACCCTATTATTTTACTCTTCTTTCGTCAGATGAAGAAACTAAGTGATTTTCCTGAGATCAGTTGATAATGAGAGACTTAGGACTAGCATCTCAGAATTTGGACTTGGTTTATTTATATACTTAATTTTGACTTGACTGTCTACTATATGTAAAAAAACTCTACTTGGAATTGAGGATTCAGTGGAAAATAAAAACAGAAATGGATCCTGTCTTCTTGGGTATTACAGTCCAGTGGGAATAAGGACAGTATTCTAATAACCACAACTGTGGTGAGTGTTATAAAGAGTGGACTGGCAGTGCTGTGATAGAGTGAAAGTAATTTGACAGCAGAGGGAAGTCATAGAAGGCTTTCTTGTGACAATGGCAAGTGAGCTGAGTTCTGATGGAAGACCAGGCACAGGTAGGGAGGGGTGGAGAGAGTATCTCATGGAGTAGAATAGCAGCAGATCTGTGGTTGAAGAGAGCAGAGTACACTTGACAAATAAAAAAGAGGCTTGTTTTGCTGGCCCATTGAGCTACCCAATAACTCAGAATGTAAGATTGTTTTTAAGATGCAAAATTTGGTTTCCTTGGATATGAATTTGTTATTATAATTTGTTATTTCTTTGTAAGTATTGCTTTTGGGTTTAAAGCGTTTGAAATAAATAATACTTGAATGATATCATATCTTCTTTGAAATCCCACAGATTTAGTGTGGAATAGTTTTTATGAAAATCTTAGAAAATCTTAGACAATATTTCCATTTGTTATGGGAGATTACTATATTATATAAAAAGCATAATACAAAATCAGATATCCAAATTGTGAGAAAATTCTAGACTTAGGCATTTTTATACTGCAAAATGGAACAGCCCAAATTTTCATTCAATCTTTGATGTTCTTACCAGCATCTTATTTTAATATACTGTATCTTTAGCCAGCAAATGTAGAGCAGCTAAAATACAACATTAAAGACTCAGTGGTGCATATCTGATTGAATAACCAATAAACAAAATACAGTGTTTCATTTTCCCTGAAACTGCAGGCCTTATTTTTGCAAAGACAGATCATGAAGGCAAAAAATAGGTCTATCCTGAGAATTTGATAGTTTAATTTCTTTTTCCTGAATTTCTCTACTATCCTGTATGTTTCTGTCATTTTCTCTACCAAAAGTAGGGTGAGTCTAATGAACAAATTGTGAAAGGACCTCTTCTGCATACTCTTTCAATATGAAACTGATTTGAGATGAGGGTAAATATAGAAAGTTTGTAAATGGATTACCTTATGTAGTCCATAAGCAGAAGAAACTAGACCTTTGTCTTTTGACATCTAACATGTAGACCAAGGTAGAAATATCCATGGCAGCATTGATCTGTAGACCTATTTGTGGAGTCCACGACATGATTTAGAATTATTTAAATTAGTTTATCAACATTTGAACCTTAGGTGTTACTTATATAAAAGGTTTGTCTTCTCATAAAAATATCAGACAATTTGGTAGCACTGGGTCCACAATAATTAATTGAAATGGCAATTGTGCCTTTTAAAAAGCAGTGAACTCTCTAGTTTGTCACCATCTCCATCTGGCCTTCTTCATTTATTTACATTACTTGCTAAGCACCTTTAGGCATTTGATTATTTTAGCACCTGTATTACTGTTCTTTGTGTGCAAGAAAGTAGAACTGAACATGTTAAGAACTCTTAAGAGGATGATATTTTTACTCAACTTGCAAGCTAGCAAGTTAGGCTTGCTGCAGTTTTACGAATGCTGGCAGAAGACACGAGACTCTTGGGTCAAAGACAAAGGACTTTATTAATAGCAGTAGCTACAGTGTCAGCATTTTCTTTTACCAATTCTGTGAACCCAAATTCCTACAGGGTGATTTGTGTATGATATTGAATAAAATCTGACCTACATACAGATTCTGTTTTCATGCATTCCAGATCAGGAACGAATCTTTATGGCTGAGAGAAATTTTAGAATTTTGAGTGGTTAGAATGTTGAGGACTAATTGAATGTAGATTTGTTATTAGATTAGTATTTTATTAGGTATATATATCTATGTGAAATTTATATTTTTATCAAATTAAGGTGATTTTAAATTTTTAAATTTTGAGATAATTTTAGATTAATGGAAGAATTACAAAAGTAATAGAGTTTCTGAAACTTTTCACCCAGTTTCCCCTTATGTTAACATCTTATATAATCACAAGACTCTATCAAAGATAAGAAATTAACCATGGTACGATATTATTAGATAAACGACAAAATTTATTCAGATTTCACCAGATATTTCATTTATTTCTGTTTTTCTGGTTCAGGATCCAACCCAGCATCTCATATTGCAAATAGTTATCATGTTTCCCTAGTCCCTACAATGTGTAAGAGTTTCTCAGTCTTACTTTGTATTTTATGGTCTTGACCCTTGTGAAGAGGATTGGTCACTATATTATAGAACACCTTTTCTTTTTTTCCTCCCCCCCGCCTCCCTTTCTTCCTTCCTTTCTTCCTTCTCTCTTTCTGCTTTTGGTATCAGGGTGATGCTGGCCTTGTAGAATAAGTTTGGACTTATTTGGTTTTTTCCTCTGCAGTTTTTTGGAATAGTTTGAGAAAAAGTATTTAAATAAGTCATCACATAAATATATATGAGAGGAAGACACCCCTTGTGATCCAGTGACAGCTGCTGAAAATGCATTTAATAATCTTTAAGTTAACTAAATTGATTTAATTCCTAATTAAAACTCTTATTAACCCGGAAATAAACTCTTGATGAAACCCTAGATTCTCAACATTACATATTTTACTCAATAGTTACTTGCAGATGAATTAACGTTAGTTACAAGTTATTAAATATAAAAATTTAAATCACAAAAGTACCAGAAATATGTAGTGAGATATTTGTATAATTTGGGAAACATGATGTCAAAAGTAATAACAAAAAAGTTTAAATGATTTTGACTATATGATAATTTAATTCTTTACCACCAAATATAAATAAACAAAATACAGGTATTATCAAAGTAAGTTAACCACTACACTGAAAAAAAATGCTTGCAACATATATGGTAAGAATATCCATTAATATAAAATGATTTCTTACAAAGTAATGAACAAAAGATGAATTCAACAGCTGACTAGTAGAAATTCGTGAAAACACGTTTAACAGGAATGTAAAAGTGTCCAAATAAGTATGGAAATATGTTCAAATTAATAGAATTAATCTTCAAATTAGAGCCACATTTTTGTCCAACAGGGCATATAAGAAAACATTAATTTCAATGTATAGATTTAGTTACAGTGTAGGGAAGCCACTTTTACGCACTGAAGTGGGAATGTTATTTGGTCTGACATTGAGTATATTTTGACAACTATCAAAACCTCTGAAACAACCTAACAAGTTCATTTCTAATTTTCCCCCCAAGCAAACAATTGTACAAGTTTACCAAATTATATAAACAAGTACCTTTATTATAATGTCTTATTTATAATAACAAAAAGGGTGTGTGTATTGCTCTGTGAAACCACTTAAATACATATAGTATGAAGATTAGTAAAATAAACTATGTAAAATACCAGGTAACCATTAAACTATTTATTGATAGAAGTTAAGTGAAAATATCAGCTTATATCACTATATGCATATGTATGTGTATGTGTGTGTGTGTATGTGTATATATATATATATATATATATATATATATACATGTAAACTCTTCTCTAAATTTAAACATCAAAACGTTAGCAGTAGTTTTCTCTGATGGTAGCATTATGAAAACTTTTCCATTTATTTTGTTGTTTTAAAGTTATTTAAAACAACAGTTTATTTTTTAAAGTTAATTTTCTTAATTTTTAGTGGTATGGTTGATTTACAATGTTGTGTTAGTTTCAGGTGTGCAGCAAAGTGAATCAGTTATACATATGCAAATATCCACTCTTTTTTTTTAAGATTCTTTTCCCATGTAGGAAATTACAGAGTATTGAATAGAGTTCCCTGTGCTATACAGCAGGTTATTATTAGTTATCTATTTATATATATTAGTGTGTATATGTCAGTCCCAGTCTCCCAATTTATCCCTCCCTCCCCCCAATCCCCTCATAATCGTGTTTGTTTTCTACATCCATCACTCTACTTCTGTTTTGTAAATAAGTTCATTTGTATTCCCTCTTTTTTTACATTCCACATATAAGTGATATCATGTGATATTTGTCTTTCTGTGTCTAACTTACTTCACTCAGGATGACAATCTCTAGGTCTATCCATGTTGCTGCAAATGGCATTATTTTGTTCTTTTTTTAAAGCTGAGTAATATTCCATTGTATATATGTACTACATCTTCTTTGTCTAGTTCTCTGTTGATGGACATTTAGATTGTTTCCATGACCTGGCTATTGTAAATAGTGCTGCAATGAACATTGGGTGCATGTATCTTTTTTTGAATTGTGGTTTTCTCTAGATATATGCCCAGGAGTGGGATTTCTGGGTCATATGGTACTTCTATTTTTAGTTTTTTAAGGAACCTCCATACTGTTCTCCATAGTGTCCATACCAGTTTACGTTCCCACCAACAGTGTAGGAAGGTTCCCTTTTCTCCACAGCCTCTCCAGCATTTATTGTCTGTAGATTTTTGATGGTGGCCATTCTGACCAGTGTGAGGTGATACCTCATTGTAGTTTTAATTTGCATTTCTCTAATAATTAGTGATGTTGAGAATCTTTTCACGTGCCTTTTGGCCATCTGTATGACTTCTTTGGATCTTTCCCCAGTTTTTGATTGGGTTATTTGTTTTTTTTTGTTTTTGTTTTTTGATATTAAACTGCATGAGTGTTTGTATATTCTAGAGATTAATCCCTTGTTGGTTGCTTCGTTTGCAAATATTTTCTCCCATTCTGAGGGTTGTCTTTTTGTTTTGTTTATGGTTTCCTTTGCTGTACAAAAGCTTTTAAGTTTAATTAGTTACCATTTGTTTATTTTTGTTTTATTTTCATTACTCTAGGAGGTGGATAAAAAAGCTCTTGCTGCGATTTATGTCAAAGAGTGTTCTGCCTATGTTTTTCTCTAAGAGTTTTATAGTGTCTGGCCTTACATTTATGTCTTTAATCCACTTTGAGTTTATTTTTGTGTGTGGTGTTAGGGAGTGTTCTAATTTCATTCTTTTCCATGTAGCTGTCCAGTTTTCCCAGCACCACTTACTGACAAGACTGTCTTTTCTCCGTTGTATATTCTTGCCTCCTTTGTCATAGATTAGGTGACCATAGGTGTGTGGGTTTATCTCTGGGCTTTCTATCCTGTACCCGTGATCTATATTTCTGTTTTTGTGCCAGTGCCATACTGTCTTTTTTTTTTTTTAATTAATTAATTAATTAATTTATTTATTTATTTTTGGCTGTGTTGGGTCTTCGTTTCTGTGCGAGGGCTTTCTCCAGTTGCGGCGAGCGGGGGCCTCTCTTCATCGCGGTGCGCGGGCCTCTCACTGTCGTGGCCTCTCCCGTTGCGGAGCACAAGCTCCAGACGCGCAAGCTCAGTAGTTGTGGCTCACGGGCTTAGTTGCTCCGCGGCATGTGGGATCCTCCCAGACCAGGGCTCGAACCCGTGTCCTCTGCATTGGGAGGCAGATTCCCAACCACTGCGCCACCAGGGAAGCCCGCCATACTGTCTTGATTATTGTAGCTTTGTAGTATAGTCTGAAGTCAGGGAGCCTGATTCCTCCAGGTCCATTCTTCTTTCTCAAGATTGCTTTGGCTGTTCAGGGTCTTTTGTGCTTCCATATAAATTGTAAAAATTTTTTTTCTAATTCTGTGAAAAATGCTATTGGTAATTTGATAGGGATTACATTGATTCTATAGATTGCTTTGGGTAGTATAGTCATTTTCACAATATTGATTCTTCCAATCCAAGAACATGGTATATCTCTCCATCTGTATGTGTCATCTTTGATTTCTTTCATCAGTATCTTACAGTTTTCTGGGTACAGGTGTTTTGCCTCCTTAGGTAGGTTTATTCCTAGGTATTTTATTCTTTTTGTTGAGATGGTAAATGGGATTGTTTCCTTAATTTCTCTTTCTGATCTTTTGTTGTTTATCTCCATTTTAAATATTTTTTACTATGGGGATAATTTTATTATACAATAAAATAACAATATTTAAAAATAATTTTAGTTCCTATCAACAGTTGACTAAGCCTTTTAGGCATGAGAATAATTTTTACACTATTATTATTTTTATTGTAATGGATATATTTACAGTTGATCTCATTATTTGCTGTAGTCATATTTTATAAAAAGTGTTTGCAAACACTGAATTAATGAATACTCAATCATTGCTCCTAGGAGAAATATGGGAGTAAGTTCCTGTGAGCTTCTGCTCGCAACATTTTCATTAAATAAGCAATACATATCATTGTTTTATGTATGTTTCTATATAAAAATACCTAATTTTTTTTAAACCATCTTTATTGGAGTATAATTGCTTTATAAAGGTATGTTAGTTTCTGCTTTATAACAAAGTGAGACAGCTATACATATACATATCTCCGCATATCTCCTCCCTCTTGCGTCTCCCTCCCACCCTCCCTATCCCACCCCTCTAGGTGCTCACAAAGTACCAAGCTGATCTCCCTGTGCTATGCGGCTGCTTCCCACTAGCTATCTATTTTACATTTGGTAGTATATATTAGTCCATGCCACTCTCTCACTTCATCCCACCTTACCCTTCCCCCTCCCTGTGTCTTCAAGTCCATTCTCTACATCTGCATCTTTATTCCTGTCCTGTCCCTAATTTAATATATATTGTTATTTCATTAACATTGAACTCACTGGCTATAGAACTATAACTCATGTCTTTATGAAGCTTATTTAACACACTTATTTTCTCTGTAAGGCATATAACAGCCTTCTTGTGCTTAGGAGCACCAGACGACACTTCAGCACATGCTTGGAAGGCATTTTAAGAAGCAATATCAGGGTGTTTTGAGCAATGCTGCAGCTGGGAGACCTGACGCTGACACTAAGACACTTGAATTAGCTTTAGCAGAAGAGAAATGGAGGAACCACAGAACATTAAGGATGAATTCAAGAAGACCCAAGACCATGGAGAACTTGCCTTCTCCCTACACTATTTTCCAAGGAGAGGTTGCTATGGTGACAGACTATGGAGACTTTATCAAAATCCCAGGCTGTTGGGAGCAAGGTCTGGTCCATGGAGCTCACATGTCATCCTGTCACATGAATAAGCCCTCTGAGATAGTAGATGTTGGAGACAAAGTGTGGGTGAAGCTTAGTGGCTGGGAGATGAAAAATGATAGGATAAAAGTGTTCTTCTCCATGAAAGTTGTCAACCAAGGGACTGGGAAGGACCTTGACCCCAGCAGTGTTATCACTGAGCAAGAAGAGAGGTGGCCTTCCAGGATTACACTGGGCAGAAGATCACCCTTGAGGCTGTCCTGAACACTACCTGCAAGAAGTGTGGCTGTAAAGGCCACTTTGCAAAGGATTATTTCATGCAACCAGGTGGGACCAAGTACTCTCTGATACCTGATGAGGAAGAGGAGAAGGAAGAGGCAAAGTTAACAGAGTTTGAAAAGCCTGACCCCATGAGAAATTCTTCTAGAAAAAGAAAGAAAAGAAAAAGAAACGTATAGACAGGAAGTCATCTGACTCTGACAGCTCAGACTCTGAGAATGATACAGGCAAGAGAGCAAGGCATGCGTCAAAAGACAGCAAGGCAGCAAAGAAGAAGAAAAAGAAGAAGAAGCACAAGAAGAAGTACAATGAGGGAGAGTGGAAAGAGTAGAGGGGTTGGTCGAGAGAAGGAACCAGGAGCCTTGTGCCTTGAAGCCCTGGCTCCTGGAAAGACTCAGTAGTGAGAATATGGCCTCCCACCCCACTGACTTCTCTCCCATGGGAGATGGCTTCCCTTCGTGACGCAGACAGGTTTGGGAGATAGATATCAAAAGCATCTGCCTGAACGAGTTGTTTCCTTATCACTCCTGGTCCCTTTGCAAGTGACCCCTGCAGCTCACCCATTCATTCATCCAACTTCCTTCATTCAGCAGGAGTCCTATTACCCTCTCTAGCTGCCACTGCCAGAGCCAGATTCCTGTACAGGAGTCCAGGCTAGAGCCACAGGTACTGCTTTGGAGGTAAGTCTGGCTGTAGTTGCAGAACAGAGTGATTAGCCCTTCCCTGTTGGCCTGCCCTGGGCTGATTGGTGGGTGATCTCTGCTGCATCCAACACAGGGACAGAGGGAGACTGGCAGTAGGAGGGAGAACATGGGAAGAAGTGGTGCTCACTTTTTCCATTCCCCTTAACATGATTCTACTATGTTAGAAGTGACAGCCAGAAAACCATTGATTGCAGTGACTGAGCTTGTGTGTGACGTTCCTCCAGACCACTGAACCAGACAGCTCAAGCCAAGATCATTGCTTTATTTTCTTTTTACTACAGTGTTAGTCAGTTGGTTCCATTTTAGGTCTCTGCTTAAATTCCTGGCACACAAAACAAAAAAAAAGTAATATCACCAACAAAAAGGACAAAAATGCAAAAAAGTCGTACTAAATAGACAATGAAAGAGATATTTGTTTACATTGCACCTAAAACGAGAAGGCAGAGTATTGTCTTGTTGACCTCAGCTGAGAATGTGATGTAGGATGCCTCAGATTTTTCACAGCTCTGTGCATGTCCACAAAGTACTACAAAAGCATCACAGGTATTGGTGTTGGGGTTTATAAGTACATTTTAGTGAGTAGGTGAATGTGCAGATATGGAATCCCCAAATAATGAGAATAAACTATACTATGAAAACTCCATGATACATCCTGTTATTCAGGTTGTTCTGGGGGCCTCAACAGCAAGCAAATTATAATCAGTGCAGTTGTTATCATATTAGTCTTACTTGTTCTAAGAGTCATAATAAGCTATCTTGTTTTTGGTATCCTTCTACTGCCCCAGTCACTTTCCTAGGATTCATCATCTATATCCTGTTACTAACACTGGCTTTGTAGAGAATCTTATAATTTCTGGAAAAAAAATTCAAGTCTTTGCCATTGAAGCCTGGAAGTTATACTAAGCTTCCTTGTACACATGCGTACAATTGGAAGACAGTGTTAAGAATGCTTTTGAACCTCGCTTAAATTCTGAAGTAACACAGATTTTCCTTCCACTGCCCACAGCCTTCAGGATGGGGAAAAGACAAACAAAACAGTCCTTAAAGAAATTTGCTTTGAATGAGTTCCTGCTTTAGTAAGGTTTTTAGACATGTTTTTTGAGTAAAGCAATGTATATTTGCAAAAGCCTCTAAAGTTAGTTGGAAGTAGCCAAGAAAAGTTCCATGTAACACAAAGGGAATAGAACTAGGATGTACTTAAAACAGTTCATCTTCCTAAGGTGGCTCTCAGTTATAATTCCATATTGTGATATATGAAATGGAAATATTTTATTTGGTGAGAATTCATTCTTCTTTGAGGTTAATTATGAGAAGACCCCCAAATATCTTCTTTTCAAAATAATTTTTATTGTTCAGTGACTGCACTTAAGTGTAAATTAATTTGAAATACATCCTGCTTCAAGAACCATCAGATTTACTTGGCACATTTTGATCTAGTTTTGTGCCTCTCCATCATTTCTGCCTCACAGCATTGAAATATCATCAGGTGTTTGTCTTAAGTTTTTCCATTCTCCTATTCTTTCTCATACATTTGGAGTCATTTTTATTAGTGGGATGTTAGGGTATACTCCAGAAAATGAAAGCTATTTTCACTACAAAACAAATGAATAGACAAACAAACAGCCCTTGCAGAAAATGATATATGTATTATTTATTACACTTAGGATGCCTCCAGGATGAATGTATGTGATTAGCAGAAAAATATGAAATCCAGTTCTTTGCCCTTTATGAAATCGCTTTTGGATTTGCTTTAAAAATGTTCTTTATTCTTTAGTCATTAACCATGAATGCCTTAGGAATGAGAAGGTCCTGTTACTCCTTGGACTAAAAGGGATCTGGGAGATGAGTGATAAATTATGTAGACTACCCAGGGACAGTCAGTTTTTGAAATGTACTAAATAATGCCCTTGAGGAATGAATAAATTTGTGTCTTGTCTTCAGAACTCGGTGTACTTTTGTATTGGTTTCATATAGCTTTGGGAGGTGGGCAAGCTATCCCTTTTCCAGTCTATAGAAGACATTAGTATCTGGTAAATGAGAAGAATAATCAGCATCTTATATAGTCATTCAAGACACTCAAACCTATTATTACTATTGGAAATTAAATGGCTAACCTAAAAAAAAGGAGTTTTATTTAATGGTATTGTAGCTTTTTTAAGCCCACAGGAATACTTTTATTTAGAACATTGGTTGCTTGTTCCTTCTTGAGTGCTTGCTCAGATGAGTTGAAAAGGTTTTCCAAAGGACTGGGAACAGATCTTAATATCAGCTTCCAAATCTTTTCTTGAATCTCTTAACAGGGTTACATACAAAGAATTAGGTATCCCTGGATCTCATTCATAGCCTTGCTTTACTTTACCAGCATTTGGGACAGGATCATATGAGATGCTGTCAACACTAGCATGACCAATATATCATTGTGGAATAGGCTTCTGACCTTGGTAAGCTTTTCTTGGCAGCCCAACATTTTGAAATATCTGCCAGATTTCAGGTCTGCTGATGCTGCCAAATGTTTTCATTAGGTCACCATAGAACTCTGGTGCTGTTCTTTGTATTAAGAAGCAGAACTCACATTTGGAGTTATATACAGAAAGTTAGAGCTGGAAGTAGCCTTAGAAATTACCTAGTCTGGTCCTCATATTACCGATGAGGAAGCAGAGGTCCAGAGGAAGTGACTTGCCCAAGATCACGAAACATGTTAGTGGCAAAGCCAGCACTTAATAATCTGTTCCCTTGGGCTTCAGTTCCCTCTTACTAATGTCTGTTCCACTGTGTAAAGGTTGTTCAAGTTTGCCGAATAGATGGAAGCAAAAGTGGTGAGCAGGCGGAAATAGGCCAAGTAGTGAGGTATAACTATTCATTATTCTCATTTAGATCATGGATTTTAAATCTTTTTTTTTTGTTTGTTTGTTTTAGTATTTTTTTTACAAGCCTTGGTTTTCTTAACGTTCACTCTTCAGTAGTTTTTTCTGATTTTGTTGTCGTTGAGGGACAATGTAAATACAGCAAAATGCACAGATCTTAAGTATATATCTGAAATTTGTATAAATATATACATCCATGCATTCATCAGCCAAATCAAGATATGGAACACCCATCGCCACAGAAGGTTTCCTTGTGCCTCTTTGCAGTCAATCCACATCTTTTACCCCCACCAGAGGCCATCACTATTTTGATTTCTATCATCATAGATGTTTTTGCTTGTTTCCAGAATTCACATAAATGAAATCATACAGTATGTACTCTTTTGTTGCTGCTTTTGCTTGACAAAATATTTTGAGATTTTTCAAGTAGCAGTTGTATCAGTAGTTTTTTCCTTTTATTTTCTCCATAATATCCTTTGTGTAAATTACACCACCATTTGTTTATCCATTCTCCTGCTGATAAACATCTGTGTTGTTTTCATTTTGGGCTTATTATGAATAAAGTTGCTGTGAATATTTTTGTATAGGGCTTATGACTGACATATACATTTATTGATCTTGGGAATATACCTAGGAATGGAATTGCTGAGTCATAAAATAGGTGATGCTTAACTTTCTTAGACACTGCCACACAGTTTTCCAAAGTGGTTGTACCTTTTTAAACTCCCACCAACAGTATATGAATGCTTCCATTGCTCCACATTTTTGCCCTAACTTGATATTGTTAGTCTTAATTTTGGACCTTCTGGTTGGTATGTAGCGAGATCTCACTGTGGTTTTGATTTGCATTTCCCTCATGACTAATGATGTTGGGTACCTTTTTATATGCTAATTGGCCATTCATTCATTTAGGTTTTTCTGTGAATGTCTATTCAAGGTTTTGCCCATTTTGAAAAATTGGGTTTGCCTTTTTTTTTTTTTTTTCTTTCCTACTTACAGAAGGGTGAGATTTACTGAGTGTGGGTTTGTCTTTTTGTTATTAATTTATAAGAGCTCTTTGACAAGTGTATCTATTATAAATATTTTCATCAGTGTCTAGCTTACCATTTCATTAATGATAATTTTTGATGAATAGTTTCAAGCTTGGATAAAATTAAATGTATCCTTTTTTCTTTCATGGTTACTATTACTTGTGTTCTAATGTATTTTTCTCTAAGATTTTTATATTTTTTATCTCCTATGTTTTTAAAATAAATTTTACAATATTAGCTCTTACATTAATTGCTTGACTCACTATCTGAATAGAATTCAATATTGCCACTTTCTTCTGAGCCCATGACCAGTAGAGAGAACAAAATGAAAAATTTTAGGTACATCTTCATGAATGTATAATGCATTGTAATATATTTGTTCTCTGATATATTGTATATACATATATGCAGAAAGTCCTCTTTTCCTTACACTTCTTTCAAATAACTAAGTAACCAGTGAGAAAAGCCTATTATCCTCAGAGGTATGATTTGCTCCTCCCCATATCATGTAATGAAAGTGGCAGTCCTTATTCCTGAAGTTCTTGGAGGTCTATAATTTGATATTAAAGCTCATGTGGCCTTTCCTCTGTTCATTTCAAACTTATATTTGAATATGCTACTCTAGCTCATTTATGAAGTCTAATGGCTAGTATTTATTTTTGATAGCCGTACGTGGTGTTTCTCATTCCACATTTGCAAATGTGAATTTAATCTATTATAATTAGGCAAATTTCCCTGCTCTGTATTCAGGAGGGCACAGCAGCAAGAATGGCCTTGTGCCTACTGCACAGTTTATCATCACTTCCATCTCTTTTCTGATGTCATCTAACACCTTTCTATTGACTTTATAAAGTGCAAATCAAATTGCACTATTATTTTCTGTGTCCATAATTGAACAACCAAATCTATTCCACTTGGATTACTCTCAAGTCTATGTATGAACTCACTGTGCCCAGACTACATTCTTAGACCTGCCGTCTAACCACACTAAGTATCCCATGATGCATTCTTCCAAACAACAAGCAAGCAAACCAATTACTCTTCCTTCTTACATTCCAGAGCCTCTCAACAGGATGATCTATTGTAACATCTATAACACATCTTTCTCGACTGACATATGCCTTTAGATATGCTTTAGATTTCATTGAAGTCTTTTAAAAGAAGACATGTATGGCTCCAGTCAACCTTTCCCTTTAATTTCTACTCAGTTCACTGTATATTGACAGTCATTAATAACATAATTTTCAAATGATGAAAATAAATGCTCATTATATACAACTTAGAATATAAAAAAGAAAATTTAAAATAAACATAATCCTACCCACCATTTGGAGACACCCACTGTGACTGTTTGATTGCAATTTGTTTAAATCTTTATTCTATAGGGTATTTACATTTACCTGAGAAAATTAGGAATTGGGTAAAATGAGGAAGAATTCCAGAATGAGGAAATAGAATAAAGCATACAAGAAGAAAAACTTAGGATGTAAATAAAACAATGCCTTTTCAAATTTACTTGGAAATTAGAATGTATAAATGAAAGCAGTAGGTGATAAATTTTGCCATGTTGTTTGAGGACAGACTAAAGAGGGGTTTGAACAGCAAACAAGTCACTTCAGCCTCTACATGTTAGGGTTTAGGGAACAAAGCCAGTGGAGGGGATCAGCTGGAAGAAGATGAGATAGTCATAGAATGGATTGAAGACATGCAGAGACTGGGGTCAACGAGACAGGAAACAGAACAATTTCAATTTCCAAGCACAGAGGTAATAAGGATTTTTGAAGTGGGAGAATGATGGAGGAGGAAAGATACAAGAGTTATTTCAGTTTACTGTTAGGGGAAGGAAATGAAGCCAAGAATTTGAATGTAGTTGTCCAGGTAGCAGAAAAAGGAAGTTAGGGAAAAAGAACGTTTAGGGGGAGAATATTTAGTTTAGGAATGTGCTAGGAGAAGTGTTTGGGCTTGGTAGATGTGGCTGCAGTTCCAGTTTCATCACTTAAGAGCTGTATTGAGTACATTGTATAACCTCACCAAGTCTTTCTAAATTCACTCATCATATGTTAAAATGATGTTAATAGTACTTGTCTCAAAGAATTGTTCTGAGGATTATGATTTAGAATATATAAAAGTACTTAGTACTTTTGGGTATAAGGTGCAGTGGAATATTAGATAGTCGAGTAGATAGTTTTCTCTGTATTATTGGCATTTTACAAGAGGTCAGAACTGGGGTACAGGCAGTTCAATGAGCCGTTATTGTCCTATGCTTACATTATTTCACTCTGTTGGGCATTGAATTTCTCCCAACTTTAGCTACTGCAGATAAATTAAAGTGAATATCTTTGTATACATAGTATTTTCCTTCTCTTAATTTAACTTCTCATTTTCCTCAGTACTTACTAGAGGGAAAAAAACCCAAATGGCAGAGTATCTGGTCAAATTTATGGGGTTTCATTTCCTGAAAAAATAACATTTGATTTTCTTACACATTCCAGAATTGTGCGTAGGCTCTCACTATACTAGTTAGATGAAAAGCTGAAATCCTAAATGTTCATCTTCCGACTTCTTCCAGCCTGTGGTTTGTCTTTGGATCAGCAATAATTGCTGGGACAGCTATAATGACTTCATTAATTTTTGTTTGTGTTCTGTGTTCTTTATGCAGTGATAGAAGAAATGCATCTCCTGTGTCAAAATCTAAATGTGCTTGTCTGAACTGAACAACTGCATTTGATATAAACATTCCTGATCGAAAAAGCAAAATGCACTAATGCATTTCCGCATAATCATCAGGGCAACAAAATTGACATTTAGCTGAAACCATTATACCAGTTTCAAAATTAGGAATATTTATATTTAAATTTATTTTTTAAGCTGCATTGTCAACAATTTTTGTATTATCAGATGCCAAAAATTTGCGTTTTTCAATACTATATACATATTCACAACTGACAGCTAATCCAAAGAGCCAGTTAATTGTGCTTTATTAAATTGTAATTTCTAAAGGATAGTTAACATCTTAGAGATACTTTTTGAAGAATTTGTTCAGTCACTGTTGTATATGTATTTCAAATTACCTCTGCTTTCAATCTTATGTCCCATATTCTGGTTTTAAGACAAAATTTCTAGTTTATGTCTTCGCAGTTAAATCTGTCAGGGTTCTGACATATATAAAATGCTTCATGAAGTTTGGTGGCATCTTTAGGCTAGGCCATGCCAGTCTACTCTATATTGTTCCACTTTAATAAATGTGCTGCCAGAGCCTGCTGAGTTGACTTTTAAAACATTTCGATGGCATGAGCCAAATCTCCTCCTTCTAACTTTCTGTATCTTGTGCTCTGCATGGAGTGGGTTTCAGTTGAGGATGATAATGATGATAGTGGTGAATAATGTCACATTTATTAAAGTAGTATTTTATAAAGCACTCTATGAAAGTACTTTATTAATCTTATCTCCATAAGAACCTTATGATGTTAGTACTATCATCTCTGCATTAGAGTTGAGAAAACAGAATTAAAGGAGTTAAAGAGCTTCCTCAACATCACCTATTTAGTAAGTGGTAGAGCTCAGACTAGAGCAAGGTCTCTGGTTCCAAACCCCTCTGAATAAACAACTTACTTTATTGTTTATCATAATATACTATATTATACATATACTCAATTAACTGAATAGACATCATAAATATTCATGTATCATAAATATAAACATCATAAATATAATATACATACTATATGTATCATAAATACATTAACAGAAAACTAAGCTGTCCTCCAACAATCTACAAAAGATTAAAGCTTCCTATAGAGTTCTGTTGCTTCTAGGAAGCATTTTCATGCTCAGAGGCTAAGCAATAACATAACTTTGAGGACTTTTATAACATTCATTGTCAATTTCTCAGTCCGTTATAATTGCTTTATATTTGAACAGTGGGTTAATTAAACACACACATATACGTATACATGCCTCACAATGTCTTTTAACCTTGTCTTTGTAAAACTGAGTACATTTTAATTTGAAATTACAATTAACCCTTGAACAACATGGGTTTGAATTGCATGGGTTCACTTATACATGGATTTTTTTCAGTAAGTACCTACTACTGTACTACACAATCTGCACTTGGTTGAATCCACGGATGCACAGTCATGAATATGGAGGGCTGACTGTAGAGTTATTGGCAGATTTTCAGCTGTTGGGTGGATGGGCACACCTAACCCCTGCATTATTCAAGGATCAACTGTACATATTGTCCAGAATTTTATTAAAATATACAATAGTTACCAAAAATGTGATATTGTTAAAAAATAAGTATTTGATGTTATTTTCTCAGTGTTTATCAATTGTTTATTTTCAGACTTACAATAAAACTCTGTTCAAAATATATCCCTTGGGAACCTTCTAACTGCCTTATTATGTACTCCTTAAACTTAGAGCTTTCCTCTAGGTCTGTTAATATTTCATTGTTCACAGCTTTACGAAATTTTAACTAGGATGTAACTGCTTTGCATATGGCCTAATCATTACAGTGTTCCCACCATAGACTACGGGAATTTAGGATCTGTTAAAGGGTTATTGAATGAGCCCCTCCTGTTAGAGTATTTATGACCCCAGCAGGTTAAACTGTGTCCCATTTCTGAGACATCAAAGAAGATTACAGAAATTAATTTTGTTATAAATCTATGAGAGTTTGCAGATGTGCTCTTCAATATCTATTTTCTGAATTGAATGACATGTTACTTAGTTATTTTTAAAGATTAACCTTAAGATTAGCAATTAGATATCAAAATTATTCTAGAAGTATACGTAAAACATATTGTACCTATACATCAGGATTTGACTATACTCACTTTTAAAGTCAACAAACACTGCCTCTTGGACATATATACACTACCAAACGTAAAATAGGTAGCTAGTGGGAAGCAGCCGCATAGCACAGGGAGATCAGCTCAGTGCTTTGTGACCACCTAGAGGGGTGGGATAGGCAGGGTGGGAGGGAGGGAGACACAAGAGGGAAGAGATATGGGGACATATGTATATGTATAACTGATTCACTTTGTTATAAAGCAGAAACTAACACACCATTGTAAAGCAATTATACTCCAATAAAGATGTTAAAAAAACAAACAAACAAAAAAACACTGCCTCAATAGACTAACCCAATTTATATCAGTTTGGGTAAAAATTATGTATTTAAGTTTGGCAAATTTCTCTAAAATTATTCTGCGTAAGTCATATGTTTATATGGACTTCAGCAGATTTTTATTTAAAGTATTTAATATTCCCCAACTCAAAGAGAAAACCGCAAGCCCATTAATATTTTTCAATGCAACTTTTGGGTCTTTTATTTGATCTCTATTTTGTATCATCAGAATGAATTGTATCAAGTGTTTCTTCCTTCTCCAGTCATCTTAGATTTATATAAAAAGGTGCTAGAAGACTTAAATTACAAATTGCAAATCTTTTCATGAACAACTCTTAGTTTTGTGGAGGTGGTTATATAATGGTAGTCTGAAAATTTTGGAGTAAGTTTTAGCTACTTCCCTACCACTCCCTCCCTGGTTTAATTAAAGTAAGTTTTAGACAAAAATCTGCAACATATACAGAAATTTATTAAGCTCACGGTTATTAGTAAGCAAGCAAAAAATAGTTTATACACCTTATTCCACAAGTTTGATGAAATCCTTGATTTCTGTCCTTTTGGAGCTCTGCCTACCATCTTGCATGACAGATTATTTGAGGGAGACACAATTGAGTTCTGGCACTGAGAGCAAAAGTGCCCTGATACTGGTATGCTGAGAATAAAAGTTTAAAGGTGATGGCTTTCTCTATAAATAATGCACTAACCATATTTCACGTTGGAACAAAGATTCACAAAATTTCATTTCTGTAAAAACATAATCAAATTTAAAACTTCATGTAGAATTTGGAGAAAGGAATTTTTAACACATAACCCCAATAATTTTCTTTACTTCCTCCTAATCCAAGCTTTTGTGATGTCTGTAAATTACACGTAAATGTCTCACCATAGTATGGTGAGATAGATAGATATATATATGAAACTGTACATGAATATATATTAAATACCATATATTAACTAGTTTAAACTTTAAGCATGAGGCTAAACTTAGAAGAGAGAGGTCAGTGCTATATCACATGGTATAGTGAGGCCTTGTGAGCAGGAAAAGCAAATCTATTGTAATAGGTGTTTATTCCATGATCACGAACCACCAAATGTCATCAAGTGGTAGGACACTTCTAGGAATAGTGCCATACCAAGGGTTCACATTGGTCTCTGTTGCTGGCAAGTTAGATCAACCTTGGTAAGTGGGAGTCATGGTCACTGGGCACATGTATAGCCTTCAGCTCTACCACTGAATAGCTGGTTCATGTGCTAATTGTATTAGCACTGGGTGGTTGTAGACAAAGGCTGGCCAACATCAAATGGTCAAGACATTTTGTCTACTAGTATACAGAGTGTATAGTGCCTCTTCCATGGTGAGTAGTTTCTGGTTGGCATTAATATGTAATACAAAGATCTTTTCCCTTTGTGCCCATTTTTCAGATGTCGGTCCACATGCCTCTATGCCAGACCTTCTTACCTCTAATCTTCCAGGCTTTTTGCTTCTAGGTCCCTCACTTGCTGGCCAGGTCACTTGCTGCTGCCCACATGTCTATGTTTATTCTAACCCTACACTGTCTGATAGGGTAGCCACTAGTCCACATATCTAATTGCTATTGAGCTCTTGAAATGTGACTGTCCAAATTGAGACGTACTGTAAATGTAGAATACAGACCAGATGTAGAATACTTATTATGAAAATAAAGCATCTCACTAATTTAAAAATATTGATTATATGTTAAATGATAACATTTTAGATACATTGGGTTAAAGAAATCTTTTTTACATGTGGGTATAGAAAATTGAAAACTACATTTGTGGCTCACGTTAAATTTTTATTGGGCAGCACTGTTTTATGCATATAAAGGAGATGACCAGGTCCACCACCCAAATCTCTGTGTATTAGGATTTTTCCCTTGCCACTGTCCTTCAAAACCACTCCTGAGGGACTTCCCTGGTGGTGCATTGGTTAAGAATCTGCCTGCCAATGCAGAGGACACGGGTTTGAGACCTCGTCTGGAAAGATCCCACATGCCGCGAAGCACCTAAGCCCGTGCGCCACAACTACGGAGCCTGCACTCTAGAGCCTGTGAGTAACAACTACTGAGCCCACGTGCCACAACTGCTGAAGCCCACACGCCTAGAGCCCGTGCTCTGCTACAAGAGAAGCCACCGCAATGAGAAGCCCCCGCACCGCAACAATGAGTAGCCCCCGCTCACGGCACCGAGAGAAAGCCCGCGCACAGCCATGAAGACCCAACACAGCCAAAAATAAATAAAAATTAAAAAACAAAAAACACCACTCCTGAGTGGGACTGTGATGCAGATTCTAATAATTTCTGGTTTTCACCTACTTACCAGACATATCTACCTATAATCCAAGTTTAGTTTTCCTCATGCTCCTTAGGGTGATTTCATAGTAGTCCCCCTTAATCTGTCACTGTGAACTGAGACAAAGGCGTTGATGCAACTGTGATGGGTGACATGGGATCTGGACTACCCTACTCTTGCAGGGTCCTGCTCATGCTTGGTCCTGGATGTACCATTTCTGTATTATGATGGAATATGCTTGGCCTGCCTGACTTTACGACTTGGTCCATAGGACAGTTCCAGATGCATGGTCACTTCTGTCTAAGTGTTCTAGCATTCCATTATTACCAGCGTCCAGTAGCATGCCAGAGGCTATTTTTCTAATAGTGTGTAACTCTCCACTGCAGATGTCACGGACCTCCTCCAAAACCCCAGGAGCTTACTGTGTCATTCTCTCACTGGGGCTTGCCATAAAATCCACACTAAATTTTTTTTCCATCACTGCTGCCTCCAGCACCATAGTGTCTGCTGGATAGTATTGGTCCAAGTGGCAGGGCTGCTTTCATTGTAGTCAGACTTTGTGCAGAGCTCCTTCCTGCTACAGACCCCACTCAAAGCTAGTAGTCCTCTATGATACCCATATATGGGCTAGAGCAATATTTCTAAGTGTGGACTGTGCTGCCTCCAGGTCTTGTGCTTCCTTCTTCATGATAGGGAATGGAAGGTGAAGCAATTTTGTCTCTTACTTTGGAGGGGATATCATGGCATCCTTACACAGTGGAGCCCTAAAATATATTGAAATTACAGAGGCCTAAATCTCCACAAAATTTGTCCCTACTATCTGGAATGCGTGTATCTCATTAAGGCCTCCAACATGCTAACAACCTCACTGATACATTGGATCAATATAATCTGTAGGATTGACATGCTGATGATGTCTGTCTATAGGCTCCATATCTCTTTGGATAAAATTATGACAGAGGACAGTATAGGCCAAACTGTAAATAAATAGTCTTGTTAATTACCTACGTATGGAAACTATTTCTCATCCCCCTTTTTTTTAAAAAAATAAATTTATTTATTTATTTATTTGTTTATTTATTTTTTGGCTGCATTGGGTTTTCGATGTTGGGTCTTCATGGCTGCGCACAAGCTTTCTCTAGTTGCAGTGAGCAGGGGCTACTCCTCGTTGTGGTGCGCGGGCTTCTCATTGCAGTGGCTTCTCTTGTTGCAGAGCTCGGGCTCTAGGCACGCAGGCTTCAGTAGTTGTGGCACGTGGGCTCAGTAATTGTGGCTCGTGGGCTCCAGAGCGCAGGCTCAGTAGTTGTGGCACACGGGCTTAGCTGCTCCGCGACATGTGGGATCCTCCCGGACCAGGGCTCGAACCCATGTGCCCTGCATTGGCAGGCGGATTCTCAGCCACTGCACCACCAGGGAAGTCCCATAATCCCCTTTCTTGATTTAGATAGAAAGAATGCATTCCTGATATCAGTGGCCACATACCATGTGTTGGGACCATATTAATTTGCCCTAGCAACAATACCATGTCTGCTTGGCAGCTGCAATCAGAACTAACTTCTACTTGGTTGAGCTTGCAGTAGCACAAAATCATTCTCCAGGACCTATCTTGTTTCTGCAGGGTCCAGACTGGTGAATTAAATGTGAATATTAAATGACTATTACTCTGCATCCTTTAGATATTTAAAGGTGGCATAAATCTTCACCATCTTCCCAGGTTGTGATACTGCTTTTGATTTACTCTTTAAGCTCAAGTATGTGCATGGGCACATTCAAAATCTTCTACTTGGCCTTATGCATAGTAATGACTCTCATCCCATAAGCTGAGGACCCAGTGTATTCTTGTACCTCAATCTCAAGTACATATTTGGGGTTTGGAGAAATACCCCTGGGTGGGTCTGTGAACCCCAATAGACCAATATCAGACTTTGGCCAGGATCCTATTTATTTCCTAGCTCCCCAAAGCCCTCACTCTACCAGATGCAAAATAGTGACATTTTGGGTCTCCAGGTTTCAATGCCACCTTGGACCCTGTGCCAAATGTCTTCTAAATGTCAGGGTATTACCTTTTTCAGTGTACAATCGCACAGATAAATGGCTCTAGGTCCCCTTGAAGAAGAACTGGAAAAATCCATTAATGTTTACTTGTCATGGTGTTCTATGACCCTTTCTCTTGGGGATCTGAGGATTGGATCTTTTATCAACGAATCCTGGGTTTGAAAACTAACTCAGGTCCAGAAATGGGGTAAGGAATTAAGAACTTTTATTGGGACAACTGCTCATTGGCTCTTGGGTTCTTTGGATTATATATACTTAGTTCCTTTGTTAATTACCCATCTAGTTTGCCCCTAGAATGCTGTATTCTATTAACTCTATTATTCTCTACAGGTAAGGCCCTCTTGGCTGCCACTCAGAGTTGTTGGTCCTTACCATAATTACAACCCACTGGCGGCTGGTAGTTAAGCCCACTTTACTTGACTGCTGTTGCTTTGGGGTGCTGGTTGCTTCATGGCTATCAGTGAGCCCAGTTCTGTGACAGCCTTCCCTACCATTAGCCCTGGCCTACAGAGAAGAGCCACCACTCAGTTTCTTAGTGATGTTGGTGCCTTTCTCACCAGTGCATTCATGTGGCCTTACTGAATGGTGTGACCTCAGATTTATGGTTCCTCCTGTGGAATGTAATCCTTTGGTGAGTCTTTGGCCTTAAGAAACATGTCCACTCTAGCATGCTAATGTCCTTGATTCTTTTAATCCTGTTTACTGTCTGCCACAGTAATTCTGGCATTTCAACTTTTCCAGCATGGGCCATTGATTTTTTCAGACTAGGAGACATCCTAGCAGAACATTTGTACCATCCCCTGAGGTTCTTACTATGGTGTTAAATCTTTTAATTGAGGAAACTACCACCATACCAATAAAATGTTCCTTATATAGTCTAATGTTCTGGCCCCCTTAATTTGGCAGGTCACCAGAAAAAATTCTCTGGCTTTCATAGTTGATTCTCAATTGTCTGTTTATTCCTCTCAGCTTTTCAAGATCAAGCCTTTAACTTAGTAACAATCATCTTAGTATTCTTGGATTTATCATTTCTTCCATGTATTTCTAACTCCTTCATTTCAGCAACTTGCCACTGAATTCCCCTCCGTAGGCAGGTCAACAATTGGATGGCCACCTCATGCAAGGGGTCAACTGAGCATAATTTACTCTTGGGGCTGGAGTTCTCATTATTAAGCAGATACTGAGTGAACTAGTCCACAAATTCCATTTTACCACCTGCTTTTCTGGATTACCTCTGGTGCGAACTGTCACAGTTTTGAGTTCTCCTGGAAGCAGACTCTGTGATGGAGTTAGGAATGGAAAAAGTTCCATTAAAATGCAAACTTAAATGATATTTAAAAATAACTTTGGCCAGTTTTGGTTGTTTTACTAGGGAGAGGGTCAAAAGAGCTCCTCACACCATCATTATCAAAGTGGATCTTCCCTAGAATTTATTTGCTGTAATCCCTTTACAAGTACCGCTTATATTTTCCATCTTTCATTGTTCATATATGGTTTATAGTTTTAAAAAAAGTGAGAATGAGAAAAAATATTTATCTTTGAACTCAAAAGTTAATGTTCTATATTGACTAAATATCATGACTTAGTATTTGCTCTATGGTACAAATAATTTATCATTTTTAAAATGTGAAAATGTTGAAAGTATTGCATGACTTGGTCCAAAACTTTTCCTTTTAGTGTAGTGGACATGCCTTTGGTGTTGGGAGGCATCAGACAAATAATTTTTTTTCTAGATATTTTCTAAGTTGAGTAAGACTAGTTCTGACCTATATTTCAAAATAAACATTCTGCTTTTGACAAAATCCAATTACCACCTTATTTTCTGAAGAGTTATTCCATAAATTATTAAATGTATTTAGTAATAAATATGGTAAAGCTTTCAGATATCTAAGAGAATTTTGTTATTTAATATTTTTCTTGCATAACTCATTTTTAATTTTTACCAGAAACAAAGTTTTGGAAAATAGCAGGAAGAAAATGCCAGTTTTCCTGAAACTGACCCTAGCCCTAAGCATTTACGTACATAAAAGTGCCACAGTTTATGAAAATAGAAAATTCAGTCAATTTGCTTGGATTTCATCAAAACACTTTCTCCCCATTGATGCATTTGAATATTGAAGACACTAATTTTCACTTAAAATGTATTGAATGTACTTTGACTACAACTCACTGGAAAGCCAAAATTTAAACCATATGTTAATGAATAGGAATACAGATCACAGAAAGGATATTGCTCATAAGCCAAAATTCAGTGGCCATTCTTACTCCTCCTTTCTGTTTGCTAAATAGGTCTCCTGACTCCAAATATGTTGTAATTGCTTAATATATTTTGCCAGATGAAATGATCCAAATGAAAAATAACATATTATGTTTTGAAGACGAAGTGATGATGGTAGTCCTGTAATCCTCATTGTTTCAGAGTTGCTTTGATTGTGTCTTGTCGGAAAATCTTATTTTTTTTAAGAGTAAGAACTATAGAATTACATAATTCTAATTAGCAATGTGAACTGATCAGTTACTGGTCATACAACTTTGAACAAGATGCTTAAATTCTCTGAGCTTCAGTTTCCTCATCTATAAAATTGTGAAAATTCTATGTATTTGGCATAATTAAATGTAAGAAAATATATGAAACCTGGCACAATATCTGGCAATTTGTATGAACTCAAAGTTCATGTCTTCTCTCCTTCCAGTTAAGCATGGCAAAATAATCTTGTTTAAAATATCATTCGTTTTTTCCACATTAAAACTTCAGTAGTTTAGCAGTTGAATGTTAATTTTGGCAGATGCAATTATTTGTGTGTGTGTGTGTTTCTGATTTAATAGCATAATGTGTTATGTTTTTCTAGAGAGTTATGGCAGGTAAGTGAACAAGAAAATCATATGAATGTGTACATTCTGTAAATAAAGGAAGAGTTTGAAAAATGTTCTGAGCAGTTGGCATCACTGTAATCTGTTGAGATGGAGACTTTCCTTCAGTTTTAATTTCTTCAACAAATATTAATTGCATACCTAGTGCATAGTAAGTCAAAGACCCAGTGGTGAAGAAACCAAACATGGTCCTTGCTCTAATGGAATTTACTGTAATAGTGAGAGAGATATTAACCAAATAGTCATAAAATTAAATATAAAATTGCAATTGTGAGAAGCACCATTAATGACAGATGACTGGTGCTTTGAGTGCATATAATAGAAGGTTTTGACATAGTTAGGAAGGTGAGGAAAGTGAGGAGCTGATGATTGAGCTGATAAATGACAACTCAGTAGGAGCTATTTACATAAATAGAGGTGGAAATGGAATCCTAATAGAGAGAACAACACGCACCAAGTCCTCAATGTGAGAGTCCATGCAACACATAAATGAGACCTAAAAGATACTAGTGTGGCCAAAGTATAGAGAGGAAGGAAAAGATGATGAAACTTTAGAAATAGTCATCCTCCTAGACTATGCAAAGAATGTTTATCCTTATTATAAGTGCAATAGGAAACAATTAAAATAATTGAAGCAAGGGAGCGGGTCAAGCATGAAGTAGATGACAATCAAATTACCATATTTCACAGATCACTCTGGATGGGTAAGAGTAGATTTATGTAAACCACTCAGCTCTCTCTCAGCAGAGCAGGAGTGGAGGTGTCAGGGAAGATGAACTAGGTAGATGGCAATGGAGGGAGTGGGTGGAATAGAGAAAGTGATGGCAAGGAGAGAGATTTAGAAGGTAAAATCATCAGGCCTTTGTGATATGCAGGGTGAGAAAAAGGAATCAAGGATCACTTTTAGGTTTTTGAATGGGATAACATTTCATTTAATGTAGAATTTGTCATCTTTAAGGCTAATATGATATCTTGAATCATGACTTACTCTGTGGAGAAATTAATCATTGTTAGATCATGAGATTTCTGTATTAGTGATACATTTGATGCTTTTTTTTAGATATTAGTATATTTTTCATTCTAAGTTACTCTTTTCTAGTTCTGTCAGTATTAACCTGTTTAAATTTGGTAGTATTAGATAATTACTAAAGCTATTTTATTTCTTATATTCTGTGAAATTATGGCTGTTTGGAAATGTGCTCAGCAAAACTGAAAGTTGTGTACCTGCACTATGTTGTTCATTAAAAAATTAAACATAATTTAAAAAGCAAAATCTTCATTGATGGCATCTCCTTCTCTGCCTTAATCCTAGAAAATTCAGCTTTCTAAAAAAAGGTGCATCTATTGCAAAAAAGTTCATATTTTTATGTATGGTGGTAATTTTATGATTTTGAGAGATTTTTCAGAACCCAGTCCGAGAGCATTTGCTATGGTCTCTGTTAAGTCAGTACTATTAGAAGAAAACCTAGAAGGTGGTCTGGTGATGGAATTAAGCAGCAGCATATGCTCTTCTAGAAAGAAAACACTGATAGGAAGAGTTAAAACTTTAATGCAAAGATCTGATTGTTGCAAATTCAGCTAATCAGAATGGCTAGGGAATTGGATATCTTGATACTGGCATTTTTTGATTAATTGAGGAAAAATTTTTTTTAACTATTTGATGCTGTAAATCTTAATAAGATATAAAAATCTATTTTTTTGTCTTAATAAACAGAGCACAATGACCTTGGATTGAAATTTCCTTGATCCTACAGGATCCAGGGTCATTTCTATAAACTTCAGTTATCATTGCATATCTTGATATTATTGTGGATGTGGAAGTCATAAAGACTTGATTCAAACCTACATTGACTTCAGAATATACACTGAAAGTTACATTAAAAAAAATAAAAAACAGACATAAGCTTGTTTTCTTGTCTCTCTGATTTGAATGGGGAAAGCAAAAAATGTGGCTAATTGAAGATTCTGTTTAGTTAAGTGAGACTTTTTTCTTATTTTCCCAGTTTTATTGAAATATAATGGACATATAACATTGTGTAAGTTTAAGGTGTACAACATGATGATTTGATACATGTAGATGTGCTGTATGCCTAATATTGGAATTGAGAAATCTCAATACAGAGATCCAGAAATTCCAATAACTAAATCATTTCTAATCATGTATGAGTGATTATTCATTATGCGAATAGCATCAGAAATGTTGATTCCATACTTTCATTCTTAGATTGGGATTGATCTATATGGTATAATAAAAATTTATTCAGTGAGCACAAGTTCAGGGCCCACTTCTAAGAACTGTGAAAGATTTGTGATTTTTTTTAAATTGATGCTACACCCAGCTTAGCTACTTCAAATCTAGTCAAATCACACTTAAAAAAAAAAAAAAAATTTCTATTTTGAATGTCTGTTCCCACAGTCCTTTAAAATTAAAAGGAATCTCCCATGTTTGCTGTAACATATGGGTAGTCCCTCCATATTGTTTTAACAATGGCTCACAGGCAGTAATAGTTTTATCTTTTAGATATCTTCCGATAGCTATTTGACATCAAAGGCTTACTTTTTCATAGATATGAATTAATTCATGAATTTGAAGTTTCTTAGCTACACATTCAACAAATATTTATTGGATACCTGTTATATACCAAACATTGTTCTAGGTTAGTTGTGATCTATCATGCTTACATATATTCTAATGTTAAATATTTGTTTAGTATGATATGTTATTGATATGTATTTAGTAAATATTTAATATAATATTTAATATCTGGTATTTCTTTATATTTATACATATCCAGTATAAATAATATGTTAAGTATATATAAATGAAATGTAGATTTAAATCTATATATATGGTACATAGATACATTTCTGTAGCAGTAGGAAAATGGACTTTTGGCTGTTCAACTCAGGACTCATGAATTCCCTTGGTACTGTAAAGTATTTTGTTCTTATCCTCTCAAATAAAATCATGTCAACATTTGAGGTACAGACTGAAGAATTTGGAAGGTGGGGGCTAGTAAAGAGAAGGAGAAGATTATAAGAATTAGGGCTATAAATTCTGGGGAAAACTATTTCTGTTTCAGGGGCTTTTTAGCCTCAAGGTTCAATGTATGAAACAACTCAAGGCAAGTTTCCTTTACATAGTACATGGGGGTTTAAAGGTAATTATGGATAATTCTATCAAATATGAACCAAGTATTTCACTACTTAGACATACTGTTGCTCTTGCAATATGCTACAGGATTAATAAGGCTAAATTCTAAGTGAATTTAGAACACCTGCCTGTAAAACATTAGTAGTTGCTCTAGAATTAATTACAAATTAGCCTATAAAATTTTCACATATTATTACATTTTGTTTCCCTTGTACCAGCAATATATCTCATATTCAATTATTCTAAAAGAGTAAGTAGTTTTCTCTAACTAAAATACTATTGATAGCCCATTTATACTATTTCATTCTTTAAGGAAATCTGATTTTTTCACAGGCAATTTATGTTCAGAAAATAGATAAACAATAAGAAAACAAAAATCTTGTATTGCTGGAGGCCAGTGTTTTGTTTGCAGAAGTTCTTTTAATGTATGTAAGTGTTGGAATCATTTAAAATATTGTGTGACATGTATATACTATTTAATAACTTACTGAACATTTACTTCATTATTCTTTAAGATTAAATATATTAACTTCCTTTAACATTAACATGAAATTTTCTAAATTCACAATTTCTTCCAGAGTTTTAAAAGATATTAGCCTTCAAAATTCACAGAATTTTAAAATACATTCTACCCATATGCAACTAAGAAATTGCCAAACCAATATGTATATTTTTAACCATGTGGTGAGAAAACGTTGCCTTTGGCTGAAACTATTCTTGCCAGTTTTGAGGCCACAGAGTAAAGCTTTATGCTTACTAGCTGATAAAAATCAATTGAACTCAGGAGACTTAACAGGCCCTAAGCAATCCCTGGTGTTCCAGATCCACACCATAAAGATTATGAGGGCTGCTACTTCTCCATGGTTTTACCATGTGTCATCTTAAGCAAGATGAAGAATTGGGTTCTTGTTTTCTTGTGGTTGTAAGAAACTATATGACGAGTTTCTTCCAACATAGTTAGTATTTGGGTGCTGTGATGGCTACCCAAGGTGAATGATTATAGGTAGCCTTGCCTGAGTCTCTTATACTGGCCTAGCCTGTGTGTTTTTCTCTCCCATCCCATGTGGCTATTCATCATGAATAGAATAAAGTCAGCACTAATTGTTTTGTTTGTGATGGTGAATTCTACCAAACCTTCCTTCTTTCTCTTCTGCCACATCTTTCTCACCATTGCACAAACTATACACACTATGTATATCCATTCAGACCAGCTATATAGATTACTCTGTAGTAACAAACACCCACATCTCGCAGCTTTAAACAACAAAAGTTATTCTTGCTCATGTTACGTGTCCATCATGGATGGACTAGAGATGCTGATCTGTGTTATTCTCACTCGGATCCTAGACCGAGAGAGTAAATCTCTGGAAACTGGCCAGTTGGTGTGGCACAGCAAAGCAAGAGCATGGTGAATCATGTGCTAGTTCATATATACACCCAGACTGCCATTTGCCACATTTCATTTGCTGAGGTAAGTCATAGGGCCACACACAGCTGTAAGGAAGCAGACAATTGCAATCCTCCATGTTTCTGGAGGGAGAGACATAAGTATTTGGTGACCAGCACTAAAGACTACCTCAGTCCCCCTTCACCCTCCGAACACCCTGCATGAAGGGATATAAATGTATGAAAGATTTGAAACTTAAAAATATCCTATGGTTTTACTCTATATGATAAGAATAACAAAGAATAATACACTGAAATAGCCATTTGTCTTTTTAATCAATAAAATAACAATATCAGTTTCTCAAGTCATTCCAAGTATTCCATCATTTGGATGATATTCTGGAAGCTTTTGGAACTAAAAAGTAGATTATATTTACAATTAATTTGAGGGGTTAACATACAATAGCTTTTGGAGAGAAAATATGTGATATTTGGACCTGGATGACCCTCAGCCTGGAATGGGGTAAACTGGTCTTGAAGCTGTGTCTTATTGTACTCCCTTCATGGAACTTTCCTTCAATAGTGTAACCTGTGGTTCTGTTGCTCTGGAGAAAGGTTTCCGTCTCTGAAGAATCAGTAATAGCTACACAAATAACCTTGCCTTTGAGAAGGAAATTTTCCTGAATACTATGTGAAAGGGATCATTACAAGTACTTTTAGCATTTCTTTTGCTTAATGCTTTCTAATCAGCCCCATGGGAAGTAGATTTTGTTATGAGCTTTCCATTTGGTCCTTATTACGATGGACCACTCTGCATCATTTAACACTCTTGGCCACTCCCACTGTCTTGAAACGTTGTTCCCTCATGGGTTCCATGATACTATTCTTTCCTGTCTTGCTAGATACTCTTACTCAAGTTCTTTCATTTGCTTGTATTCCTGTCCCCGCCCCATCAGTGTTAACATTTCACCCACTTTCCGTTGCTTCCCTTCACTTCCAAAATCTCCAAATCTTTCCCCCCCCTTCAATTGCCCCATGGCAGTGGCTTTACTTCAGACATTCAAGTTGCTCCCTGAGACTATAATTCACTTGCCTCCTAAGTCTCTCTGCTTTGAATCTCTGTCCATCTTGTTGTTCTGTCACTTTCCAGGGAGATCTTGTATAGGACAAGTGCAAACTACTAGTGTAATTATCAAAGTTGTTCTAAAAGTGACCCACTTTTACTTCCTAGTTTAACTTTCTGCTATACTCATCAAAGCCAAGTCTGCAATCATATAAATGTGTATCAGGTTCTTTCAAGGATCCAAAGAATCAGCATGGAGCAGTGGAAAGGCACAGATTTTGGGGATCAGGTATATCTAGATTCAAATCCTGTATTTGACAATTATGAGCTACTTGACCTTGAACAAGCTACCTAAACTCTCTGAACATCTGCTTTATCCTCTATTCAATGGGAATGATAGTCATGATTCACATAATTATTTTGAGTATTAGGCTTGATATATGTAAAGTACTTATCACAGTAACTGGAGCATAGTAGAGTTTTCAAAAGTGATAGTTATCATTATTGTTATTGTATCTTCATATCCATATAAATAATGTTGCTTATACATGACATTTCTAACCTTATTTACTGGGCAAATCCATATTCATACTTTAGAATTACACAGTTCTCAATGCCTACTCTCTTCAACTTGCCCTTCTTGAAAAATTACCTTGTTCCTTAGTACTTTACTCACTGACATAATATGAATGGTTCTTGTATAGGTTATACTATTGACTGGATCAAGGGTGAACTAAAATCCAAAACAATCCATCTTCAGATTGGCTAATGATTATGAAGTGGACTTGTGTGAAGGGTTCTGTCCAATACTCTGGTGCCTTCTAGGATCTGGACTAGAAAATATGGATAAGATTGTCTATCAGTAGTAAGTGGTCAATCTTTAGTAAAAGAACTGAGAGTATGGAGATGGCCATGAAACAGGAATACAAAGCAAAGTCCTCAGGCTACGAATCCCTTGGAAAAGGACAGAGAAGGTAGTTGGCATCTGGGCCTTTTTTGGTTCCAGGTGACTTTCTAGTTATCTTTGTAGTTAATGTGCTCTGTACCAAAAAAAAAAAAAAAAAAAAAATCTCTCAGGCTCAACACAGTACTGAGCCTCTGCTCCTTGCAACCAACTTGAAGATGTGCCTCATATGTTACCTTTCAGAGTGCTCTTCTGACTCTTCCTAGGAGTAGCTTCTTTGGGGTCCCAGAATACTTTGTATATATATCCCTTATAGAACATATTCTAATAATCTCTATTATTTGTCCCAACATAATGAGAATTTCCGTCCTTCTTTATAGTTCTAGCATATAATCTATTCTCTGACATAGATCAGGTGATGAATGAGTACTGATTTATGAATAATAAATGAATGAATTCTTGCTTATTCTTCCTACGGAACTCAGAAAAGGACTGTCACAAGTTAAGTGACTTAAAAATAGTGCACCTATATTTTTAAATTGAATACTTTACCTTCTGTTCAGAATAAATGGCATTAGTTCACCTTGTTCAGGTTAAGAGAGAGAGGTAGAAAAGTACAGTCACAAAGCTTTTCTTTACCATCCTTTCTAACCTGAAATCAACATGGGCATTATGTAATACACTCCTGCTACATGCTGTGAAAGTGGAGAATTGTGAACTGCGCTGAAGCAAGAGTAAAACTTTGGTTAAGTGAATTATATAATTAAATTCTGCATCCTAACACTCCATGAATTTATAGGGTCTATTGTGTAATTAGTTTACAAAAGAAAGAGCATTGGAGTTATTTACGACAGATGTTCACCTAACTTAAAACAGGAAGAGTATATTTACTTCTATGTAGTTATTACAATATAATTAAAACCATAAAACCATCTTATCTGAATTTCAGAGCCCAAGCACATTTTTTCTTTTTTTGGCCTTATTGACTACATTACTCTTTACTGATCATGCAAAGATCATAGGAGAGGGCCACAGGTTGGCCACTGTCGGCTTGCCAGATATTTTAGTAAGGTTTTATTTTTTCTTTTGCTCCACTTTTCAGTGGATGATGAGATAAATCTCTGAAAAGTTGTATGTATGTTGACAGAAACACACGTAGAATATGGCTGATGACAAAAATCATTTTTGTGCCTATGTTCTGGGAGTGGTTGAGAAGGAGAAAGCACATGTTCAATCAGCATGGGCTAAAAGAAGACCTGAGTTTTATGTATGGGTAGTTAGTGTGTAAACCACTGCTGTCATCTTCCAGACAATGAAGAAGCAGGCATATAACTGTCCTCTGATCTTCAGATTGCCTGTATATGATTTTATATACACTTTAAAAATGTGGATGTGGAAGAATTCACAGTGTGACTTTACCTTGTACCCTGCTGGATAGAGATGGTCTTAGGCTGCCCACCCTCCATGGTAAATCTGCTGGAGGGAAAGTTCTTGCAGGAAATAGTAGTTGGACTTTTAAAAAAACATGAACTATCTCTTTATTCAAGGCCTGAGGAAATATGCCCAGATGTCAAATGTCTGCTTCAATCAATTCAGCTCATTCCACCCATAATCATTTGCTTGTTTTAGGAGATTTCCCACTCCTCCATAATGGCTCACTTGGATCAGGGCAGTATTATTCAGGGATTTGACAACATGTGCAAACTCTTTTTGAATTAATTTTCAAAGTCTTTTGTGACTGGTGTCAATTTGGCAACAGTGTTCTTTCATATTCATAGGCTCAAGGTCTAGGGTTTGGGGGTTGTTAATTTTAAGAATTTCCTCTTCAACAACTCCCTTTTGCCTTCCAGAAGACAGAAGTACTGTGAGCATCAGAATATTAGAGTTAAAATAGGGAGGGAGACATAGAGTTTGAGGTTATAAGGTTGACTTTTTGACTCTGAAAAGAATTTTTAATAGTAACATAGTTTGAGAGTAAGGCTGAAGCTTAGAATCTGCCTCATTCAAGGTCTCCAAATGGTCACAGAAAGAAACTTTTCACCTGTAAATGTGGCACTTATTATAGAATGTATCATTTATACTCCGAAGATCACTTTACAGCTGCATTATACAAAAAAGATATATTAGTTAAAATGGAAACAAAATATTGGCTAAGGTTTTAAAATTTCTTCTAAAAATAATTTATGTATAAAAACTGAACAACAGAAGACGCAAAACATTTCACAGCTTAATTTTGCTCACTGTTGCCCTGAACACATCATGAAACATCCTCAAGTCCACAGCACTGGTTGGGCACATATATAAGAAAGCTAAAGAAAACAACCCTTTCTAACCAAAGACTGGGGTTGTAACTAGTGGCCTTGTGAAACTCTGTCACCCAGTGTCCCCAGGAGTCTTGCCTTTTTTAATGGAGCCTGTAACTAACTTTAAAACTTGTCAGAATAGAAAGAATGGCCAGCAAGATGGTACATCAGGTAGTGTATCTTTTCCATATTGGCATTTCATTTCATTGACCAGTTCATTTCAGGTACTTTCAGAGAGATCACTTATTTTATGTTGTGATCAGTAAATAACTCTTAAGATCCTCTCCTGTTTTTAAAAAAATGTAATATTTAGGATGAAAAGACTTACACATTTTGTTATGTAACGTATCAAACTAGTATCCAGACATACTTGTGGGAATTTGCGATCCAAGTTTGGGCTCTAAAATTTCACTTCTGTTTTAGATGCATCTTTAACAAACTGACTCATTTAGTACAATTTGTAATTTTCTGTGTTAACAATTATTAAACCCTATGAATTTCACAGTGAAAGGAAGTTATTTCTTAGGATCCTATTATCAAAGGAAAAAGTAACCATTTTCAATGACAGTTAACCTTATTTGCAACATTATTATAAATTCCTTTACACTCTTTTTGGTTTTTGTAACGTATTTTGGCTAACTGCTTTGTGCTTTCCAAGGCAAATGAGAATTTGGTTAGAAGAACTTCCATTAGCATATGATAATTTTTTAATTTAAAAGACAGAGTTAAAAAAATTTAATTGGGGTAATAGCCATAGGGATACCATTTTGCTATTATGTTGGTGTTGCCTAAACAAACATGCACAATTGTTTCCTGGCAAAATGTTGTCTATAATCATGTAGATTTTATTGTAATGTCTTATTAGTTTTTCATTTTCTTTGATGTAATAAGAGTCAAGGCCAAACATAGCTCTATAAAATTAAGTTTTATTGTCTTCATGTTTGTTAGGTCAAAATTCCTTTCCTGGGAGGGAGGGAGACGCAAGAGAGAAGAGATATGGGGATACGTGTATATGTATAACTGATTCACTTTGCTGTACACCTGAAACTAACACAACACTGTAAATCAATTATACTCCAATAAAAATTAAAAAAAAAATTCCTTTCCTTAACATTGCTTAAATACAATTAGGTTTTTGAGGTTTAAATTCCTTTCTTTAATAGGAATGGTAATGGAGTTTATGTTTTTCCAAATGAAAGATATAGCAGTGGTGATGATCCACACTTAAAACCATCCAAATTAATTACAGATTTTGCTAATAACTCCTAATTTCTTTAACAGTAAACCTATATTTTAATTGAAACTCTGAAGTTTCCAGATAAAATATTTGTCGTATGAAATACATGTGAAGGGCTCTGGTTTCTAAACATTGATATTGCTAGACTGGTTATAGATGAAAAGCCTAGTTTCTATTTCTGATCTTTCTTACTGGTTTGGTTTCCCTGATTTCTCACTGTCATCATATTTCTATAGGATATTTAATCTATAGTGAACATACTCAAGACAGATTTGGGTCAGTGGCAATCTTGATTTCTAGGAAAGGTTTGTTTGTACTAAGAAATGGTGTGCTTACATGCTAGAGTCACACAGTTTAAAAAATATTTAAAAAAGTATTTACTTAATTAAATGTTTTTTTATGCTCTTATAATGGGCTAGGCACTGCCTAGGTGATAGGGATACATGGATAAATTTTTTAAAGTTTTCTGACTTTAAGGAAAGCACAGTGTGACACAGACATGTAAAACACAAATTGCAATACCCAAGCATGAAGGGATGCAATAGATACATAAATTTGCCTTTTTTTTGTGGTAAAACTGATTGAATATTGATACTATTATGTGAGCCAGCCAAATACAAAATAATAAAACAACACAGAAGAAGGTGAGAGAAAGTTGCATGAGGAAATTGATGAAGTTTCAGAGAGAATGTATTATTATTATGATTATTATTTTTTTAACATCTTTATTGGAGTGTAATTGCTTTATAATGGTGTGTTAGTTTCTGCTTTATAACAAAGTGAATCAGCTATACATATACATATATCCCCATATCTCCTCCCTCCTGCGTCTCCCTCCCATCCTCCCTATCCCACCCCTCTAGGTGGTCGCAAAGCACGGAGCTGATCTCCCTGTGCTATGTGGCTGCTTCCCACTAGCTATCTATTTTACATTTGGTAGTATGTATAAGTCCATGACACTCTCTCAGTTCGTCCCAGCTTACCCTTCCCCCTCCCCGTGTCCACAAGTCCATTCTCTACATCTGTGTCTTTATTCCTGTCCTGCTCCTAGGTTTTTCAGAGCCATTTTTTTTTTTTTTAGATTCCATATATACGTGTTAGCATATGGTATTTGTTTTTCTCTTTCTGACTTACTTCACTCTGTATGACAGACTCTACCACCTCACTACAAATAACTCAATTTCATTTCTTTTTATGGCTGAGTAATATTCCATTGTATATATGTGCCACATCTTTATCCATTCATCTGCTGATGGACACTTAGGTTGCTTCCATGTCCTGGCTATTGTAAATAGAGCTGCAATGAACATTGTGGTGCATAACTCTTTTTGAATTATGGTTTTCTCAGGGTATATGCCCAGTAGTGGGATTGCTGGGTCATATGGTAGTTCTATTTCTAGTTTTTTAAGGAACCTCCATACCGTTCTCCATAGTGGCTGTATCAATTTACATTCCTACCAACAGTGCAAGAGGGTTCCCTTTTCTCCACACCCTCTCCAGCATTTATTGTTTGTAGATTTTTTGATGATGGCCATTCTGACTGGTGTGAGGTGATACCTCATTGTAGTTTTGATTTGCATTTCTCTAATGATTAGTGATGTTGAGCATCCTTTCATGTGTTTGTTGGCAGTCTGTATATCTCCTTTGGAGAAATGTCTCTTTAGGTCTTCTGCCCACTTTTGGAATGGGTTGTTTGTTTTTTAAATATTGAGCTGCAAGAGCTGCTTGTAAATTTTGGAGATTAATCCTTTGTCAGTTGCTTCATTTGCAAATATTTTCTCCCATTCTGAGGGTTGTCTTTTCATCTTATTTATGGTTTCCTTTGCTGTGCAAAAGCTTTTAAGTTTCATTAGGTCCCATTTGTTTATTTTTGTTTTTATTTCCATTTCTCTCGGAGGTGGGTCAAAAAGGATCTTGCTGTGATTTATGTCATAGAGTGTTCTGCCTATGGTTTCCTCTAAGAGTTTGATAGTGTCTGGCCTTACATTTAGGTCTTTAATCCATTTTGAGTTTATTTTTGTGTATTGTGTAGGGAGGGTTCTAATTTCATTCTTTTACATGTAGCTGTCCAGTTTTCCCAGCACCACTTATTGAAGAGGCTGTCTTTTCTCCATTGTATATCCTTGCCTCCTTTATCAAAAATAAGGTGACAGTATGTGCGTGGGTTTATCTCTGGCCTTTCTATCCTGTTCCATTGATCTATATTTCTGTTTTTGTGCCAGTACCATGCAGTCTTGATTACCGTAGCTTTGTAGTATAGTCTGAAGTCTGGGAGCCTGATTCCTCCAGCTCCGTTTTTCTTTCTCAAGATTGCTTTGGCTTTTCAGGGTCTTTTGTATTTCCATACAAATTGTGAAATTTTTTGTTCTAGTTCTGTGAAAAATGGCATTGGTAGTTTGATAGGGATTGCATTGAATCTGTAGATTGCTTTGAGTAGTATAGTCATTTTCACACTGTTGATTCTTCCAATCCAAGAACATGGTTTATCTCTCCATCTCTTTGTATCATCTTTAATTTCTTTCATCAGTGTCTTATAGTTTTCTGCATACAGGTCTTTTGTCTCCTTAGATAGGTTTATTCCTAGGTATTTTATTCTTTTTGTTGCAGTGGTAAATAGGAGTGTTTCCTTGATTTCTCTTTCAGATTTTTCATCATTAGTGTATAGGAATGCAAGAGATTTCTGTGCATTAATTTTGTATCCTGCTACTTTACCAAATTCATTGATTAGCTCTAGTAGTTTTCTGGTAGCATCTTTAGGATTCCCTATGTATAGTATCATGTCATCTGCAAACAGTGACAGCTTTACTTCTTCTTTTCCAATTTGGATTCCTTTTATTTCTTTGTCTTCTCTGATTGCTGTGGCTAAATCTTCCAAAACTATGTTGAATAACAGTGGTAAGAGTGGACAACCTTGTCTTGTTCCTGAGAGAATGTATTATTTAAGCAGTTATCTGTGTGACACTTTTTCCACTGTTCTCAACTAAGATTAGTCTATTCTTATAGAAGTACCACTTTACTTTATTAATTGTACTTTTATGTTTTAATACCTGCTAAAGAAAATTCATCAAATCTCTTTTTAAAATAAATGATTCATGGTTAGACTTGTTCAATATCCTTTCAGAAGAATTTTAGAGTTATTTTGTTAAGTTCAGCCTCTTCCCAATCCCTCAAAATTGAGATTTTGCTTAGAATAGATTGTTATAATTTTGTTTATTTAAAAAAGTCACCTCTTTTATTCAGTATTCCATTTAAGAACACTGCATATTTCCCTTCTTTTTTTTTTAAATTTAATTAATTGATTTATTTATATATTTTTATTTTTGGCTGTGTTGGGTCTTCGTTTCTGTGCGAGGGCTTTCTCCAGTTGTGGCAAGCGGGGGCCACTCCTCATCGCGGTGCGCAGGCCTCTCACTGTCGCGGCCTCTCTTGTTGCGGAGCACAAGCTCCAGACGCGCCGGCTCAGCAGCTGTGGCTCATGGGCCCAGTTGCTCCGCGGCATGTGGGATCCTCCCAGACCAGGGCTCGAACCCGTGTCCCCTGCATTGGCAGGCAGATTCTCAACCACTGCGCCACCAGGGAAGCCCCATATTTCCCTTCTTAAAAGTTTTGTAGAATTTTTTTGTTTCTCTCACTAAGTAGGCCTATTTCTAACTATTTTATACACTTGGTTTCCTATAGCCCATTTGGTCCTGTTCAAAACGTCTATAAGACATTTGGTCCAAAAGACATGTGGTCCACACCAAAAGGTCCTTGAAACTTGGTCCTATCTAAAATGTCCATGAGCATATTTGGTCCATGCCAAATGGTTTTAGACAGGACCAAATATCAAGGACCTTATGGTGTGGGCCAAATGTCTCCATGGATGTTCTGGACAGGACCAAATGGTCCTGCAAATATCAAGGACCTTTTGGTGTGGACAGATTGTCTTATGGACCAAATTTCTTATGGTTGTTTTGTATAGGACCAAGTATCAAGAACCTTTTGGTATGGACCAAATGTATGCTAACCATTTAGTTTAAAGTATAAAATGAGTCCTTTCCCATATATTATCTATTGTCATTGCTGATAAATAAACTTCCATTTTTTTCAAGGTATTTATGTTATATCCAGCCATTTTGTTGAGTCTCTTACTGATTGTAATAGATTTTGAGCAGATTTTCCTTGCCTTTCTAGGATACAAATATATTAATTTAGATAATGATAAACATCCTTTATTTTAATATTTATACCTCATGTGTGTCTAGTGTTTTATTACATTGGCCATATATCCCAGACCAATAGTAAATAAATTATTTCTAAAAATTTTTTGAAGGATCTGGCATTAGGGAGTTTGTTATGTTATCTGGAAAGGGTCTAGAATACAGATATTCTGTTTCTCATTAAATATGATTTGATTAAACTGAAACTGAGGATATGTTCTTTCCATACCTCATGTGAATATGTGATTATTTCTTATTTATTAGGCTATGAGCTGAGGGAGTACCAACAGATGAGGGCCAATAATTTTTTTATATAAAAACTTTGATTTAACTAAAGAATTTTTAAAAAATAAAAGATTTACTTACATGACTCAATATGGATAATAAAAACACTTTGCATCTACACATCTTTTCCAAATTTAAAGGAGCTTTCCTACACACAGCCTCATTTAATTGCCAGAACAATTCTGACGAATAGGAAGAATGTTATGTTTATTACATAGATGAAAACTCACGTTCAGGGAGGTTAGCGATGGAAAAAGACTGTATAACTTATTTGGACATTTCATTTCCAATTTAAGTATTCCATCACATGGCTGAAGTCATGTGGCCACAGGTGATAGCCCTTGGAAAAGTTGCAGTCTTTCTTTTATCAATCTTTTATCAATTTTCCTTCTATACATTTTATTAACTAAACTTAATATTTGAAATAGGTTGTAGATCTTTAAGGCATACGTACATCAGGTATATTTAGTTGTCAAATGCTTATCGAGCCCTTAAATTTTGCCATGTCCCAGAGGCATAGAGAAGCATTAGACTTCTAATGACCTTAGAACTTATAGTCTAATGAAGAAGTCAAACATGTAAAGAAATGATTATAGTAAAATTAGGTAAGTGGAAAAAGGAATTTGGGAAAGACTATACCTAGAGACTCAGAAAGACTTCAGAGAGGAGTTGATTTTTAACACAGTCTTGAAGGAGCAATAAGAAGTTTCCATATGGAGAAAAAAGGGAGAGGTACATTATTGAAATGTGAAATAGAATGTGAGTCAGTGCGGAGCAATGGCTATAGACCAGGGAGAGCTATTGTCAATTATGGAAGGATTCAAATTCTTCAGGCCTTTTATATGTAGTTAATAAGCTTGAATTTTATCCTGATACTGATAACAAGTCAAGAAAGTTTTTGAATAAGGAAAACACAGGATCTCTTTTGCATGTGTGAAAGATAACCCTGGTATGAGATACATATTGGGTGGGTGAGAGTGATGTGGAGAGAAGACAGAGCTCTTAGGAGATTGCTGCAATAAACCTTAAGTAGAGACAATGAGATTTTGAACATAAAGATAGGAGGGAAAGCATATTTAGACTACATTTGTAAGGTAAAATTGTGATTTATGGATACAAAGAGAATGAAGGTTATGCTGATGTTTCCAGCCATTGAGTAGGTGGTTTTGTCCTTAACTGAGCTACGAAAAAGGTGAATTCTTGGTGTTAGCAGAGCCAGGAAATAAACGAAGAGTAAGTGATTTGTAGCAAAAAAATAAGGTCTTCATTCTGTGACAGAGTTTGAAAAGAAGCTTCATAGAGAGTTGGAAATATGTTTAGAATTCAGTAAACCTGGGCTGGGGATACAGAAACTATAATAATGGTGAACAAATACATGAAAAGCAAACCAAGCGTGGAATCCTTGCTAACACAGATAGCAAAAAGGAAAATGAAGAATGAAGAGCAAACAAAAGGTAGTGAGAAAGAATGGATTAAGAAATAGGAAGGAAAAAGGGGAGAGTGGAGTCATTGTAACCACAGGAGGAGAGAGTTTCAAGAAGGGAGACATTTGGTATAATTCAACATTAATTTCTGGTAAAAAATGTCTTAGCAAACTTGGAAGTAAAGATTAGAATGAAGCTTTTGTAACGTAATAGTGATATCTGTATCAAACCAAGAGTGACCAAAATTCACGCTCAAGAAAACATTTGAGTTAATCCTCTAAGTCATTAATCATAGGAAGGTGCCTCATGTGCTGAATTATCTAAAAACAACTTGGCAGCTACCCCAACTCCCTTCTGAGGTCGCTTTTGCACATTGCCAAGGAGAAGTCAGGAACTACAAATCCCTGAACACCTTTTCCACATGGGTCTGCATTAGAAAATGCAAATGGGAAGCACTCAGGTGAGATTTGGAGGATAGAAAGTAAGGAAAGACTATTTTTCCCTGGAGGAAATTGCAATCACAGACATATAAAAAGAAAAAAATGTCAATAAATGTTTTTGGATGAAAAGACAATATCATAAAGACGTAAAATCATCAGAATAGAACTTATGTAAAAAAATTTCTTAGGTATATTTGGGGGTGAGGGAAAGATAATTTTATAAAGTGAAGCTAATGTGGAAAAATAAATTGGTAAAAGTAGTCAACAAAGAATAAGAAGAAAAATGAGAGAAAACTCGCTGTATGAGATGACAATGAATACTTAGAGAAATACTTATTGTTTTACAACAGGGTAGTATTTGTCAAAAAATGGAATATAATAAAGTGCTCTCAAACAGACTCAGATATACTTCATAGATTATAATGTTAAAATGGTGGAATTCCAAATTAGTGGAGCAGGGATAATAATTCTCTAAATAGTGTTGGGGTCGTTTGGACACCAAATAAAATTAGGTGAAATCTTTCCTTCAGAGCATATACCAAAATAATTGGACATGAATTTAAGAACTCAATATAAAACACAAAACAATAAAATGATGGGAAGATAATCTAAATTTTAAAAAATACTGGAGGTAGAAGGCCCTTCTAGGCATAAAAGCAAAAAATAACAGCTATTGTTTATTTAGCAAATTTTTTGTTCCAAACATTGTGTCAAGTTATCCACATGTAAAACTTATTTAATCCTCACAAGAATCCTACAGAATAATAGTAGTAGTTGTAATATTAGTACTGTAAACAAAATGAAACTTTACATGACAACCAGTGGATAATTTGTAATATATGTGGAAAAGGGATAATATCTTTAATAAATAAACAGCACTTTCAAGTTAGTGAGAAGTAAATGAACTCATCATTAGTAAAATGGGCAAAGAATATAAACCGACAATTCTAAAAGGTAGAAATTCAAGTGGCCAATGATCACACAGAAACCTGTTCAATTGCACATGGTAGAACCTGTTTTGGTTGTCTTCATTCCTTTCATTGAACTCTCCTAAGAGTTCCCTCCCAAATGCCCTTGCAGCAGTGTTTGAACTATGTATAGTCAACTGGACCAGTGATGGGTGGGTATCTATCTAAACTGATCAAGGTCCTTCATCTACTAATTTACATTTAGGATATTTAGAAGTGCTTACCTAAAACTTTCAAAATAGTTTCAGAATAGAGCTTAAATAAATAATCAGTGTTATACATTAGAATATGTTTAAAATGGAAGTAATGGAAAATTACCTTAAATGTTTAAAAATAGGTCATTTCTTTAAAAAATTATGGTATATGATTATGATATAATAGAATTCTATGGAGTCTTTAAAACTCCTATTTTGGAATAGGGACCAAAAATCCAGTGCCTCTGTGGATCAGGCAGGATATATATATGAATGGAATAATTTTAGTACAAGCATATATGCATATATTCAGTGAGCTGTGGGGACCATGGTCAGCTAGAATGTTCATGTCCTTATCTAGAGGGCAAGTGGCTATTCAGTTGCAGCCATTTTTGCCTACCAAGGATGCAGACTGACTGTTGCCTGATCTTTTGATTTTCCAAGAAATGAAAATTTCTTAAATGTGAAAATTTCTAAATTTAAATTATTAGCTCAATTTAAAAATAAGAGATTTTTGGCAAACAAATCCAAATGGTATGCTAAATTCATCAGAGGTCAATAGTTTGTAATTTCTGTTTAGAAAAATATTCACTTCCCTAGTTGTGTGTTCATTATGCTTACTATTTGTTCTTAAGTTTGAGAAATCTGGTTAAAATAGGTATCAGGAGGGAGTTCTCCTAAATCAGAAATAAGGCCAGCATGTCTGTTCACTCTAATGTTCTGAAGATTCTAGACAAAGTAATATCTAAAACTAAAGCAATAAGTAAAGAGAAACATAAATAAGCCATAAATATTGAGAGTATTCTTAGTTTTTACAGATGTTGTAACCCAGCAATTCCAGTTTTAAGAGTTATTCTTGAGGATATAGTGGGTAATTTGCAAAAAAGGGTGTTAATTCAGCTATATTTAACTAGAAAAAGTAGAAACAATCTAAGTATATAACCATGATTCGTGGGTTGAACAAATTTGGCACGTTCCTACATGAGATTTGCTACGTTAAAATATAGATGTGTGTGCATGTATTTCAACACGAATAAATATAACTAACATTTTAAAGTGAAATTCTTTAAAAATAGAATACACATTGAGCTTTTAAATTGCTTTTCTCTAGTGGTGGGATTTGATTTTTCTTTTTCTGATTCATTTTTTACAGTGAGCACATATTCTCCGTATAGTCAAACACTAATACTTTACATTTTATTTTTAAATCACGTTTTATTAATTTAATAGAATATAGATTTAATGAAATAGATTTGATTTTACTGAAGAATGAGTCTCCCACCTATTTAGTAAGCCATAATAAATCAAACCACTAAGAATTTTTTTGAAGAAAGGGGTGCTCAAGAGTGTCAAATAACCCAGAGCAGTCAGGAAAAATAACTACTGAGGAGTGTTTGTAGGATTTGTTCATTAGTAGGTCATTCATTGCGACCCTTATAACTCTGCATTAAAAAGGGGGAGATTTGTTTCGTTTCTAAAATCAAAGAGATGTCATTTTTCCCTTGTCCAAAGAAACTTGTTCAGTTTTCATGTTGCTTGATAACGTAAAGAAAAGTTGCTGGGAATTGTTTATGTCGGTTAGCCTAAATTATATTTAATAAACATCTAATCAGACTTTGAAAGCATTTATTATATACAGTCATTTTATAGGAGATATTGAATATTGTCCATAAATTAGTAATAATGATCACAAAGCATGTTAAAATTAAATATCTTAAAATACTCACTAATGCATTCCTTCATGTATTCATTCAACAAATATTAAATGGCTGCTATGTGCCAGGTGTTGTTTAGGTGTTGTGGATATTATGTACTCCTGCAACCTATATTCTAGTACGGGAAAGACAGACAATAAACAAAAGAGTAAAACATATAGTCAGGCTAATGGTGATAGTGCTCTCAGGAAAAATAAATCCTAGAAGGGCAGGCTGTTCAGGGATGGGGCTGGGGTTGAACTGTTAAACAGGGCAGTCCTGGTCTGTCACACTGAAAAGGGGCCTTTGTACAAAGCCTTCACAGAAGTAAGGGAATGAGTTATTCTGAATCTGCAGGAAGAGTGATACTGGAGAACAGCAAGGGCCGACCTTTGTGAAGATTCTAGTTTTCCTCTTGATGCCACAGGAAGTCACTGGAGGATTTTAAGCAGAATAGTAGTTGACACCTCTGACTAAGGTTTGAAAAGGCTCACTCATACTGCCCTGTTAAGAACAGAGTTTACGGAAGCATGCAGGTCACCTTTCATTGCCCCTCCATATCCATTCTCTGCCCTTCCCTGCCCTGTGTCCCTAGGGCTACCTTGCCTTCTGCTTCCAAATGTATGTGTGCAGAGGGAGGTGTTTGCAGTAGATCTGTAAGAGGGTGAGAGAGGTTTGGATATTTTTCTCTTCGGCTGCCCTCCCTGCCAAGTAATGGTTTTTGGTAGTATCTAAAATAAGCCACTGCTCATGTGATTTAAAATATTAAGTAACTATCATAGGTTTGTAAAGACTTAATGATGGTTAGTGTTTGGTTATATGTAGGTCCAGTATCTCTTGGTATTATTTGTAATCAAAATTTTATGTGCACTTTTTAAAAGCTGCCTCTCAATCCATTTCTTCTTTTATAAAGCTGCATGCCAGTGGCCATGGAACAGGTTCTATTTCTGCTGGAGTTTCTTTGGTTAGATATCTTCTTGATCATACCCTTAATGGCAGCAGAGGAAAGCCAGTCCTCTGCCCTTGCCATTTTGGGAGGTCTGCACAGCAGTACGCCATGGCACTCCACCCACGTTTTTACCCATAAGAAAAATATACACAAATAATAAGAAACAGCTGCTGCTTTCCTACACTGGGGCAGTGACAAACTTAGCCCATAACTCCTGCTCATGGACCTTGTGTTCCACACTAAAACTTGGGAAAAAACTCTGTTGGTGGGTCCAGTTGAGTATGTTCATTTCCCTTTTTACTATAGGGGAAAAGCAGTATTTTCCCTCTTTGGGCAAATTTCTCTTGCAGCTTGAATTTACTGGTGGCCTTTAAAAAAGACCAGTTCCACAGTTAACATTTCTTCTCCCCATCTGGGCTCAGTTATCATTCAGGTTCATTTTTTTTTTTTTTTTCAAATTGGTTTTCTCATTCTTGGTCTGCGGCTGACTTCCCTTTAGGAGGCTGGCGATACCGCCCAGTAACTGGAATGAATGCCTGATTAAAGATTGCAGCTAATGACGTTTGGGATGGACATGATATTGTTATGCTTTCATGTCTCTTTTTTTTTCTTCTAATAGTTTCTTATTAGTTAAAACCTTAACTAATGCATGTGAGTTTCTTGGAAATATTAAAACATTTCTTTTTATCTACTATACTTTAATGCCAGATTGTGTGTAGACTAGTGACCCAGAAAAGCCATTTACTGATATATGGTGTGTAATTTAGCCAAACTGGTTTGATTACATTGCTGGGTATGATTTAGGCCCATGGAAGAGTCAACCAGCAATTTGATTGAAGCCACACTCTGCCTTGTCCTCCAAAGATCAGAACAGAAGACTTAATTAGCCTGGTTGATTAAGCAAAAATCTAGTTTTTTTTTGGTTACCTGGAAGACTGTATATCACAGGAGTCAATATGGACTTGAACATTGTTTTTTTAAAAAAAGAATAACAATCACAGGAACATAGCTACATCTTCTTTTCTATTTTTTCAATTAGCTTTATAATGACACAGCATATATTTTTGATCCAGTGGTAGAGACTGCTCCTAAATTATTTTGGGGGTCAAAATGAATCTTAATTCCTTTGAGTCATGGTCTATTCACTCCTAGCTACTTTAGGCACCCATTTTGGAAAAGGGTTTGTAATTTTTGTCCTTGGCTGGGGCATTGGAAGGCATCTTTCAGAGATTAAAAAGTGGACTTGAATAAATTGGAGTTCATGTTATTGATATCTTTGGGAGAATAATCTTTTCTACTAACATCTATTTGCCAAAGAGTTGAAATGATAGTCTAGATTATGAAAATGTCTTTTAACAAAATAATTAGAGAAATGCTATTCATTTTACGTTGGAAGACATGGTATAGAGAAACTTCTAGAGGAATTACTCTACTGTATACCACTTCTTCCTCCTACTCTTACTGGATTGACTTTATCTCCTTGGGCTCCTTAGGAGTAACCTCTGCCAGCTCAATACTAACAACTCTTTTTAAACTTTCCTGTTCATATCTTCACTGGAGACATTGCTGAAGTGTGATCTTTTTCTTCACTGCTTATTAAGAAAATAACCAGATTATTTTTCACACAATGTGGAACAGGAGAAATTGTACTGTTACCTTTTAGTTGGTCCTTTATTCTGATGTCCTAATTCTAAAGTCTTTATTTTTGTTAAAAGAAGAATCTTTTCTATTTGCAGGGACTTTTTGAGCTTCTTTACTTGGACTTTTTTGTTTGATTTGGTTTGTTTTTTGATTAGAAGAGAGAACAAGAAGAGGGGAAATATGATCATCTCTGTGTTAACTTTTTCCTGACAATGTCCATGTTTTGATAGATGAACCCCAGAATACTCTAAAAGATAACATATCTGGTTTGTGCTCTCACAGAAAGGAAAAAAAAGATGGAAATGTCAGATGTGTTAGGAAATATTCTATAAATTTTGTGGGTATTATCTTTAATGCCATGTTATTAAGTTATTAGGATGTATTGGGATGTAGTATAAATAGCCCTGGGCTTGAAATCCAGAAGACCTGTGTTGTGGTCCGAGTTTGGCTACTCATAACCTAAGCTAGTCATCTTGCCTCTTTGCAAATTAAAATGACAGCAGAAAAGATGACTTACTCTCCCAAAGAGATTACTAAAATCTACCCTGGTTTATTGTAGACTTGAACTTGATTGAATCTAGCTACTCTCACCTTATTTAATCGGGGAACCACACCAAATAACATCCTATAGAACAAAAGATCTTCACAAAGCAATTTAGAAAATACTGCAATAGATGGTCACTCTGTTTAGCTTTAACATTTATTATTCCATGATTTTCTATAACAGCTAAAGTCAGAAACTATATTGTTTCAGTTTAGGTGCCTTTCCTGATTATAGATCTTTTCTAAATGGATGTAGGAAAAGGGATTTCAGGAATGGAACTTCGGCTAGCAAAGATGGGAAGAGTTGGTATCCTTCCATTTATCTAGCTCTGTGTCCTGAATCTTAAAGATGTTAAATAATATTGTTGCCAATTAGAGAATTGCTTTCAAATGAGAGGAATTAAACTTTAACATTACCTGGTTTAAGCAACCACTGGTTGGTCTTTTTATGGAAGAAGAGAACAAAGGAGTTTTAACTTATCTTAGAACTCTTCTTGAATGTTATTCTAGCACATTTTTTATATTTAACTAAACCCCAAACTACCAAAATTTTTAGAGGTCTCTGTGCTTCTTTCTTAGCATTTGCTTACTCTGGGAACATAGATTTTATAGGATAGCTTTTCTTTTTGATCCATGTTAAAGCAATCATGAAAAGTGAGCCATCATAAAAACTGTTTTTTCAAAGCAGATGATGTGACTGGTCTCATAAAGGTGAGTGGGTGGAGGAAGGAGCTAAATAATACTGACCATAATTCAGTTAGCTTTGTAATCAAGACTAAATGGAGATCAAAAAGGAGGAAATGGGGATTTAGTCTTCACACAAATAAAATGTTTCAAAAGCAAGAGACAACTGAATGAAATTGAATAGGCTACAGAGAAAGTGTAAGGAAATGATAGGAGTGGAGACGGATGGAAGAAAGAATAATTCTAAGAAATAAATTACTTAGGGGGATGTACTTGCTGTTTAAGTGGAACTTCAGAAAAACTCAAGTATTAATGCGTGTAGTAGCACCCAAGAAGTTTAGTAAGAAATTAAAATGGTTCAAAAAAGAAAACAACTGAGAACTTGTGAATGTCCTTTTTCTCTACTTTTTACCCCTTCTCCTATACTCTCTATCCCTAACTATTGAACAATTCTAAGTTCAGTTTGTAGTACTTGCATCTCATTGGGTCTAAATGAATAATTAGACACCTTAGTCAACTATGATTTTCTGAATATAATTTTCAGTACTATTCAATTTCACAGGTAAATTAGTTATGTAAATATGACAATGCTTCACCATCAGTTTTCATTTTTCTTTTTATTTTTCTGCCTCTGGCAAAAATTTCAAGCAATTCTTAAGGAAATATAACAAAAAAGAGTCTCCTCCAACAGTACTATAGCCCCCATTGTATTTTTGTTTTTCCCAACAATAGAATTGAAAGAATTTTACATTGAACACTTATGTGCTTAAAACATAGTCTACAATTAACATTTTACTATACTCTCTTTTTTTTTTAACATCTTTATTGGAGTATAATTGCTTTACAATGGTGTGTTCGTTTCTGCTTTATAACAAAGTGAATCAGCTATACATATACATATATCCCCATATCTCCTCCCTCTTGCGTCTCCCTCCCACCCTCCCTATCCCACCCCACTAGGTGGTCACAAAGCACCAAGCTGATCTCCCTGTGCTATGCGGCTGCTTCCCCCTAGCTATGTGTTTTACATTTGGTAGTGTATATATGTCCATGCCACTCTCTCACTTCGTCCCAGCTTACACTTTCCCCTCCCTGTGTCCTCAAGTCCATTCTCTACGTCTGCGTCTTTATTCCTGTCCTGCCCCTAGGTTCTTCAGAACCATTTTTTTTTTTTAAGATTCCATATATGTGTGTTAGCATATGGTATTTGTTTTTCTCTTTCTAACTTACTTCACTCTGTATGACAGACCCTAGGTCCATGCACCTCACTACAAATAACTCAATTTCATTTCTTTTTATGGCTGAGTAATATTCCATTGTATGTATGTGCCACATCTTCTTTATCCATTCATCTGTCGACAGACACTTAGGTTGCTTCCATGTCCTGGCTATTGTAGATAGTGCTGCAATGAACATTGGGGTGAGTGTGAGTTTTTGAATTATGGTTTTCTCAGGGTATATGCCCAGTAGTGGGATTGCTGGGTCGTATTGTAGTTCTATTTTTAGTTTTTTAAGGAACCTCCGTACTGTTCTCCATTTTGCTATACTTTCTTAAACACTTATATATCCATCTCTCCTATTAATCTAACTTAATTTGGATGCATTTCAAAGCAAATTGCAGATATATTTCCTCTTAAATATTTTAGCATACTTAACTAATTTTGATACTCATTAGTATCAGATTATTAGCATTGTACTTGACTACTTTTTACCTTTGATGAATAATTTATATACAGTGAAATACAGTTATTAGTGTATATATGCTAGATTTTTACAAATGCATGTACATATGTAATCCAAATTCATTTCCAGCCACAGAACATTATCATCAGCCAGAAAGTTTCTTCATGATTCTTTCCAGTCTTACTTGCTTCATAGAGGCAAACGCTGACCCTCCTTTTGTCATTATAGTTTTGTCATTCTAGAATTTCATGTAAATGGAATCACGCAGAAAGTTGTCATTTATGTTTGGCTCTTTTTCTCCTTCCGTCAGCATAATATATTTAATTTGAGCCATGTTTGGTACATCACTTGTTTCCTTTTACTGATCTGAGTGCTTGGTATATTACTGTTTGTTTATCCATTTACTTATTGGTGAACACTTAGCTTTTTCATGTTTTTAGTCATCATCAATAAAGCTTCTATATTTTAATATTTTGGGGGACTTAACGTTTTTACTTCTCTTGGATAAATACCTAGGACTTTTACTGTTAGGTCATAGAGTATGTATATGTTTAGTTTTGTAAGAAATTGTCATAGCTTTTCCAAAATGGTTGTACATTTTACAATGCCACCAAAAATATATATGAGAATTCCAGGTGCTCTGATGACAACACCTGATGTTACATCCTTTAGTTTTAGTCTTTCTGGTAAGTGTATAGTGGTATTTTGATTTTAATTGACATTTTCCTAATAGCTAATGATTTTGAGCAGTTTTTCATGGACTTCTTTGCCACTCTTTCATGTTATTTTGGGTTATTTGTCTGTTTATTATTGAGTTGGAAGAGTTATTTATGCTGTATATCAGTGTTTTGTCAGATATATGTTTTGCAAGTATTTTCTCGCACTCCATGGCTCACCCATTTATTTCCTTAACAATATCTTTTGATGAGTAGTGATTTTTGAATATGATAAAGTCAAATTTCTTGTTTTTTAAAATGGTTATTATTTTCTGTGACCTGTCTAGGAAACTTGTGGGCCAAGCCCCTTTCACAAAGAGAGTCTCTTATGTTTCTTTCTAAAAGCTTTATGGTTTTAGCTTTTATGTTTGGGTCTAGGATCCACATTAAATTAATCTTTGCGTGGGGTGAGGTGGGGCCCCCATTATATTTAACATGTTCCTATTGACTTAGGCTCATAATTTATTATCTTGTACTGTACTGTGTGGTAAAATTCTCATTGTCTACTATTTCTTCCTCAATGATATAATGTGTTTTCTCCAACAGTAAATATCTCCTTTCAGTTTATGGGTTGTGATCTCCTGTGATTTGGGAGATCAGATGGTCATGCTTGGGATAATTATTTATTCATCCCACAAACACTTATTGAGTATACACACTGCAATGTATTGTGACAATTGCTATAAATAGGAAAAGGAATAAGACCCTGTGCTTGCCTCGATAGGAAAATGTTTAGTGAAGACACATATAAGTAAATAGGCAATTGTAATAGAACAATCTCTATTTAAAGATGATAAGGTATGCAAAGAACTGTGAGGGCACAGACAAAGAACACCTAATGCAGAGTTTAGAATCAGGAGATTTCCTATAATAGGTGATTTCAGTGCTTTGACAAGAAGAATAAATAAGAAGATTTAAGTCGGCAACAAGGGGTTATCAAGACTCCTGCTCTCAAAACCTTATTGATGAGTAAGCAAAATGAGATAAATGTACATATCTACAGTAGAGACAAAGATATAAACTTTTGAGAATTTGAGATTTCAGGATGGAAAAAAATGTCTCCCACAGTACACAGGTGTGTATGTGGAGAACTTTATGGGGGAGGTAGCATTTGAGCTGGGTCACGGTGTTGTTTTAGAGATTAAATGAATTAATAAATACACAGTGCTTAGGATGGTACCTGACATGTTGTAAGTGTTGGTAATAATCATTGTATTATTATTATTGAAGTATATATATAGGACTTGAATATTTACACTGAGGAAAAACATTTTAAATGTTTTCCCATGACAAATATTTTAAACTGTTCATAAGGTTTATGGAGTGAACACTGAGCTTGGAATTCAAGAAATATTTAGGAATTGGAAAATAATTCATTTTGACTGGAAGAGACTAGGTTTCAGTAATGTTGGAAAGGTCGTATGGGTACAACAAACGGAGAGCTTTGGAAAGCAGGGTGAGCATTTGGATTTTACTTTGGTCATGATGGGAGCCATTGTGGATTACTTGTCTTTTTTTTTTTTGGGGGGGGTCCACAGAGGGAAGAGCAAAAAACTACACACATCCTTGTGTAGAATTTAGACTTAGGGAATGGTAGGAGCCAGAGAAACAGAGACATAAGGAGTGATCACATGGATAGAAGAAGAACCAGGATGGTTACTGTCCGGAAGGGATTGTTGGCCAACAATCCTAATACCACTGAGTGATTGAGAAAGATGAAAACTAAAAAAAAAAAAAAAAAAAAAAAAATTAGAGTTAGCAGTTTGCCTATACTTTAATGACTGTTGAAAGAGCAGTTTAAGCAGAGTGATGGAGCTGGGGATCAGATTTCAAGGGATTAACAGTGGTTTAGGATTGGAAACTAAACACTGCAAGTATAGTTTATTTGGAAAAAGTTAGATGGTAAAAATAAAAGTAAAGAGGGAGATGTGATAATAGCTTGAAAGAGTAGCAGAACTGAGCTTAGAATGTTAAGGCATGACAGTATTTGTAGACTGAGTCGGGAGAGAGAGAAGAGAGAAAGAGTGAGTGCCCATGAGTGAGGAGATTGTATTGAAAATAGAGGAAGGATTTTTTTTTTTTTTCTGGGAAAAATGTCCAGAGGAGACAGGAAGAAAAGAGAACAAAGGCATAAGTGTAAGCATCGCCATTGGAGAGACGTTTTATTCTCTGACAGGAGGAAGGAAGAAAACACAGGAAATGAAGACAAGATAATGATATAAAAAAATGTGAAAGGGAAGAGATTTGAAGATATTCACATAGACAGCTTATCAGAAAGTTGGAGGCAAGTCCATCCAGAGGGCAAAAATATACAGATAGAATTTAGAGCTGAAGAGATGGAAATTGCTTTGAAATGAATTCTGTGGTAAATGTATTAGGGAAGTTTATTAGTTTTCTATTGCTGTGTAACAATTACCACAAATGAGGAAGAGGGCTCTTAGCAGAAACCAAATCGACCTGTACTTTGACCTTCGATTTCCCAGCCTTCAGAACTGAGAAAATAGGTTTCTGTTGTTTAAGCCACCTAGTCTTTGTTTTGGTAACCCAAACAGACTAATAGAATGGGAGTCTGATTTCTCACTATGGGAGAAGCGGGTCATAAATATGAAAAGAAAAAAAAAAAAACCTGGAATTAATCCTATGTTGTTAGACTGGAATTGGAAATATTGGTATGAACTCATGTTTTTACTGTATCTATATATCTATATCTATATAAATAGGTGGATAGAAACACAGATGTAAATTTATATGGACATTTTTACATATATCCCTTAGTTATGTCCACTGAGAAGTGAAATCCAAACAGTAATGTGCATAACTAGCACACAGAGCTTAGTTTCTAAATATAATTCTCAACTCTAAGGAACTAGGGCTCCTTGGAGAACACCTGGTTTCAGGACTGGAGCAAGCAAAGTACAAGATGAGCAGAGAAAATCTTATTGGGTTGGCCAAAAGTTTCCTTCGGTTTTTAAAGTAAAAATAAAAGACACATTTTTCATTTTCACCAAGAACTTTATTGAACAATGTATTCAACATTTTGTTCCCCTACCTTCTGCCATTTTTTTCAGGCAGCTTCATAATTCCATCTTCCCAAAATTTTTTATCTTTTTGAGCAAAGAACTGTTCTAGGTGCCTTTTACAGTCTTCCAGGGAATTGAAATTTTTTCCATTAAGAGAATTTTGTAAAGATCAAAATAAATGGAAATCTGAAGGTGCAATGTCTGGCAAATGCGGCTGATGAATCAGAACTTCCCAGACAAGATGTAATAGTTTTTGCCTGGTCATCAAATAAACATGCAGTCTTGCGTTATCCTGATGGAAGATTATGCATTTTCTGTTGACTAATTCCAGACGCTTTTCTTCGAGTGCTGCTTTCAGTTGATCTAAATGGAAGCAGTACTTGTTGGAATTAATCATTTGGTTTTCCGGAAAAAGCTCATAATAGGGGACTCCCTTCCAATCCCACCATATACACAACATCACCTTCTTTGGATGAAGACTGGCCTTTGGTGTGGTTGGTGGCGGTTCATTTCGCTTGCGCCATATCTCTTCCATTCTACATTATTGTACAGTATCCACTTTTCATCGCCTGTCACAATTTGTTTTAAAAACATAAGGTTTTCGTTACGTTTAAGTAGAGAATCACATGCAGAAATACGGTCAAGAGGGTTTTTTTCGCTTATGTGGAACCCAAACACCAAACTGATTAACATAACCAAGCTGGTGCAAATGATTTTCAGTGCTTGATTTGGATATGTTGAACATGTCGGCTGTCTCCTGCGTGGTATAATGTTGATTGTTTTCAATTAATGTCTCGATTTGATCACTGTCAACTTCACCTGGTCTACCCAACCCTGGAGCACCGTCCAGCGAGAAATCTCCAGTACGAAACTTCGCAAACCACTTTTGACATGTTTGATCAGTCACAGCACCTTCTCCATACACTGTACACATCTTTTTGTGTGTTTCAATTGCGTTTTTACCTTTCTTGAGATAATAAAGCATACTATGCCGAAAATGTTGCTTTTTTTCTTCCATCTTCAATACTAAAATGGCTACACAAAAATTCACCAATTTTGATGTTTTTTTTTTAAATGCATGTTGATATGACAACTATCACAATACAATCTAACAAAATTGTTTCTAATGAAGTTAAAGACACCTAAGTGCTACTGGAGCCATCTTACGGAAAAAAACAAACGAACTTTTTGGCCAACCCAATATTATTCTAGAAAATGAGGAAGTGCTCAGAAATTGATGTAGACAGAAGCAGCTTGAAGAGGCCCCATTAGCCAAATATTGGAATGATTTGAGCATCAAAATAATGATAGTAATGGATTATGATCCATTGAATAAAATAGAAAGCCATTTGTTCATATGGGTATAAACAAATGCATAACTAAATGGAGAGAAGAGGAAGCTGTTTGTTACACTAGAATGCAAGCTAATATATGTAGATGGAATGATAGAATTACGAATCATGTGGTAACCATCATACTAATAATTCAGTCACAAAACATCAATGGATGCTAAAACTCGTGAGTGAAAAGTTGAAGAGGAATGTAATATTGACCTAGTCTCAAAGATTTGTTAATTACAAAGGGGAAAAAAAAATTTAGAGTGGAGAAACTTGGAACTTTATCCAGTGATAAAAGTTAACACCACAAGTAATAGGACAAATTGAAATTGTGTACCATCTGGTACATCTGGTAGAATATAAGAATACAGCACCACTTCTGTGATTTTCCTGCCCAAAATGTGTAACCTGAATCTAATTAGTAGGAAACATCAAACACCTAAATTTAGGGACATTCTACAAAATAATTGGCTTTAATTTTTGAAAGCATCAAGTTCATGAGTGCTTAGGAGAGTCTGAGGAACTGTTTCAGATTAAAAGAGAAAAAAAAGACATTGCAAATGTAATTGTGGCCCTGGGTTGTATAATTTTGTTACAAAGAACATTACTGGGATAACTGGTAAGATCTTAATGGGGTATGTGGATTGTATAATAGCAATGTATCAAAGCTAATTTCCTGATTTTAATGGTTGTATTGTGTTCATATAGGCAAATGCTCTGTTTGTAGGAATTGCACAGAAAGTATTCTGGGGTTGTGCAGAATGATGTCTCCAACTGATGCTCAAATCATTCAGAAAAAAAATTAATTCACTGTAGCTACAAATTTTCTGTTAAAATTTTTAAATATAAAAAAAAAAAAAAAAAAAACCCACTCCAGGCATATGCTGTTTACAGGAGACATGCTTAAAACGTAATGAATGAATGCATGTAGTGGGATAGGGAAAATTTTACAGGGAAACTGCTAATAAAAAATCTGATATAGCTATATTTGTTATATAAAATAGACTTGGGGGAAAATCTTATTAGGGATAATGTAGACCATAATGTAATGGTAAAAAGCAACATTCACAAGGAATACATAATAATTCTGAAGGTATAGATGCCTAACAACATAACTATCAAGTACAAGTTAATAGTATTACAATGAGAAACTTATACTTCCCCACTTATAGTGAATTTTTTACACACACTTCTCAGTGTTTGATAGATAAAAAGACAATTAGTAAAGATATAGAAGATTTGAACTACACAATTAGCTAATTTTAAATAATAGATATTTACAGAAGTCTGAACTTTCAAATTAGAGGATATACATTATTTCATGGAAACTTTACAAAAATTGACCCTTTTAGGCTGCAAAATGGGCTCAAACACAAAAATATTATAAAAAATCATGTTTTCTACCAATGCTATATATAAAATGGAATCAATAACCAGACCAATAATATATAATATCCAATAAGCACAGTTGTAAACAGTTCACCTTTCAGTGGATACTTAGAAGGGAACAACAATATCAAAACTTACAGGATGTAAGTAAAAGTGCTTACAGAGTAATTTATAGCCTCAAAAATCACTTGTTAAGAAGAAAACATTTCAAAATTTAAGAGCTGTTCTTGAATTTAAGAACTAAGAGAAAAATCTGAGTCAACCCAAATATATCAAAATAAGAAAACTATAGACAATTTTAGTGAAATGAAAAGTACCAAAATAATAGAATAATCAAGAGATAGTGCTTTACATATATTGATAAATTATACTTGCTATAGCAAGAATGATGAAGGAAAATAAAACCCCTAAATAGGCATTGTTAAGAGTGAAAAGGGGAAAGTTCCACAGACACAGAGAGACTGAACAAATAATAAGTGAATTCTGTTGAAAACCTTAGTGAAAATTTTACTAAAATGGAATATTTTCTAGACAAATATAATTTAACAAATACAATTTACCTATAAGACCATTAGAGTGATCGAAGCAGTAGTTTTAAAATCTGTCATCAGAAAATATCACAGCCAGGGAGTTTTAACACAAAGTGTTTTAGACATATACAGGTCAGATAGTTCCCATCTCCATTCTGGAAACTGGAAAGGCAGGGGATGATCCCTACCTCATTTTATGTGGCTGTATTGGAAGCTTCCTCAGGAGACACTCCTCCATATCTCTCTTTCTGAGTATCTCTTTCTCTTTCTCCCTCCTTCTCCACCTTTCTGTTAATTTCTAATCCATCTCATATGACCATGAATTCCCATTTTAAAATGACCTGGCAATTTACATTTCAATTCAGCAATATTTATTGAGTAATTTACTATGTCCCAGGTCCTGTTAGAGTGTTTCCCTTATTTTAAAAAATCCTTTATAAACTATGTTAGTTTAAGAGAAGATTTGCTTTGAGCATTTTTGAAAGATAATGAACAATTATTATGTTCCTTTTTTATGCTAAGTTTCATGCTTGTTACTTTACACATCTTTTTATCTATACTTGTAACAATTGTATGTAATAGATAATAACAGATAGGAAAGCTGAGACTTTGATAATTAAGTAGAGGTAAATCCATGATGCAAACTCTCTAAACCTCTCTAAAACTGAACCCTTAACTTCAAAGTACACACACTTTTCAGAAACCCAAATACTATCAGGGCAAATAACTCCTGAATATGATTCTCACAGACATTTTTTTTCTGAGTTGCAGACCCACAGCAGCTGCATAGGCACCTCCAACTCAACGTATTTCAAGCTAAACATCTTATATTCTACACCTGCTCACCCCTAACCTCCCTGAAGCCCCTTAGAGTTTGACCTCTTGGCAATCTCCCTTTTCCTCTTTTCAATGAATAGCTACCTAAGCTGTCAATCAGGGAGACCTCCTTGACCTTCTCTCCATCACCATATCCACTCTGCTCACACCCAATTGTCCATTGAATTGTATTGGCTTCCTTCATAAATCTTGGATCCTTCCATTTTTCTCAAGACTAGCTGTCACTACCTGGTCAAGCAAGTTTATTCTTCTCATCAGTGTGTTCTTGGCTATTGTCATGTTCTCACTTATTTCCGACTCCGCTTTTCCTCTGTTCCTATATTCTCTCCACAGCAGCTAGAGTGATCTCCATATTTTTAGTATTATATCTCTTGTTACATGTTTCTTGCTTAAAATCCTTCTGTGGCTCCTCATTTTCAGAATAAAGCCTATGATCCTTAGCCTGACATGCAAAGCCACCCATCTGTTATCTCATTCCTCTTTTGTTCCTCCCCCTCTATACTACTTGTTCTAAATTACTATTAATTTCTTGAACAGCTGCACCCACATTTCCAAACCTTTGTGTCTGCTTCTAGCTCAACCATCTACTTTAGGAACTCCTTGTAAGTTTTTTCTTAAGGTTCTGGGAATACATAAACAATAGCAATTCTTATATGCATTATAATGATCCATCTTCCCACCTGCATAAGACCAGGAGCTCCTTTAGTGAAGATCCTATGTCTTATTTATTTTTGTATCTCCAGGATTCAGAATAATTCCTGGCACATAAAAAGAGAAAACCAATGTGTTGTTGTGAAGCACTTTAATACGGAATATTTTTTATGTACCTGATTTACTTATAGGACTTTCGGCTCTAGGAAAATCACTTATTTTCAAAAGTGAATCTCCTATCCTAGGAAAGGAGATTTGATATAAAATGAGAAAAACTACCGTCGTTTACCTTGTTTTGAGAAATAGCTGAGAACAGAATAAAGGCCGAGGAAAAAGAAATATATTGGACATTCACTTTAATATCAAGAAAGAATGGAATTTTTATAGAATGAGTCTGGCAATACCCCACCTAGGAAAGTATGAAGTAGTAGAAAGGGGGCAAAAGCAGTTCATATGACATGAATTAAACCCTCTGGGCCTCATGTGAAGCTGGGTGTAATTCTCATCAGTAACATAGGAATGAAATGGCTGCCCATCTAGCTTTACAAGCCTGCGAAGAGGCTTGGATGAGAAAAACTATATGAGACCATTTTGTAAAGTACACAGTGCTATCAAATATAAGATCTAAGGCCATTGCAGTAAAAGATAACCCAGTTTATGGGGCCTTCCTGAACACCCATCAGGAGCACGGCATCACTGGGTTAGAGCTTCTCATTGTGTGTTGCCTACATCTCTCCCTGCTACAGTGTTAGTTACCCAAGCATAGGGCCATGCCTTATAGCTTTGTATCTCCAGTGCCCAGTATAGTATCTGGGATATAGCGATTGCTCCATATATATTTGCTGACTGATTTATCAAAAGGTTGTTTGTAACCCGTGTTCTTTACTATGAGGTGATTGAAGAACATTCATGATAAGTCATTTTTATAGATAGACTTGGGCATACTTTTAGTATTGGGGCATGATTTTGATATTTGGTATTATTACAGACATTTTGACTGTTTTAATAAATTAACAACATTTCAGAGAACTGTAAGAGGAGGAAGAGAAATAACAGTTACAAGTTAGTGACATTTGTTAAAGAACCATAAAATTATTACAAAGAATCCCTATCTTTTTCTACCTTCAGAACCTGATTTTTTTTTTTTTTTTTTTTTTTTAGAACCTGATTTTTTATTTTAACTTTGACCATCACTTTATTCCTCCTAAAAATGATGTGGAGAATTCTTCTTTTTCAACTTTTTATTTTGGGAAAATTTTATATTTACAGAAAAGTTGCAAAGATAATACAGAGGGCTTTCATGTATCTTTCACTCTATATCACGCTTCCCTTAATGTTACCATGTGACATAACCCGTTTATTTTTTATTTTTCCTTTCTTTAAAACTTTTATTGGAGTATAGATGATTTGCAATGCTGTGTTAGTGTACGGCTAAGTGAATCAGTTATACATATACATATATCCACTCTTTTTTAGATTCTTTTCCCATATAGGTCATTACAGAGTATTGAATAGAGTTCCCTGTGCTATCATGACCATTTATTTTTCATTTAAAATGAAGTAGAAGGTAATTTGAGCAACTGTTTGGTGGGACTGTCTGAAGAATTATGTGATACTCATTGGAGATTATAGAAGAGAACATTTTAGTTGCAGTGCCAGAATTAGGAATCACTGAGTCAGTCATAGATAATTACAGTCATGTAGAAACAACTGAACTTAGAACTTTGGCTCTGTAGAAAAATAACATAAGTCTGAGCGTAACCTCTGTAGATATGTTAATTGATTTGAAGTGTTCTTATAAAAATGGACACAAAAGACATTATTCTCTGGAAAAAACAAATTTGCATAATTCTATTCATTGTAGATTAGAAAAGGGTTGAAACAATTCTATATACATAAAATTAAAGAAGATCATGATTAAAATAAAAATGTTGAAATATATGGCCATATTATAGGAAACTCTATAAGTTCACATAGTGGCTAACTGTAAGAGTATTCACTTTATTTCAGCTGAGTATATGTAGATTTATACTTACATTATGGCCAAGTTAATTTCCTTGAAATATAATTGTTTGGATTTATTGTAAACTTAACTATTACTTGGGGTTCTTTGCAATGAGTAATGGAAAAACAATAAATTATCCAAGCAAGAATTAGTACTTATAAGTAGTCTTTCATAGTATGTAAAGACAGTAAAATATGTTTGATATGGAATAAATACATAAGGCTATGTAAACAGCTTATGTTTGATATGGAATAAATACATAAGGCTATGTAAACAGGTTTTTTCTGGGTTTTTTTAACCTTTTAATATATGCCATATATATATTTCCCTTTGCTACATTCTTGCTGTATTATACAAGGCATAATATTACCTGTGAACCTAATACTCAAATATTTTAGGTTAGGCTGCTTTTGGAGTCAAGACATAATTTAATGAAGAAGACCTGGTGAACACATTCAAGTTCCATGACACTTTTCTCTTCCTTCTGGTACACTTAAAAAATATAAAGATGTCAAATAATTCACTCAGTGAACTAAAGTTATCAAGTGAATGTAAGTATGTCACAGGTCTGAGAGCAGCATCAGTGGAGTTCTGTGCCAAGATATCCATCTACTACTCTAGGGAGTGCCACTGCTTGCCCTGGATTCACTGTATGATCTTGAGCAAGTCACCTCACATTTTTGAACCTCAGTCAACCCATTTGGAGAATTAGGTAAAAGCTAAGCCTTAGTGAGAAACAGATGCTACATCTGAGATGAGTTTTCTTATGTAAACAAGTAATTCCAAAGTTTAATTCCAAAGAAAGTCGCTGTGTGGATGACCATGATACATCTGAGGTAGACAATTAGGCTAAGGCTTGTGGAATAAATATGTTTTTGGATAGAAATTACAGCACTATAATATTACATCTGGGTTCTTAAAATTATTTTTATCTAATTTTTATTCCATCCTACTCTGTTTTTAGACATATACTGTTGTGATTTTTCATAAAAGTTATTTAATGCTTTTGGAGCTTTTCTTATATAGTAAATTATACTTCTAACAGGTCAATTAAGTTGTCAAGGTAGGGGGAAATATAACTCAAAATAGTCCAGTTATTACCTAGTGAAAGTCAATGAAAGTTAAGACCTCTTCTTTTGGGATAAAAGTTAACAATCAAGGGATTTAAAGACATGTGGTTTTAAAGACAACAGTTTGCATTTTGGTTTAGTTCCCAGTAGATTACTTGTCACTTTGGTAAATTCTTACATTCTAAAACACTTTGCTGAAAAAGAGACAGATAATTTAATAAATTGAAAAGAATTCCTCAAAGGAAAGAAAAACTCTCTTGAGAAATACTAGTCTAAATTTCTCTCCTCTACAACTGCTACTTCTGCTGATTGAAATAGCTATGAACATCAAAGTAAGATCTGTGGTTCCAAAAACTCTCCAAGCTTGCCATAACTCTAAACTTATATTTCCTGTGTTGACTTCACGTATTGCTATCATCGGTGCACATTTCAAAGCTTCAGGTTAAGTGTGCTGTGGTTTCCCGTTGCATAACTTTTTGTATTTTAAAGTGGGAATAAGTAACATGTGAATCAGCAAGCTCATGGACACTGTTGGAACTCCATCGGCTAGTTTATGATTCTCTGGTTTGTTTTTTGGCAGATGGTGTTCTTGCCTTTGACATTAGCTAAGGGAGCAGTAGCTTGGCCTTTAAGTGGAAAACAATCCAGGAATTTCAGAAGAGGGGAGCTAAGCAACAAGAGGCCTGGAGCTATTATCTTCTGAAGAGACAGGAAAAGCACTCCTGCCCCTGTGATTTTTCTCTGTTGCTCACAGAACTCTTTTGACTTCAGTGTGAGAAGAATATATCTGTGGTAGAATTTGACCCTGGGTTTCTTTAGTAACTATGTTAAGTCCAATTGAATGAGATGCAAAATAACTGTTGACTAGAGTATAATCACCCATGGAAGACCAAGAATGTGATGGGCATAAATTTAAAAAAATGGGGGGCAAATGAGGAAAACCTAAGTTTAGATTTAATATCTAGAGAAAATATCTAGCAGAAATATCCAATTTACTAAAATATCTTGGGAAGAAGGCTAGATGACAGTAGCAAAAGGTCTATTATTTTGACATTAAAATGTTTTGAATGAGCTCTCATCATGAATAATCTTATTACTGGTCTCCTTTGGAAAAGCTGAATTACAAATATTTTCCATTCTAAATTTCTTATATGAGTGGTGTGACATCTAGATCCAAAAAGTAATAATTCTTTATCCATCATGTTCTTCATATATGTATATTCTTCATATATAATATGTATATATTCATACATGTAATTCTTCTACATATATGTTTATATATAATACCTGCAAATGCACATGCATATCTTTCCAAGCATTTGCCAAAGAATATTATTTTGATGTGTACAAAAGAAGAGTAGCTTTTGTTCCATAAAAGACAAATTTCTTTTTCTAGGAATTGGAACTCTGACTTCCTCACATTCTGGAGCTGGAAGTGAGATTGATGAACATAAAGTAGGACACACATGTGGGAGCTCTTATGAATTGGAGCTATATGGGAATAATTAATTCTATTATTCATCTGGCACAAATTTCAGATTCTACCACTGTTTTGTGTCTTGTAGCATGTTTAAAGAATAAGGGTGTTATAACAGAAAAGTTGGGGAGCATGAATTGATGTGCTAACCTTGGATCTGAAAGTTGATAAGAGGTGAATCAATGGTATTGAATATCCATTATTCAACCTCAGTGAATAAAATTGCTCTCTGAAGCCACCTTCAGTGGGATTGATTTTTATAATTGATCACGATGAAAGGTCCAAAGGCTCCAAAATGTTTGCAGAAGGTATGATTCATAAAGATTGATCATGCATAAAGTTTTACAGAAAATAAACCTTCGGACATTGTCTTTTCAGCTGCCTCCTACTTTAAGATACTCTGAAAAGAGCAAAACAACAATCTAAATTTCTACCAGAATCTTTGGCAGACTCTTAAGATAGTTTCATATAAGATTTTGAAACATTCTGCCTCAGTTACATATCCATTTTTGAGGAAAATTTTTCTGCCTACACACAGCTCTGAAGTCAATATTTGGTATGTATGTTATTTATGCTCTGATGTTCAGAGTGTATACAAAACTGAGTTATAAACTAGAATACATTTTAATTTGATAAAAAGCCAGTCACAGAGGTGTTGTTGATTTTAAAATCATCAATGAGTTTAATCTGTTAAATGTGACTGGAAAATTCTTTTTCTTTTTGTTGTGGTGTACAATTCCCAAAAAGCTTTGTATTTTCAAGTTTTAATATTTTTAACATTGATTTTTCATATTTAGAGATTTTTCTCTGAAGAATTCAAAGACCTTTGATTAGCATCTAATTCAACAATTTGTAAGGCGGGGAATTTCAAGAGAAAACATATGGAATAATCTCTAGGTCAGATTATTCTAGACAAAGACAAATATCGTATGATATTGCTTACATGTGGAATCTAAAAGGTACAAATGAACTTATCTACAAAACAGAAATAGAGTTACAGATGTAGAAGACAAACTTATGGTTACCAGGGGGTAAAGGGGGGTGGAAGGATAAATTGGGAGATTGGGATTGACATATACACACTACTATATATAAAATAGATAACTAATAAGGACCTACTGTATAGCACAGGGAACTCTACTCAGTACTCTGTAATGGCCTATATGAGAAAAGAATCCAAAAAAGAGTGGATATATGTATATGTATAACTGATTCACTGTGCTGTACACCTGAAACTAACTCAACATTGTAAATAAACTATACTCCAATAAAAATAAAAATAAAAAAAATACGGGAGGATAAGCCAAGTGAATTCTCCTTTAAGAAAAATGGAATCTTTTTTTTTTTTTTAACATCTTTATTGGAGTATAATTGCTTTACAATAATGTGTTAGTTTCCACTTTATAACAAAGTGAATCAGTTATACATATACATATGTCCCCATATCTCTTCCCTCTTGTGTCTCCCTCCCTCCCACCCTCCCTATCCCACCACTCTAGGGGGTCACAAAGCACTGAGCTGATCTCCCTGTGCTGTGCAGCTGCTTCCCACTAGCTATCGATTTTACATTTGGTAGTGTATATATGTCCATGCCATTCTCTCACTTTGTCTCAGCTTACCCTTCCCCCTCCCCGTGTCCTCAAGTCCATTCTCTAGTAAGTCTGCGTCTTTATTCCCATCCTGCCCCTAGGTTCTTCAGAACCACTTTTTTTTTTAATATTCCATATATATGTGTTAGCATACGATATTTGTTAGAAAAATAGAATCTTTTAAAATCAACGCCTTGCTCTAACTTTTCTTCTTTCCCAGTATTAATAGTGATCATCTCTGTGCTTTCTGGAATTAAAAAAAGTAGGAAAAGTGTTTCCTTTGATTAACAACTGTTCCACCTTGGGGCTTCCCTGGTGGTGCAGTGGTTGAGGGTCCGCCTGCCAATGCAGGGGGCACAGGTTCGATCCCTGGTCCGGGAGTATCCCACATGCCGCAGAGCAACTAAGCCTATGCGCCACAACTATTGAGCCTGTGCTCTAGAGCCCGTGCACCACAACTACTGAACCAGCAAGCTGCAACTACTGAAGCTCGTGCACCTAGAGTCTGTGCTCCGCAACAAGAGAAGCCACCGCAATGAGAAGCCCGCGCACCACCATGAGGTGTGCTTCCGCCACCGCCCCGTTCGCGGTAGCTAGAGGGAGCCCGCGCGCAGCAACGAAGACCCAACACAGCCAAAAATAAATAAATAAAATAAATAAATTTTAAAGAAGAAAAACTGTTCCACCTTGGCACTAAATTGAGATGGATTCTTTTACTTCCATTCAGTGACTCAATGAGTACTTCCTGTTCCTTTGAGGGAGGCTAGGAGCATGAGGTGATTGACAGTTTAACTGGTTTGGATAATTTCATGATTCTTTCTATTTCCCTTCTACTTTTTTCACACAACTTTTCAAGAACATCAATTACGGAAAAAGGATTAGGTTGTTCTATATCACTGTACCTACTCAGCAATCCTGAGGACGTCCAGCACTTTTCTTCTTTATCCTCTTTGTGAAGGACATCAGTTGTATTTGCTTGTACAGAATCTAGCCACCTCCTTTTGGTAACACCTCTGATTTTCATTTGAGGGATCACCTTTCTCCCATCCTTAGTCCATGTGGTTTAGGTGGGATTAGTTTCTCCACTTGGAGCCAAAGGTGGCTACATGACCCAGATTTGCTCATAAGAACATTCTATTTCTCTGACCACAATGATATCCAAATCAGGCTACCCATACTCAGTCCTGGGACTCCTGTGGGAAGCACTGATTTTTTAAAAAAAGTTCTTTCAACCAGATTTGCTGAGCTGTAGGAAGATGCTCTTGCAAAAGGAAAAATTACCAGACAATGAGGGCAATCCAGAGGAAAGTAGAGCTACATGTAGAGGGACATTTACTGATAATATCATTTGAATACCCGTATCCAACTCTGCCTGAAGATAACTATGCTGGACATTTTAGTCATAAACAGTTCCCGTCAATCATTTTATTTATCTTAATTCACTTTGAATTGAGTTTCTGTCATTAGGAGCAAAATAATTCTTCTCCGCATTACATTCCAAAAGCACTAGTGTTTAGTATCATATAAACAAAATACCAATATAATGCTCATCTGTGATATAGTTCAAAACTTTCTAAAATCTGTAATGTGTGGGTGCTGGAGAATGTCATCTTCATAATCAATATCTCCATTTTGTTTTGAATTTAAAATACAGATTATTACAGAATCATAGAATTTTCAAGCTTGGGAAAACTTCAGAGACTGTTTCATCTAACCCTTTCATATTATGTAGCAGCCTGCTGCTACTTAGAAAGTATTGGAGTGTAATGAGAGGCTATACAGCGGAATACGAAGAGTATATATCCAATGCACACCCACTTTGTTACTTGTTAGCAGGGTAGTCTTGAACAAGTTACTTAAACTCTTGTAAGTTTCTTTAACTATTGTTCTGAAGATGTCTGGCTCATAATTGATATTAAATGTGATATCATTGGTTTTGCTCTTTTAGAAATGTTAAATTTTAACATTTAATGTTACTATTTAATGCTTACTATTACCACTACTATTTTAACAGTGCTACTAATATTATTATTATTAATGTCAATGGTTTTTGCTGACAATGTTGCTATTATTGCCCAGGAGCATAGCTAACTACCAACACCCTTGCTTTGAACACAAGGCATAAAACATGTCAACTTGGGCTTTCTTTATATTCTGCTACTTTAACTAGAAGAGGAGGAACATACACAAATCTGAATCTATTTATTTATTTATTTGTTTATTTATTTATTAAATGGCAAGATAAACTAAACCTAAAATAATGGCTATCTATAGGCATGGGAGAAAAGTGTGGAGGGACAGAAATATAAGCTGTACTTTTCTGAATACATCTTTTTAAAAATTTTTCATTTTATATTGGAGTATAGTTGATTTACAATGTTGTGTTAGTTTCAAGTGTACAGCAAAGTGACTTAGTTATACATATATCCATTCTTTTTCAGATTCTTTTCCCATATAGGTTATTACAGAATATTGAGTAGAGTTCCCTGTGCTATACAGTAGGTCCTTGTTGATTATCTATTTTATATATAGTAGTGTGTGTGTGTTAATCCCAAACTCCTAATTTATCCTCCTGCAACCTTTCCCTTTTGGTAACCATAAGTTTGTTTTCGAAGTCTGTGAGTCTGTTTCTGTTCTGTAAATAAGTTCATTTCTATCATCTTTTTAGATTCCACATATAAGTGATATCATATGATATTTGTTTTTCTCTGTCTGACTTACTTCACTTAGTACGATAATCTCTAGGTCCATCCGTGTTGCTGCATATGGCATTATTTCATTTTTTTTTATGGTTGAGTAATATTCTGTCGTATATATATGCCACATCTTCTTTATCCATTTATCTGTTGATGGACATTTAGGTTGCTTCCATGTCTTGGCTATTCTAAATAGTGCTGCTATGAACATTGGGGTGCATGTATCTTTTTGAGTTATGTTTTTCTCTTGAATACATCATGTTTCATAGATTTCTTGGAACTACGTAAATATTACATTATTATTAAACAAAATTAAATGAAAATTAATTCTTGAAAATTGAAGGCATAATAAAATTAATGAACTTTACTCTGTATCAAGTTGGGCATAACCGCATAGAGTAGAACTTCTTCATGGGTCTTAAAAACATATAATTTGATTGCACATATCTAGTATAATGTGAACAAAAAGAATTGCAAAATTCTTTTTTCAGTAATCGCATTGTGTTATTTGTAGAAATTATGCCTCACCACAAAATGTTTAGTAACAAACAAATACAAGACAAAATAATATTTATTTAGCTCACAAGTCTGCAGAGTTGAGCTTATATGTTCTGGCCTTATGAGTATGTAATCACTTTTCGGTTGAATAGATGGTTCTGCTGTCCTTGGTGAGCTCAAGGTGAGGGTTAGCTGGCTGTTGACTAATCTAGAATGGCTTGGCAGAGGCAGATAACAGAGTCGATGTGGCTCCATTGGCCCCTGGTAGCTCCTGCAGGCTAGCCCAGGCATGTTCTTGAGGCATCACAGAAGTGCACGAAGGAAAGCAGACACATACAAGAATTTTTTCTAGCCTCTTTTTGTTTCATGGTTGCTGAAATTCTGTCGGTCACTGAAAATCATTAGGTGGGTCCAGAGTAAGAATGAAAAAAGTTTAAAAAGCAAAGTGTGTAGATATAAGAGGTTGGTGAATCATTGGGGCTATCAGTGGCAGCCATCTACTGTAGTAGTATTGTTCTGAGATTGTTGTGTATGTGATCTAGAATAAAATAAAGGAGTTATTATGTGGATGTTTATGGAATCTAGGGGTTTTAGCATGTGAGAAAGAAGAAATAGCTATAATAACAAAGAGATTAATTAAAACTCTACTATCTTGAGTTTGAATTAAAAGTATCACTATAAAGTTGCATTTTAGCTTGAAAACAAATATGAAACCTAGCTTTACCAACTGAAAAAAATCTAGAAAGAATGACCAACTCTGTAGCAATAAGCACCACTATCATCCATACTCTGGTCTCTAAATAACATTTCCCAGTAAAATAAAACAGGATTCCTTGGATAGACGGCTGATTTCCAGGAAATGTATAAGTTAAGCCTGGAGCATCTTGTTATGTCAAACAGCAAGAAAGTTATCAAAGACTACTAAGCTCACATCAAAAGGAGACCGTTTGAAGATGTGTCCTGGTCAAAGCTGGAAATTTTTGAGCATGAATAATAATGATTCCAAACATTGAATATGCTTAAATCCATAAGGTCACATTAATACCAAAATATATTTCAGTCTTCAATTTAATATCATGCCAGGAAACCAATTCATTATTTTAAAAACTGGTAAATAAAATGAGGGAACTAACTAGTTAATGAGGAAAAGTTTCTAGAATATTTTGAAGCAATAAATGAAGAAAGGAATATCAAATTACAGTATCAACATTTTGTAACCTCTAATGAAATGAGGTCTAGGGAATGAACATCGGTGGCTGCTAGCGCAAAGAGTGACAAACAGAAATTATGTACCACCTGATAGAAGTACAAAACAGCACACATTAAGTGTTCTTGACCACCCCCCCAAATCAAACCTAAATATGATCAAGACTCTAGACTTGGGACTTCCCTGGTGGCCCAGTGGTTAAGATTCCGTGCTCCCAATGAAGGGGGCTGGGGTTCGATCCCTGGTGGGGGAACTAGATTCCACATGCCGCAGCTAAAGATCCTGCACGCCGCAGTGAAGATCCCGCGTGCTGCAACTAAGAGCCGGTGCAGCCAAATAAATAAATAAATATTAAAAAAAAAAAAGACTCTAGACTTAACTGCCAATTTATAGGAAATAAAAGGACAGAGAAGAATATGAGAAAACACCACAGGAGTGCAATCAGTAAAATCTACCCTGGAGATACTACGGGACCAAGAAGCTGTTTTCTTCAACAAATACATTAGAAGGAAAACAGAAGCAAGAGAAAGAAAGAACATCTAAGTTAAAGAGATTTAAGAGACATATCCACCAGTTAAGCTCTATGGACCTTATTGAGAACCAGATTTGAATAACCTATAAAAAGTTATGAGAAAATCATAAATTTGAACACCTATGAGATATTTGCTGATTTGAAGGGATTATTGTTAATTTTTTAAAGTGGGGTAATTGTATCATGGTTATTTTTTTTTAAGACCTTATGTTTTAGAGATACATACTGTATAGAATGATATGTCAAAGAATTTCCTTCAAAATAATCCAGCGTTGGGGGAATGATACAGGATGTGGTTTGAACATGATTGGCTGTGAGTTGACAATTGTTGAATTTGGGCAATGGATACATAGGGGTTCATTATACTGTTTTTTGATTCTTGTTATACATTTAAATTTTTCCTTATGAAAAGATTTTTAAAAACCTATTCCATTATAATATCTCCCAAAGGTGTAGGAATCTGCAATAGTTAAAAATGTTCTGCTCATGATTGAGAGTTTGAGCTGTGCATCAGACTGCCTAGGCTTGAATTCTGTTTCCTTCACTTACCTGAGAGACCTTGCACAAGTTCTCTAAACTTTCAGTGCCTCAATTTACTTATCTGTAAAATGAGAGTGTTAGTGTGTACCTAATAGGGTTGTTATAGGAATTATGAATTAAAATATGTAAAATGATTAGCATAGTGTGAGGCACATATTAACCACTCAGCACTTTTTATTTTTAATTGATACATTATCATAAATATGTGCATGTGAATACACTGATAAAGGGCTGAAGGATTTACTCCAAACTTGGAACACCAGTTACCTCTGAAGGAAGGAGTAGGAGTAGAGAGAGAAGAAAGAGCAGACATTCTTTTAATTCTATGTACTTAGTCACAATAATGAAAATTTTGTAGAACTACATGCAGTAATTTTAAGACTGCTAAGTATCCTCATTACAAAAAAATTTCCTAAATAATTACAGTTAAACATTTTAGTTGGGCACCTTGCCTGGTACCCAGAAACTTTTCAAAACTCAGCAGTGAATAACACATTGTGCTCACCTTCAAGGAGCCTAAAATTTAATAGAAGAATAAGATAAGTACAAAACATAACTTAAGCACAGGCTAGAATGTGAAGTATATCCTAAAACAAGTTACAAACACAGCAACATCAGGATTTAGAATGTGGTGGGGGACCAAACTCTACTTTAAATAAAAACCAATGCAGTTTATGCAAAAAGCTTAGTGTGCTAAAACAGTATTAAGGCAGAGAAACAACTGGGGTGTAAGAGAGCATGAGAAATAATAGGAATTCATTTCATGAGTGTTGGGTGGGTTGCCATCACCTTATTTTCAATACACAAATCACCACTATCTTAGTATGAATTCATTTGAGTAAAAATTAATGTTGGCTTGTCGTGGATCTCACTAAGGGAAACTACTACTAAATAGGTCCTATGGAGAGGGTGCCCTGGCATGAGCCCCAATACCAATACAGTGGGAGATTTCACTACGTTTATACTACTCACCACAGCTTACTGATAGGGAGTGAAGTTTTCTGAACCGACTGTAGCTGTTGGTATTATCACATTTAAATTAAAAACAACAAGGGTCTATTTCCACCAGTACAAATTCCAGCTTGTAGAACTGGGCAAATGTATAAATTCTTGCCTGCTGTATGCCCAGTAGGGAAATGACATAACCCCTGGTTGCTGGTCCTGCCCAGTGCCTCTGGGGAGGCTCATTAATCCTTTGGAGACTGATTCAGCATCTTAAAACGTAGTCATGATAATAGTTCCTACCTCATTAGGATTGATGTGCAGGTTACAGAATAAAATCTGTGTGAAGAGTTAAACCTAGTGGAAAGCATACATAAAGTGTTTAATAATTGTCAGCAATAGTGTTTAATGCCTGACTCTGCTCACTGGAATAGGAGTCCCTTGAGGACAGGGATAGTTTCACATATACTGCCATGTCCACTGTACCCAGCTCCATGAGGATATGAATTGAGTACTTATTTCCATATACTGTTCTAAAGACTACCATTGCCCCAAGAACTCATACACTCACTTATGGAGGAATCTACATGCAGAAACTCCATTTACTCCAGGAAGAACCGGGCCCTGGGAATTATGTTGTTTCCTCTTCCTGCATAAAAACATTGTAGGATTCAGCTGAAAAAACACGTTCCTCTGTTCACTGGAGACTTGGCTAAAAGGGTTTCTGCTGCATTTATCTGGGAGATTGAAAGTAAGGGAAAGCTAACATACATCAAGGAACTATTTTCCCTGAAGGGTAATAAGGTAAAGTAAAAGAATCATGCTAAATATATGCTTGTCTTTCTCATAAAAAGCTTTGTCTTTGAGGAATATTCTGAAGGGAACGGACCACTGTGAGCAGGTCAGCCTGGGGTTTATCCATTTCCTAAGCAACTATCTCATTTTAGATAAAAGGCAGGGGTTTTCCTTAGAAACATAAAGTGTCAGGCATTAACAGGGTTTTTATTATTTATTTTCTGAGCTTCATTATGGTTGATGATGTCTCATTTTTTCCATTATAAACCCCTTCTTCTTAGGGGCTGTAACTCCTCCAATAAAAGGAATGGCTTCAGGCAAACACTGGAAGCATTTGCTCTCAGCTTAGGAGGACCTTTGTTTTTCCAGGTCTTGAAAATAAAAATCCATTAAATTTTTTTTAAATTATAGGAGTGTTAAAGTGAAAAAAGGAACCCAGGAATTACTGCTTTCATGTGTCTCTTTACTACCTGAGCTCAGAATTTTTGTTTTTTAAACAGCAATTTTGCAGCCTCCTCTGATTATATTAACAGCCCCTCCTTAATTATCTGAGATAATTCAGTAATGCCCATCTGTTTCCTGTCCACTGGCTTCTTCAGAGATGCTTGCTGGAGACAGTTTGGTGAGTAATTTGTACTGAGTCATTTCTCTTTCCATGATAGATGATCCAGTGTTTCCCAGAAGAAAGTACTCCATTCAGTATGTGGTCAGCTCCCTTCAGCGAAACATCACAGTGAGCTGCCAACCTGAGGGCAGTGAGCTGATAGCGGGCTATGTCACCCTGAAGATGGCCACACACCAAAACACCTTTAACATGTCTCTCCCTATGTTGCTCCCAGAAAAGTGCTGATCTGGAGATTGTCATGGACTGCTGGATTGTGGGCCAAAGATAAGTGCAGGGTAAAGATGAGGTCCTAGGGACACATTTCGGAGAGTCACTAGAAGCCCAAGGTCTACTCATGGCACGAGTGAGAGACCCTGGGTATGCCCCAGTATGGTGGTCCTGGGTCCTAGGATGTGTCTGGGGGTGACCTCTGTAGCTGAGTTATGCCTAAGGGACCCCAGCATCTTTAATACTTTTTCTTCCCCCTTTGCTCTCCAGTCCAGTACTATCTCATAATGAATATTTTTAAAATAAGATTTCAGGTAGTTCATTGCCTCTGGAATATACACACAGACAGTAATACATTAAATTCCTCTAGCTACTTCTGTCCAAAACATAGCTGAAAAGAGAGGATATCTCCTTTAGAATGTGCTGCAGTTTTCTGGAAAGATTACTTTTAGGAATAGATTAGAGGCAGAATATAAAGCAGTGACAATAAATACAGTGTTGTGAAAATTGTTTTTTCATATAGAAAAACAAATTAGATTCCTAAGTCACACCATACAAAGGAAGCTATAGGTAGATTAAAGATCTATTTTTTTTTTAATTAAAAGTTTTAGAACCAAATACAGGAGAGGATTTCTTATAGAAGATACAAAACTCCCAAACCATAATGTAAAAATAGTCAAATTTGACTATACCCAAAAGAACAAATTCTAAATAACCATAGACCTAATAAACCAAGTTATTTTAAATACATATAGCCAGCAAGATAGTATTACTTATGATATATAACTACATCCTACAAATCAACATAAAAAAACAACTGAAAAATATGAAAAGGATATAATAGGCAATCCATAGAACAATCAATAAACTTAGAAACTAATGTACTACTTGACAAATAATCAGAGAATGTATATAAAAATAAAAGAGAGATACCATTCTACAACTATTAGATTGTCAAAAATTAAAATTCTTATATTACCAAATGTCACTTAGGATGTGGAGAAATGAAAACTTTCATATGCTACTAATTGGCCAAAAACCACTTGGAGAGATTTTAACATATTTAGTAAGCTGAAAATGTGCATATCCTTTAAAATGAACAAATTTCCCTTCTGAACATATGCTCTTGAGAAACTCTTGCACCTGTGTATAAGGAAATGTGCACATGACTGTTTATTGAACAATGCTTGTAGTGGTGAACAACTGGAATCAACCTAAATGTTCATTATATTTAAAAAATTTATTCAGGTTGATATTTAGTTTATTTCTTGTAACTATTGTAGAGTATGCCACAGTATGCCTATACCTCAATTAATTAATTCTTTTCCCAGTTAATTTATCCAGTGGAGAAGGAGGAAGGAGAATAGAATCGAGATCCTAGGAACCACTATTGTTTCACCATTGTTTCTTAAAAATAAAATATTTGAGAAAAGTATGCAATAATATTAAGATCTGATAGAACTGGATAATGGGGAGGTGGGAGGAGAGACTTCGTAATGGCTTTCCATTCCTAAAATCGTAGTCATCCAGTATTATTCAAAATGTACCTTCTTCTCAGAAGTCTGTCTAACCCATTTAACTATGACTCTGGCTAGACTTTGTATCCCTTAAAACTTTCCATTTATATATCAATTTGCAAGTACTATATCAATTGGGACTTGGTGATTTGTTAATTTCTAAGTCTTTTATTCAAAGAATAACAGAGCAAGAAAGACCTACTCTTTACTGTTGTTATAATAATGAGGAAACTGAGACCTAGAATATATTTGTGCATGTGTGCTTGGTCACCAAACTAGATAACTTTTTTCAAAATAGGGAAATTGCTATTTTTAAGTATATTGTAGGTTTATCATGCTTTTCACAAAGTGCTGTGCACGTCCAGCAGCAAAATGGTTGACTAGACAACTAGAGGACCAATTCCAAGAGACAAAGTCTTGGGTGGTGGGAGTGCAGAGTGCAGAAGGCTAGAATAGGAAAAGTCCTAGTCAGGAGCGATGCCATAGGATTGGGAAAGGGGGATAGACATATGAAGAAAGAAGAGTCATGAAATGGAACTGTGAACTGAGGCTTAAGGTATTTTAGGAGAATCAGATGGGGGAACATGTAAAGGAGACTTTCTCAAACATTAGTCAGGTCTGCATTTTCTGCCATTCATTCAACCCTGGATTAACCATTCAGCAAAGTAAGGAGGTGTAGCAAGGAAAGGGGAGTACGACAAGTTTCTCTCCACCCCAGCTATCTTTTCTTTAACTATTTCACTGCCTTCCTTGACTTTAGTCCAATTTTGGGGGGTTATTGCCATGTTTTGCTTTAATCTGTATTATTAAACATTTTCTTTGTCATGATGAGTGACTTAAGTTTAAAAGTTTGGGTTGAAGCTGTTGTCAGATATCACATTTTTTTCCATCTCATAGCTTGAGACTTTCACTTATATCCAGTATAAACATAGCTGGTGAATCTGGCTAGCATTCAACTCACCAGCTGATTTGTGTAAATGATCTTTAAGCTCTTTATTTTGAGCAATGGAAGGACTGAGGGGGCACCATTGTTGGACTAGGCTGAGGGCATCAGTTGGTCTTAATCCAGCCTTTCATTCATTAATTCATCTCATTTGTCTTGAAAACTACCGTGTACCAGGCAACTGTTCTGGCATCGGAAATGCATGTTGAAAAAGACTCAGTCCTGCTGCCTTCCAAGTTTATAATAGCCTATGGGCCAGGCTGATAAGTAAAGAGTGCTTAGTCAGTACTCTCAGTTATGAATCAGACTGTGCGGTAGTGACACTGATCCAAATGTCTTCTTTCTACCAGACAGAGCTGATGTTACAGCAAACCAGAAAGTGAAACTTTTTTAAAAAAATTTATTTAATTAATTTATTTTTGGCTGCACTGGGTCTTCGTTGCTGTGTGCAGGCTTTCTCTAGTTGCGGCGAGCGGGGACTACTCTTGGTTGCAGTGCACGGGCTTCTCATTGTGGTGGTTTCTCTTGTTGCAGAGTACAGGCTCTAGGTGCGTGGGCTTCAGTAGTTGTGGTATGCGGGCTCAGCAGTTGTGGCTCGCAGGCTTTAGAGCGCAGGCTCAGTAGTTGTGGCACACGGGCTTAGCTGCTCTGCGGCATGTGGGATCTTCCCAGACCAGGGCTCGAACCCGTGTCCCCTGCACTGGCAGGCGGATTCTCAGCCACTGTGCCACCAGGGAAACCCCCAGAAAGTGAAACTTAATTTTTTTTTTTTTTTGAGGAGAAACAAAGCCTACAATACACACTAAGCCACAATTATTTACAAACATATACAATTTAACTTTTCTATTTGGAGCAGCAATTCTCAAACCATAATTGTCTAATTCTATCCTCTGTCATGTATGCATCCTCCTTGCAACCAAAGGTAATTATGTCTAAGTACATGAACCTAAAATTTGTATTAGGAGTGCCTAAAAGCACTCTGGAAGTGCTGAAACCACAGTACAAGAAAGAATGAGCACAATGCCAGTGTGGGTTTTTGGGCATAAACACTAAGATCAGAATAGTAATGTGAATCAGTAGCTGTAGCCAAGATCTGTTATAATTTGCTACAGTTGATGGAAGTCCGTTAATCCTTATTCAATCTTACTGTTTAAAAGAATAGTTCAGAATTTCCTTCAAAGCTAGATTTAGGTTATGGGGGAGAAGACAAGGTATATTTTGGGGGTTCCTGGGAAATCAACACCATTTTTATATTTAAATATAAACCCTTCATCCAAATACACAAAGGCTAGGGATGTAATAAAAGGTCAGTCTCACATTTTAAATCGTCCCCAAATATTTTTCATTTACTGTAAGAAGTCAAGGTAAGTATGATCCTTACAGAGTGAGGAGCGGGGCTCAGAGATGTTCCATGGCTTGGCCAAGATTACACAGCTGTTTAGTGATAGAGTAAGGAATGAGCCTTAAGATGTTTTTCAGATGTGCCTAAAGAAGACCATGTCAGTTGCCTCCTTAGGTAGGTTTATTCCTAAGTATCTTATTTTATTTTATTTTTTGCAGTGGTAAATGAGATTGTTTCCTTAATTTCTCTTTCTGATCTTTCGTTGTTAGCGTATAGGAATGCAAGAGATTTCTGTGTATTAATTTTGTATCCTGCGACTTTACTAAATTCATTTATTAGCTCTAGCAGTTTTCTGGTGGCATCTTTAGGATTTTCTATGTATAGTATCATGTCGTCTGCAAACAGTGACAGTTTTATTTCTTTTTTGCCAGTTTGGATTCCTTTTATTTCTTTTTTATGATTGCCATGGCTAGGACTTCCAAAACTATGTTGAATAATAGTGGCAAGACTAGGCACTCTTGTCTTCTTGATTTTAGAGGAAATGCTTTTGGTTTTTCACCATTGAGAATAATGTTTGCTGTGGGTTTGTCATATATAGCCTTTATTATGTTGAGGTAGGTTCCCTCTATGCCCACTTTCTAGAGAGTTTTTATCATAAATGGGTATTGAATTTTGTCAGAAGATTTTTCTGCATTTATTGAGATGATCATATGGTTTTTATTTTTCAATTTGTTAATATGGTGTATCAAATTGATTGATTTGCATATATTGATGAATCTTTGCCTCCCTGGGATAAATCCCACTTGATCGTGGTGTTTGGTCCTTTTAAGGAAGCAAAAGACCTGTACGAAGAAAACTATAAGATACTGATGAAAGAAATCAAAGCTGACACAAACATATGGAGAGATATACCATGTTCTTGGATTGGAAGAATCAATATTGTGAAAATGACTGTACTACCCAAAGCAATCTACAGATTCAATGCCAATCAAATTACCAATGCCATTTTCACAGGACTAGAACAAAAACGTTTACAATTTGTGTGGAAACACAAAAGACCTCAAATAGCAAAAGCAGTCTTGAGGAAAAAAAAAAAAATGGAGCTGGAGGAATCAGGCTCCCTGACTTGAGACTATACTACAGGGTTACAGTAATCAAGACAGTATGGTACAGGCACAAAAACAGAAATATAGATCAATGGAACAGGATGGAAAGCCCAGAGGTAAACCCACGCACGTATGGTCACCTAATCTATGACAAAAGAGGCCAGAATATACAATGGAGCAAAGACAGCCTCTTCAAGTGGTGCTGGGAAAACTGGACAGCTACATATAAAAGAATGAAATTAAAACACTCCCTAACACCATACACAAAAATAAACTCAAAATGGATTAAAGACATAAATGTAAGGCCAGACACCATAAAACTCTTAGAGGAAAACATAGGCAGAACACTCTTTGGCATAAATCGCACCAAGATCTTTTTTAACCCACATCCTAGAGTAATGAGAATAAAAACAAAAATAAACCAGTGGGACCTAATGAAACTTAAAAGCTTCTGCACAGCAAAGGAAACCATAAACAAGACGAAAAGACAACCCTCAGAATGGGAGAAAATATTTGCAAATGAAGCAACTGACAAAGGATTAATCTCCAAGATACACAAACAGCACATGCAGCTCAAAATAAAAAAAGCAAACAACCCAATCCAAAAATGGGCAGAAGACCTAAATAGACATTTCTCCAAAGAAGATATACAGATTGTCAACAAACACATGAAAGGATGCTCAGCATCACTAATCATTAGAGAAATGCAAATCAAAACTGCAATGAGGTATCACCTCACACTGGTCAGAATGGCCATCATCAAAAAATCTACAAACAATAAATGCTGGAGAGGATGTGGAGAAAAGGGAACCCTCTTGCACTGTTGGTGGGAATGTAAATTGATACAGCCACTATAGAGAACAGTATGGTGGTTCTTTAAAAAACTAAGAACTACCATATGACCCAGCAATCCCACTATGGGCATATACCCAGAGAAAACCATAATTCAAAAAGAGTCATGTACCACAATGATCATTGTGGCACTATTTACAGTAGCCAGGACATGGAAACAACCTAAATGCCCATCAACAGATGAATGGATAAAGAAGATGTGGTATATATATACAATGGAATATTACTCAGCCATAAAAAGGAACAAAATTGGGTCATTTGTAGAGACTTGGATGGACCTAGAGACTACCATACAGAGTGAAGTAAGTCAGAAAGAGAAAAACAAATATCATATATTAAAGCATACATGTAGAGTCTGAAAAAATTGGTATAGAGGATCTTATTTGCAAAGCAGAAATAGAGACACAGATGTAGAGAACAAACATATGGTTACCAAGGGGTAAGGGGGTGTGGGATGAATTGGGAGATTGGAATTGACATTTATACACTATTGATGCTATGTTTGAAATAGATAGCTAATGAGAACCTACTGTATAGCACAGGGAACTATACTCAATGCTCTGTGTGACCTAATGGGAAGAAATCCGGAAAAGAGGGGATATATGTATACGTATAGCTGATTCAGTTTGCTGTACAGTAGAAACTGCTGATTCAGTTTACTGTACAGTAGAAACTAACACAACATTGTAAAGCAACTATACTCCAATAAAATTAAAAAAAAAAAAGGACCATGTCAGGAAACCTAAGGCCAAGAAGCATATCATCTCTGGGCTATTCATACCTTAGTATCAGCCAGAGACCAGTCATGAAAATAGGACCAACAGCAAGAAATTTGATGCAGAAAGTGTAATACAGAAAATTATCTACAGGTAAGAAGAGCAACTCAGGAAATTTGAGACAACTCCAAGGTAGGCAGCTTCAGGAATCCACCATTACTCACAGGGGTGGAGGGGATTTGGGAGGAGAGCTGAGGCCATATGATAGGAATGAGAACTTTGCAGGAGGGGCCCTTTCATGGGGCCCTGAAAACAGGACTACTGAAAATGCTCCTGCGAGACAGAGTTGGGGGAATACCTTGGATTCTCCCTCCAGTAGCCTATAAGATGAGCTCAGTGGGAAGCCAATTTGCAAGAAGGTCTAGGAAACATAATGGGTGTCTATCCCCCTTGGAAAACAGAGCAGTGCATGAAGAGGATGAGGAATGGGTCTGAGGAAAATGATCAGCATGCCTTTTTCAATGGGATATCTATGTTTTTAAAATGTGTGTTTTGCATCTTAGGGATGTTTTATTTGAAGAAGGGATTCTATATTCAAGAAAGTAAGAGTTTAAAATTCACTACATTTGACCAGCTCACTTTTAAGAGAACACTCTACATCTTTAGCATTTCTACATACAAAGTACTTTTGGTTGTGTTCCCTCTTAGAACACTGAAAATTGTTTCTATTTTAACATGAAGAAACTGAAGCTTAGCTTAGAGTAATTAAGAGACTTCACCCATAAGTCATGGCCAAAAGGCTCAACAGCTATGACCAGAAATATGAGTCTTGGACTTCAAATTTGGGTGCCATCATTCCCAAATTCTGTGCTAAGGCATTGTGGGGTGCTATAGAAGATGTATAGGGACATAACTAAATATTTTAAAATTTCAAGGGAAATATAGTAATCTATTTTGGACCCTACATGAGTTAACAGTCTGAACATTAGATTGCTATGTTCCATTGGTTCATGTCATATTTTTGTGAAGCTAGGTTTTCTGCGATAAAAAGCAAGGACCATGTGAAAATCATTTCAGAACACAAAATGAAGGTTGCAGTGTCCCACTGATTCTAAGGTTTGAGAAGTTGTGCTGTGCTCAGCAGTCACTGAATTGTTGGGATGTATGTACTTAAAAATTGTTTGGACCTAACTGTTTAATAAATAGAACTATTAATGTTTCTTTTGGTTAGGCTGTGCTGTGAAAAACTTACAGACCTTAAGAACAGTGTAAACTGAGAACTGATTTCTGCTCTAGGGACATTATCTCATAAGGACCCAAAAGCAATAACATGAAGATATTGAGATTGTGGTTGGGGAGTTTTGGGGTGAGAAGAACCTTGGACTTTTATTCTAGAATCCTACACCCTGTGGCCACCACCTTTGTTTGCTTTAATCTGAGGAGTAAACATGGGCTACAGCTGAGTTTAGCGATTTGAAAGCCAAGGTCATCCTTACAAAGAAAACTGCATCTTTAGACTGCTCTTAACCTGCCCCTCAGAGTGTAAAACCTGGAAGATAACTCGCTGGATTATCAAAGTTCCAAAGACCACATGCAAGACCAGCATGGCACATCATCCCTCACGCCTTCTATCAGTTCCTGCTCTTATCTCAACCTGTCTTTGCCATGTGCTCACTTGGGAAGCTTAATTGTGGCAGTAAGGTTGCCAACTCTTTGTCATTCAGATGTTAGTTTTTTTTCTTCTTCCAAAATGTAATTCTTGAAACAATTTTTATTTCTTGAACACTTCCTCCTTATCTCTGTAAAGACCTCTAAAATGTGCCTTATAATGAAGATTACACCTGACGATAAATTCTCCAAGAAGCACAGACATCTTAAAAGATCAAAGAAAATGGGGATTGAAATTTGTAAGTGATGTTATTTTAAACAAAAATGAGTGAAACTGACATCTTGTGACATTATAGAGTGCTATGATATTTTGTACTTTGGGAACTAGAGAAACAAAAGATCAAAAGATGGGAGGGAGAAATCAGAAAGAAATAAAGTTCAATATTCTATAAACGTATTAAACAATTCTCTTGCTTATTAGGATGGAACTAGAGTGAGTATAAAGCAACAAAAAGACTCACTTTAAATTTTTTAAAAATGTACATTACAGGTGCTGTGACTTCTTAGTGTGCAAAAGTTCTAAGCCATGGTTATGAATCAAAATCACACGAGGAACTTTACAAAAAATGCCGATGTCAGGGCTCTGTGTCAGACCTGCTAAATCCTCTGGCCTAGGGCTCTTGAATCTCTGACTGACTGATTGATTTAGTGATTGACAGCAGTTTATTAGTCACCTGTACTCACAGCCCGGAGGAAGACACCACATGCCAGGCATTGCCAGTCAGGAGTTGCACTCGGGAACAGTGAACAAGCAGGAGATGTGGGAGGGAGGCTGTATCGGATCCAAAGGGTGGAATGCTCATTTCCCACAGGAGGATATTACTGGCTTGTTTGAATAATTCTGTGGACTGGCAGGGAACTGAAGCCTGAGTGAATCCCTGTTTAAAAAAAACAATTGGTGTGCAGACATTTAATTAAGAGATTATTGAATTAGATGCACTTTGGTGTAGAACTACAGACTAGCAGCATCGATATCACCTGGGAACTTACTAGAAGTGCACAGTATTAGGACCCACTCTGGACCTACTACATCAGAATCTGTAGTTCAAGATTCCCAGTGATTTGTAAATATTAAAGTTCCTAAAGCTCTGGTCTATGGGAGACAAATATCAGACTGGGATCAGGGGACTTGTATACCATGGCTGTGTCACGTACCAGCTTATATAAATCATTTATCCTCTGTGAGTCTATTTCTCCAGCTAAAGGAACAGATACACCTACCCGACTTACACCAGGACTGTTGTAAGGCTACGAAATGGAATATGGAAAATATGTGGAAGTACTTCAAAAGATTAAAAGTGCACTGTTTATATAAACTGGTGCTCTCATGTGGTCAATAGAACCACAGATTTATAGAGCTACTTGGCTCTTCAGTTTATTCCACCTTTATACTTTGAGCCACATCCTTGATTACTACATGGTTAAGCCCCACTCACATTTTTTTCAGCCTCCTACTAAAACTGCCCAAGGGTAGCGTTAACTTTTTTCTCATAATTTTCAAGTCATAGGAACGTAAGAAATACAAGTAAAAAGATAGCTCAGTAGAATCTGTAGAGTGCCTGGTAATATGCTGTATTCATTAATGTAACTTCATATCTGGGACTTTACAAATTCAGGATTTCAGTAAAGCCACCTTGGCATTATGAATCCTATAGTCCCTCTTGTCATGGATAATTAACATTTGATTCATGGTTTCTTGATTCATGGGTCATCTTCTTGTGATAAGCTGCTCTGTGCCATTAGGTGAATTTGGTAATGGAGCTCTGTCACTGTGTCTATGTGAATAAAAACTAGAAGGGTGTAATTCTTAAAACTTGCCTGGGCTCTCTTCTCCAACCTCTTTTACTCCATTTGTGATGCCTGATGCTCCTTGGGAGCCAAACTTTACCCCCAGCTCCTTCTCTACCTGCCAACCACCTCCTACCCCCCAACCTCCTCCTACCCATGCCCCCAACACATACCTGTAAGATGTCCTTCTAGATGAGGCTGAGCACTACCTAAATACAAGCCGGGATTTATCTCTAACTCCATTCCTCAGTTCTGACTCTCTAGCCAGCTATAACCCCAAGACTTTCTTCTGCCTCAGCTCTGTGTGTGGATGAGAGTATCTCTCTTCATGTACTTGCTGTTCTGCAGTATATTTCTCAGTAGCTGCTGTGCTGGATGTAAACGCCAATGAAATTCTTTTTGCCTCTTCCCCTACACTCTTGTTGTGGTTTTTTTTTTTTTTTCATTTTCCCCACCTGAAGTTTTATAGTATGTTCATTGTTCCATGTAACTTCAGCTTATCCAAGTTGCTGTTTCTCCTCACTTTCAGCTCATTCCCTTCTAAGTTTTTTTTCATTCTACTGGGCTCAATTACCATTTTTATCACAAAGGGCAGACCATAGGCTAATAAAGTATTTGACCTCAACATTCATTTGTTTCTCACTCTCATTTCTTGGGTGCTGGGAGTCACTATTTAATTTCATCAAGGGGCACGGTCATTCTGGCAGTAAACATGCTTCAGTGTAACAAGAAAGTCAGTCCTGGGAGAATAAAACCAATCATGATATTTCCTTTGAAGATTTCATGTCAAAAAAGAAGTAGGACCAATGAGTCAGTTATCTAAGAGGACTGAGAAACTGCAAAAATGCTTTTTGTTTATACCTCCTTATGGTCTCTATTACACGTAGGGTACACATATGGCATTTCTAGCAGAGGTTTCATTTATATATGTACAAACTCAGATTGCGGTTTACAAATCTTACTTTTAGTTGTCTAGCCACAGCACTGTCAGCTTACAATTCAAATGGTGACAACTGATTGTTTCTATCCTTTGAATTTAATTTTTGTTTTGCAAAATGTCACGAGGTCCCTCTTATATATCCTATTCTGTGTCTTCTTAGTGTTTAGAGGGGGTTTAGAGTGTTTAGAGGAATTAGGAAATCCAAGCAGCAATTATGATAAGTTTCAATTATTGAAAGATTTAAGAGAAGTGAAATTAAGATAAATGAATAAAAGGCAGGTACATGTCCTAGAATTCCACATGGTTTTGGTCACTTGCATTTGGGCTTTATTTAAAGAATGAGTAGTTTTTGTGCAGTATCCCCAGAAACATTTAAATACTAAAAATGCGCCAACTAGTCATGCTGTGAAATTTTTACTGTTTATGACCTTGCAGTCCAACTTTCATGTGTATGGAGATTCTTTCTTGTATTGTGTGTTTTTTTTTATTTCTTTGCTGGCCTAGATTGTTGTAGCTCATCTCAATAATCTTTGTCTCCTGTATTCACACTCTGGTATAGTCCCCTCCCATGTTAAATAGAGGTAATTTTTGTAAGCTATAGAATATTGTGGAAATGATGGAATGTAACTTCTGAAGCTAAGTGATAAAAGACATCGGGGCTTCCTTTTGCTTTCTTATATGACTTGCTTTGGGGAAAGCCAGCTGCTATGTCATAAGTACACTCAAGAAGCCCTATGGATAAACCCATGTGTCAAAAACCTGAGGCTTTCTGCCAATAACCAGTGAGGAACTGAGACCTCTTGCCAGTAGGCATAAGAGTGAACCATCTTGGAACGCTAGCTCCAGCTGAGTGTTCAGGTGACCGCAGCCCTGGCTGACTTATTACCTGTAGTCTCAGGGGAGAACCTGAGCCAGAATCACTTAGTGAAGCCACCCCTAAATTCCTAACCCACAGAAGTGTAAGAAAGTAAGTGTCTGTTGTTTTAAGCAGCCAAGTTTTAAAGTAATTTGTTAGATTGCAATATATAACTAATGTGTAAATACTCTGTCATCAATGGAAAGATCTCAGATCTGAATGATATTAAACAAATACAATGCCCAAATCAACCTGCTAAAGAAATTAGAATTACTCATGTCTAGTTTATTTATATTTTTATGTCTCAAATAAAATAAATATTCCTTCATTTTATATTTGAAGTTAATGTAAGTTAAAAAATAGAGTGACAATGCTACAACATTGAATAGGGGAGAAATTTTAAAATCATAAATACAGAGACTTATTTGAAGGCTTTAAAAATAGAAATAGTTATTCTAACTCTAAATAATTAGAAATTAATAATCTCTGTTAAGGTTGGCAATTTTTGAGATCTATTAAAGAAACTATAGTAACATAATTAAGTGCCACTTGCCAATATTTTCCAGTTGTGTGTAAAGTTAACTGAACATATAAAGCATATTTTCTCCTGCTGTTGACTTTTTATTGTCCTGAGCCTGTAGTAAACATAAGTCTGCTATGCTTAAGGGTATCATTTTGTGCAGGAAACCACAATAAGGTCTGGGAATAATTGCCACAAAAACTAAGATTAAAAGATAAAGTTAACAAAAATCTTTTGACGTTTCTATCAAAGTCTGTTCTCTAGAAGAAAAATTCTAATTATTTCTTAAATGATAAAATCAATGTTAGAGGAAATGCTATACATTTCATTTTGTTGTATAGTCAAGCAACTTTTCTACTTCTATATCTGTTCTTTAGGTAGAAAAAATTTAAATAGAGTATTAAATCTTTTTTCAGCTAAACTATTTAATTTTAAAATTAAGTAGCCACAAATAACATACGCTAATGCATATATATATGGAATCTAAAAAAACGGTACTGATGAACCTAGTGGCAGGGCAGGAATAAAGATGCAGACGAAGAGAACAGACTTGAGGACATGGGGGGGAAGGGGAAGCTGGGATGAAGTGAGAGACTGGCATGGACATATATACACTACTAAATGTAAAATAGATAGTTTGTGGGAAGCTGTTGCAAAGCACAGGGAGCTCAGCTCCGTGCTTTGTGAACACCTAGAGGGGTGGGACAGGGAGGGTGGCAAGGAGGCTCAAGAGGGAGGGGATATGGGGATATATGTATACGTATAGCTGATTCACTTTGTTATACAGCAGAAACTAACACAACATTGTAAAGCAGTTATACTCCAATAAAGATGTAAAAAAACCAAAAACAAACAAAAAAACCAAAAAAAAACCCAAAATACACACACACACACAAAATGAAGTAGCCATATCTATGACAGAAAGCATTTAAAATGTTTGGTTTTCTTAAGTTTTAAATATTTCTACATGTCCCCCAGCCCTCTCATGAAATCAATCTCCCTGAGTAACCTTATTTCATTCCTCTTGATGACATTATGGGAAGTAACAAAACTCTGGACCAAATGGTCTGTTGTTATTATGGGAAGATTCTGATAGTTCCTTGGAGTGCCACATAGTGGCTATGAAAGCAGTTTTGGAATGGTTTTCATGATCCTAGACCTCCCTAAATTGAGGTCCATGGGGGTCAAGAGATAGCATATAAAGTCCAAGAGTTCCTATATCCTTTTGCATTTTATTTTGGAGTGCTGAAGTTGTGAGGATTTTTGTAATGTACCTGAAAGGGGCCTGTAGTCATCAATTTTAACTCAGCTGTGCTGGAGATCTTTGAGGAATTATGCCATGCTCTTTGCTCCATCTGTATCTTGAGTCCAGTGTTGCCCCCCAGTCAAAGCTGAGAAAGTACTCTTCCCACACTCTTGTGCAGAACTTGCACCACTGATCCTACAAGACCTATCTTGGAATAGTGCACAAAAACGCTGTCGACACTGTCATCTGGAGGGCTTACTAGAGAGATCCCAGAGAAGCAAGACCCAAGGACAAGCTTCTGTGGCTAGTTCCTTGTCAGAAAACCTGTCCTGAATATGGCAAAACATGCTAATGTGAGAGAAATAAGAATGAAGAGAGTCTTATTTCACAATAAAAACAAGACACCATTCTTTCTCCCCAAATATTTATTGGGCATGTTACAGATGTGCAGCTCATGCCACATGCAGGGAAGACATTTTGACTTATTTTAAGGAGATGTTTCAACTCTCTGAGCTAATACAGACATTAATGGTAAATAAGAATGCAGAATATTAAGGCATTTTTTGTTTGTTTTTTCCAGAGGAGCCCTCAGCCTTTACTGTGAAATTATTACTAGGCAGATATTATGCTGTTCATATGCAAAGTCAATGACAAAGCTCCAAATCACTGGGAGGCTTTGATCCATGTAGTTTTAATTTCAACATATGAATTCATAGTTATTGGAATAGGACTGAAATTAAATGATGTCTTGATCAACATCTTGAAAATTCACTTTTCTTTTTCTGACTTTGCACAGAACAACGTTAATGTTGAATAGAGAAACAGCAAACAGCAACTTCAGCTGGTTGAAATTCAAAGCTCTGTTTTCCACAGACACATAAAATTAGTTGAGAGTAGCCAACATTCTGACCTGTACTGCAGTCTGGGTGTGCTCTGTTGGCTTCTGTTACTACATCCCGTCTGCAAACCAGGTGCACAAAACATCACAAAGAAGTCTGGTTGCTGGTAGTTAATGGAAGTTATGTGGTGAATGAAATTCAAAGCAGTAGCAATATATTTTGCTAGAGAGTGTTAGAAAAGTTTTCGTGACGCTAGCAAAATGACAGCAAATGACAGCTTCTAATCTCAGTGAATGAGGATATTCTGATACTAATTAAAATTCAATGTTTAATCATCAACTCTTACTTAAAGAAGAGAGGAGAGAAAAAAGATTTTTATGTGGTGGATAATATGTTCCCTATAAAGCAAATAAGTCAAAGCTACTTATTTTGATGAACTGTGAAAAATAATGGCTCACTAAATATTGTACTGTGCTTAAGGGCTAAGTTTAAGGCTATATCACATTTCCCCTCTCAAAAATGTGTGCCCTCTGGATAAGCTTAACTCATGATTGGTGCTGGAATCTAGACTTTATCTTCTCCCATATTTGACGTTATTTTATATGGGTACAGTCATGATTTGAATGATGTTTAATGATGGAGGTGTAACTGCTTACTCGGAAAAAATGGAAAGAAGCATTGGGAGTAATAGATTATAGATAATCTTACGATTTATGCTGAATAACCATGAGTATATCATTTTTTCTTTTATAAAAAGGTAAATATGCTATAAATTAATGAGAATTTTGGAGGATTTATAAAGCATATGTTTATACAGGCATTCTAAAGCCTTTTTTATAATAGATGTGTCAAAGAAAATTGAGGGATAATGATCCCATTAATGCAAGGAAGTTATCCTATTTGCATCCAAAGTCAAATTGCTAAACAGGAAATAAAAGCCAAAGCAAGGCAAAAGAAAAGCAATAAGAAAACTTTCTTACCTATTAGAAAACTAATGTGGAGTCAAATTTATAGCTGTTTAGAGAAGAATCATTTAATCAATTAACAAGTGCTTATCAGTAACTACTAGGTCTTCAACACTGAACCAGACTAAGCTACTATGCTTCGTAACAGAATCATCTGGGCAGTTTGTAATTGCGGATGGTGGTAGGTCACCATAATCTTGTTGTTAACCCAGTTTGAGGTTCATTGTTCTGGGGGAGTTATCCTAAAGAAGACACCTGAGTCTTTCTGCAGAGGGGAAGGAGATTACTATATAGTATAGGAGACTGGATATTTGTACCAAAAAAAAGAAAAAAGAAAAACAACAAGTAATTGATGACAACTTGTAGTTTTCCTCTAACTATAAATGTTACCTCCTATTTTTTGCATTGGAGCAGTAAGTGGATGTTTAAATTTAGTCAATCAGTAAGAAATGATATATCATGTACCTACACCAGTGATGTTTAATTTTTTCTTGGTGGTAGGCCCCTTTGAATCTGATGGATATTTGAAACTTTTGCAAAAATACCATATTTTAACTTACTGTATTGTATAATTAAAAAATTAATCAAACTATACACCTTCAAATTATGATACATATAACCAAAATATAGAAATACCTACTTATACACATGTCTTCTTAGGGAAAGTGGAGGAATAGATCTTTGGTTTCATTGATGGAGGATAATTGAAACCAAAAATATGGATGAAATCATCATTGGGAAGTATTTAGAACAAGAAGAGGAAGGAAGAAAAGGAACACTGAAAGACACAGTTAGGAGGGAGTGGAGGAATAGGAGCCCATGAAGGCAAGTAAGAAGGAATAGCCAAAGAGAAAGGACAGATGCCAGAAAAGTATTATGAGAGTGATGGAAGGTATATTGTTGAGGACAGAGTGACCAATATTGCTAAGTGCTATTGAGGTCAGGTAAGATAAAGAAGGCAATGATGTAGTTTCAGAGGAACAAGAGTGAAGTCCTCAGGACTTGAGGTAATGGATCTATGAGACTACAGCTTGTGATTTTCTTATATGGATTTTGAAGTTCTCTGGGATAATAACAGGGCTTAGTCTGGAATAGGTGACTGATCCAGGAGCCCTTTGTCCCATGTGAGTGACGTTCTGAGTGGTGGTAGATTGGTTCTGATATGCAGGTTCAAGGCCTGAGGTGCCACAACCATGGTCTCAGATTTAAGGATGCTCATCATTTAAAAAATGCTGCTAAAAGAATATGTTATGTAAAATAAGAATAAATATTTAGAGTCATGTTATCTGTTATCAGGTGATCTTGAGTAGTGACATCATTTAGAAATGTTTTAAGATCTAAATATCTAAGGAAGTGGCTGTTAACACTGGCTGTACATACAATCACTTGGGGTAGTAAAAACCAAATTCCTGGCAACAACCCAGTCCAGCTGAACTTTTAAAAGCCTCTTCTGGTTTCAGCCCTGACACATAAACAGCTTGGAATTCATTATTCCTGAACTTACAATGAGGAAAAATCTGAACAAACTAAAAATCAGTGACTTTTGTTGAAACTATCAGAAGAATGAAGTCACAGGGAAAATCACCTTCCCCAAATGTGGACACAGAAATGAATCCAGAGAGTTACAGTCAAACAGAGTGAACTAAAAAATATACATGTAAGCATATACTATTCAAAATGCAGAAAACCAAAAGCAAAGAGAACATCTTGAGAGAAGTCAGAGGGAATAAAACACCTTAAATATAGATTGGCAGGATAAGAATTACAGCAGACTTCTTATCAGAAACCATGCCAGCAAGAAGAAAGTGGGATGAAATATTTAAAGTGTTAAAAGAAAAAAACTCATCAACCTAGAATTCTATAACCAGCAAAATTATCCTTCAAAGAGACCTTCAAGATGGTGGAAGAGTAAGATGTGGAGATCACCTTCCTCCCCACAAATACATCAGAAATACATCTACATGTGGAACAGCTCCTATAGAACACCTTCTGAATGCTGACAGAAGACCTCGGATCTCCCAAAAGGCAAGAAACTCCCCACGTACCTGGGTAGAGCAAAAGAAAAAAAAGAAAAAAGAAAAAACAGAGACAAAAGAATAGGGACAGGACCTGCACCACTGGGAGGGAGATGTGAAGGAGGAAAAGTTTCCACACACTAGGAAGCCCCTTCACGTGGAGACGAAGGGTGGTGGGGGGGAAGCTTTGGAGCCACGGAGGAGAGTGCAGCGACAGGGGTGCAGAGGTCAAAGTGGAGAGATTCCCGCACAGAGGATTGGTGCCGACCAGCACTCACCAGCCTGAGAGGCTTGTCTGCTCATCTGCCTGGGCGGGTGGGGGCTGGGAGCTGAGGCTCGGGCATTGGAGGTCAGATCTCAGGGAGAGGACTGGGGTTGGCTGTGTGAACACAGCCTGAAGGGGGCTAGTGTGCCACAGCTAGCCGAGAGAGAGTCCAGGAAAATGTCTGGACCTGCCTAAGAGGCAAGAGACCATTGTTTCGGGGTGCATGAGGAGAGGGGATTCAGAGCACCACCTAAACGAGCTCCAGAGATGGGCATGAGCCACGGCTATGAGCGTGGACCCCAGAGACAGACATGAGACGCTAAGGCTGCTGCTGCCACCACCAAGAAGCCTGTGTGCAAGCACAGGTCACTATCCACACCTCCCCTCCCAGAGCCTGTGCAGCCTGCCACTGCCAGGGTCCCGTGAGCCAGGGACAACTTCCCTGGGAGAACATACAGCGTGCCTCAGGCTGCTGCAATGTCACACTGGCCGCTGCTGCCACAGGCTTGCCCCACATTCCGTACCCCTCCCTCTCCTGCCGTGAGTGAGCAGGAGCCCCCGAGTCAGCTGCTCCTTTAACCCCGTCCTGTCTGAGCGAAGAAAACACACCCTCAGGCGACCTACACACAGAGGCAGGGCCAAATCCAAAGCTGAACCCGGGAGCTGTGTGAACAAAGAAGTGAAAGGGAAATCTCTCCCAGCAGCCTCAGGAGCAGCAGATTAAATCTCCACAATCAACTTGATGTACCCTGCATCTGTGGAATACCTAGATAGACAATGAATCATCCCAAAATTGAGGCAGTGGACTTTGGGAGCAATGATATATATATATATTTTTTTCCTTTTTCTCTTTTTGTGAGTGTGTATGTGTATGCTTCTTTGTGTGATTTTGTCTGTATAGCTTTGCTTTTACCATTTGTCCTAGGGTCTGTCTGTCTGTCCGTTTTTGTTTTTTTTTTTTTTAGTATAGTTTTTAGCACTTGTTAGCATTGGTGGATTTGTTTTTTGGCTTGGTTGCTCTCTTCTTTCTTTCTTTCTTTTTTTTTCTTCTTTTCTATTTTTTTATTACTTTTTAATTGTTTTTTTATTTTTAATATTTTTTTAAATTTCAATAACTTTATTTTATTTTTTCTTTCTTTCTTTCTTTCTTTCTTTTTTTTCTCCCTTTTCTTCTGAGCCGTGTGGCATGCAGGGTCTTGGTGCGCCAGTCAGGTGTCAGGCCTGTGCCTCTGAGGTGGGAGAACCGAATTCAAGACTTTGGTCCACCAGAGACCTCCCAGCTCCACGTAATATCAGATGGTGAAAGCTCTCCCAGAGATGTCCATCTCAAGGCTAAGACCCAGCTCCATTCAACAACCAGCAAGCTACAGTGCTGGACACCCTATGCCAAACAACTGGCAAGACAGGAACACAACCCCACCCATTAGCAGAGAGGCTGCCTAAAATCATAATAAGGTCACAGACACCCCCAAAACACCACCAGACACAGTCCTGCCCACCAGAAAGACAGGAGTCAGCCTCATCCATCAGAACACAGGCACCAGTCCCCTCCACCAGGAAGCCTACACAACCCACTGAACCAACCTTAGCCACTGGGGACAGATACCAAAAACAACGGGAACTACGAACCTGCAGCCTGTGAAAAGGAGATCCCCAAAACAGTATGTTAAGCAAAATGAGAAGACAGAGAAACACACAGCAGATGAAGGAGCAAGGTAAAACCTCACCAGACCAAACAAATGAAGAGGAAATAGGAAATCCACGTGAAAAAGAATTCAGAGTAATGATAGTAAAGATGATCCAAAATCCTGGAAATAGAATGGAGAAAACACAGGAAAGGTTTAACAAGGACCTAGAAGAAGTAAGGAGCAAACAAACAATGATAAACAACACAATAAATGAAATTAAAAATTCTCTAGAAGGAATCAATAGCATAATAGCTGAGGCAGAAGAATGGATAAGTGACCTGGAAGATAAAATAGTGGAAATAACTACTGCAGAGCAGAATAAAACAAAAAAAAGAATGAAAGGAATTGAGGACAGTCTCAGAGACCTGTGACACAACATTAAGTGCACCAACATTCGAATTATAGGGGTCCCAGAAGAAGAAGAGAAAAAGAAAGGGACTGAGAAAATATTTGAAGAGACTAAAGTTGAAAACTTCCCTAATATGGGAAAGGAAATAGTCAATCAAGTCCAGGAATCACAGAGTCCCATACAGGATAAATCCAAGGAGAAATATGCCAAGACACATATTAATCAAACTATCAAAAATTAAATACAAAGAAAAAATATTAAAAGCAACAACGGAAAAACAACAAATAACATAAAAGGGAATCCCCTTAAGGTTAACAGCTGATCTTTCAGGAGAAACTCTGCAAGCCAGAAGGGAGAGACAGGACATATTTAAAGTGATGAAAGGGAAGAACCTACAACCAAGATTACTCTACCCAGCAAGGGTCTCATTCAGATTCAACAGAGAAATTAAAACCTTTACAAACAAGCAAAAGCTAAGAGAATTCAGCACCACCAAGCCAGCTTTACAACAAATGCTAAAGGAACTTCTCTAGGCAGGAAACACAAGAGAAGGAAAAGACCTACAATAACAAACCCCAAACAATTAAGAAAATGGTAATAGGAACATACATATCGATAATTACCTTAAATGTAAATGGATTAAATGCTCCAACCAAAAGACATAGACTGCCTGAATCAATACAGAAGCAAGACCCGTATACTATATGGGTATATGTATATAGTATGACTATACTACCCAAAGCAATCTACAAATTCAATGCAATCCCTATCAAACTACCAATGCCATTTTTCACAGAACCAGAACAAAAAATTTCACAATTCATATGGAAACTCAAAAGACCCCGAACAGCTAAAGCAATCTTGAGAAAGAAAAACGGAGCTGGAAGAATCAGGCTCCCAACTTCAGACTATACTACAAAGCTACACTAACCAAGACAGTATGGTACTGGCACAAAAACAGAAATATAGATCAATGGAACAGGATAGAAAGCCCAGAGATAAACCCACGCACATATGGTCACCTTATTTTTGATAAAGGAGGCAAAATATACAATGGAGAAAAGACAGCCTCCTCAATAAGTGGTGCTGGGAAAATTGGACAACTACATATAAAAGAATGAAATTAGAACACTCCCTACACCATACACAAAAATAAACTCAAAATGGATTAAAAACCTAAATGTAAGGCCAGACACTGTAAAACTCTTAGAGGAAAACATAGGCAGAACACTCTATGACATAAATCACAGCAAGATCCTTTTTGAACCACCTCCTAGAGAAATGGAAATAAAAACAAAAATAAAAAAATGAGACCTAATGAAACTTAAAAGCTTTTGCACAGCAAAGGAAACCATAAGCAAGACGAAAAGACAACCCTCAGAATGGGGGAAAATATTTGTAAATGAAGCAACTGACAAAGGATTAATCTCCAAAATTTACAAGCAGCTCATGCAGCTCAATATCAAAAAAACAAACAACCCAATCCAAAAATAGGCAGAAGACCTAAATAGACATTTCTCCAAAGAAGATATACAGATTGCCAACAAACACATGAAAGAATGCTCAACATCATTAATCATTAGAGAAATGCAAATCAAAAGTACAATGAGGTATCATCTCACATCATTCAGAATGGCCATCATCAAAAAATCTAGAAACAATAAATGCTGGAGAGGGTGTGGAGGAAAGGGAACCCTCTTGCACTGTTGGTGGGAATGTAAATTGATACAGCCACTATGGAGAACAGTATGGAGGTTCTTTAAAAAACTAAAAATAGAACTACCATATGACCCAGCAATCCCACTATGGGCATATACCCTGAGAAAACCGTAATTCAAAAGAGTCATGTACCACAATGTTCATTGCAGCTCTATTTACAATAGCCAGGATATGGAAGCAACCTAAGTGTCCACTGACAGATTATTGGATAAAGAAGATGTGGCACATATATACAATGGAATATTACTCAGCCATAAAAAGAAACAAAATTGAGTTATTTGTAGTGAGGTGGATGGACCTAGAGTCTGTCATACAGAGTGAAGTAAGTTAGAAAGAGAAAAACAAATACTGTATGCTAACACATATATATGGAATCTAAAAAGAAAAAAAAGTAGTTCTGAGGAACCTAGGGGCAGGACAGGAATAAAGATGCAGATGTAGAGAATGGACTTGAGGACATGGGGAATGGGCAGTGTAAGCTGGGATGAAGTGAGAGAGTGGCATGGACTTATATATACTACCAAATGTAAAAGAATTAGCTAGTGGGAAGCAGCCGCATAGCACAGGGAGATCAGCTCCGTGCTTTGTGACCACCTAGAGGGGTGGGATATGGAGGGTGGGAGGGAGATGCAAGAGGGAGGAGATATGTGGATATATGTATATGTATAGCTGATTCACTTTGTTATAAAGCAGAAACTAACACACCATTGTAAAGCAACTATACTCCAATAAAGATGTTAAAAATATTTTTTAAAAATTTATACTATTATGTATAAAATAAATAAATAAAATAAGCTACAAGAGTATACTGTATAACACAGGGAATATAACCAATATTTTATAATTATTATAAATGGAATATAACCTTTACAAATTTTGAATCACTATGTTATACACCTGTAACTTACAGAATAGTGTGTATCAAATATGTCTCAAAAAAACAAATTTGTGTATATATTTGTGTGACTATATATTACGTTCATAAATTAATATGAGTATATAATATAAAAAGTATTATCCTTCAGTAGTGAGGGAAAAATGAAAGCCCCTTTAGTGTCTCAAATTCACAGCCAAGTTTGTGAACAACTGGTTTAGGTAAAGTTTGGTTAGATGGCAAGAATATATGGAAGGATTCTTATAAAAAGCTTTAGTCAACAATGTTTTACTTAAATTTGTCCACAGTCCTCTCTACTGTTGACAACTAAAGAAGATTCTGGCCTTGTGAACTCAGTTTTTTCCCTTCCCCTGCCTTTTAGGAGCTACCTACATAGCAGAAAGAGAAAGAGAAGGTAGAAAAGAAGGCTGATCAAGACTTAGAGCATTTCTCTTTATTTTTTTCTTTCTCTCACATTTCCTTCCTTCCTCTTTCGCCCCTCCCTCACTCCTTCCCTCTCTCCCTCCTTCTTTCTTTCCTTCTTTCGTTCTTTTTCTTTCTTTCTTTCTTCCTTCCTTTCTTTCTTTCTTTTTTTTCTTTCTTTTTTCTTTCTTTCTTTCTTTTCTTTCTTTCTTTCCTTCCTTCTCCCTTCCTCCCTCCCTCCCTCCCTTCCTTCCTTCCTTCCTTCCTTTCTTTCGTAGAAACTAGCATGAAAGTAGTAGCTGTATATGAGGAAAACTTATGGGCAAGAAAGTAGTTTTCAAATAAGTGTTGCTGTGAAGTACAGTAAGTCCCCTACATACGAACCTTCAAGTTGCAAACTTTCAAAGGTGCTAACATGTGTTCACATGTCCAATCACATAAGTTAGTTCTATTTTAGGAGGCACTGTTAGTTTTTGAGGCACAAGACCCGAATATAGAATGGTACACGAAGGTTGGAGCAGCACATGTTCAGAATGCAATCCAGTGCTACCATGTCATCTATGATGAGAAATAAAGAGCTACTACCCAGACATCACTGGATCATTTTTTCAAGAGGGTAGATAGAATTGAATACAATAAGGAACCAGAACCTGTGCCATCAACATCAGGAAGGAGTGAAATTTCAGCTTGCCCTCTGTCTCCTATTGCTGATGATCCTTCAGCTCTACCATCTCCCACCTCCTCTCCCTCCTCCAGTCAGTAACTCTTCTTGCCTGTTCACTCGATGCCACCTGCTGTATGCCAGCTGTTGTACTGTACTATTGTACTTTTCACAGTAGTGTACTGTAAGATTAAAAACGTTTTCTTTATTTTTGTGTTTGTTTTTTATGTATTATTTGTGTGAAAAGTATTATAAACCTATTACAGTACAGTACTATATAGGTGATTGTGTTAGTTGGGTACCTAGGCTAACTTTGTTGGACTTACGAACAAATTGGACTTATGAACATGCTCTTGGAATGGAACTCATTTGTATGAAGGGGACTTACTGTATATCCACTTAATGGTGTTCAAATGATTTAAGACGTAAGTTGAGTTACCTTTTACTTATTGCTCTGTGTTCTATCTCTGCTGTAACACTGGACCAGTGGGTTATGGCTCAGTAATTTTATGGTAAAGATATATCTCACAGTAATTCTCACAAGATTTTTTCCTAGTTTGTTGAAACCACCACATGCTCATGAAGATTGCCATAATCATGCAGTTGATATGGATGAAAGTTTTGAGTGTGAATTGTGATAGGTTCAGGGCTGCCTCTCCTTGGTTTGGCAAGGCCATGGCAAAAACATCTCTTGTAAGGGGCTGCTTCACACCACTTAACATATAATCTGCATCATATTTATTGCCATAATAATTTGACCACAGGAATGTCAATAGATTGCTCAAAGTATTTCTAGAAAATTGAACAGTTTTGAAAAAATATTTATCTCATAAGATGGATTATATTGTCATTCTATCTGCATCCAGTTGTACAAGTTTATCTAAAAGCTAAAAATGTGACTTGAACTTCAAAGGGTCAAAAATAGAAGAATTTCAGCAACTAGTCAAGCATTGTTTCTTTTCTTTCCCTCATTTGCTTGTTTTGATTTTACTTATTTAATGGATGACTTGTAGGATTATGGAATGCATTGGCCTTGTTTACCTTCAGAGTTTTAAACTTATGTGGTCTTCTATTTGCTTCTCTTTTGTGGGAGGGGTTGGAGAGACAAAAAGACTGAGCTCATTCCTGATGATAAAGCTTCTTTTTTGACTTTTTCATTGCTTTAACCATAGAAACAGAAGCCCTAAACAGGAAGCCGAAGCCCTAAGCGAGAGCAGGCTGAGGAGTTGGGTCTCTTAGCAGGAGTGATACAGTGCTAGAGTGAATCATATTGTCGTCATTGAGCCCTTAATCCAGATGGAAATTCTTTTTCTCATCACTCAGTGTAAGGGGTTGGAGAAATCTGGGAAATTTGGTCATTTGTTCATTTCCTCTGCATAGGATTAAATCATGTTATTGAGATAACAAGTAAACCTTCTAAAAGTGCATAGACACACATACACACATAACCTTATTTAATCTTTAAAAACTGTTAAATTATATAATTGATATAAACCAAAGAATATATATGTAAAGTAGGTTAATTATGTAGCATAATAAAAAGTGCTCAGGTATGAAATCAAAGTCAATGAAGGCTCATGTATTCCTCTCCTATCACAATCCCTTACTCCTCCTATGACCACTATCCTGAATATTATCACTACCTTGCTATAAAAAGTAGTTTTTCTACCATGTATGAATTCCTAAGCCAGTTGAGCTTTATAAAAAATAGTGTTATCATATATTGTCTTCTAGGGCTTGTTTATTCTATCAATATTGTATTTCTACAATTTATTTGTGGCTTTGTGTGTAGCCATAAATTCATTCTATATTGTTCTACAGAGTGAGTATAGCATAATTTATTCATTTACCTGTGGATGCTGAAGGGCATTTCAGTTTCTGTTGTTTTGCAATTTTAAATAATATTGCTTCTCTGAAGATTCCCGTACATATTTTCTGGAATATATATATGTATTCTGGTGCTCATGTGCAAACATTTCTCTGGGAGTGAAATCACTGTTTTAAGACATAAAAAGTTCCACTTTACAAGGTAGTGCCTAATTATGTTCCCAAAATGCCATAACAAATTTGCTTTCCCATGGATAGTATGTATGAGTTCCTATTGATCCATCCTCATTGCACTCTAGTACTTGATAATATTCGACTTCTTAGTTCTTGCCAATGTAGTGGATATAAAATGGTGTCGCGTAGTCTTATTTTAAATTTATGTGATTATTACTGAGAATGTACATTTTCTTTTTTTGTACATTTACATTTATATTCACTATTGTGGGGAATGTCTGTTTTATTTTTGATGATTTTCTTTTTTTTTTTAATTTTTATTTATTTATTTATTTATTTATGGCTGTGTTGGGTCTTCGTTTCTGTGCGCGGGCTTTCTCTAGTTGCAGCGAGCGGGGGCCACTCTTCAACGCGGTGCGCGGGCCTCTCACTATCGCGGCCTCTCTTGTTGCGGAGCACAGGCTTCAGTCGCACAGGCTCAGTAGTTGTGGCTCACGGGCCTAGTTGCTCCGCGGCATGTGGAATCCTCCCAGACCAGGGCTTGAACCCGTGTCCCCTGCATTGGCAGGCAGATTCTCAACCACTGCGCCACCAGGGAAGCCCTGATGATTTTCTTTTCTTTTTTTTTTTTTTTTTTTAAGGTACAGACTAGCAGTAAATCTTTAATTTTGTTAACTTTTTTCTTTCTTTTTTTTTAGCTCATTAGCAACAGTTTAAAGCATGAATGATTTCTTTTAAGTCCTTCCTATTTTTAAGGGCCATTTCTAATCAAAGTCAGTTTTCCAATCTCTGATTTTTTTTTTCCAAAGTAATAAATCCCTTTAATGCATCTCCAATAAAAATTTTTTAAAAAAGGAGTCTACAGGCATTGTGACAAGATGGTTCTAAAATTCACTTGGAAGAATAAATAAGTGAAAACCCACGAAACAATATGGCATTTTACTTATGGGCAGATGTATATGAAGTTAAATTTTAAAACATGGACTGGAAGGTTCCATGTCCAATTCATGTTTGTGGTCACTTCTAAGCAGGGAGGAAGGGGAGTGGGCCAGGGACTTGGGATCAATCTCTTACATTTTTTTTTTTTTCACACACACACACTGTAATTTATTTTTACAAGAGATAAATAGACTGACACCAAGCATTGTACATGGATGACCACAACAAAAGCAACAATGATTGCAATGACCAAACATGAAACACACTCGTACTATGTCATAATATTGACATTCAGTCCAGTAATCCTCCACTGTAACAGCTCCTTTACTTTGCAGTGAAAATTGATTTGTATATTCTTTGCCTCTTATTGGCCATTTTATCTTATCATTTTATAGTCTTTTATATATTATGGCTGTACTGTTTCTTTGTTAGTTTTGTGCTGCAAGTAACATGTCTCAATTTTACCTGTATCGTTTTTTTACTTTATGTCTTTTGACTAACAGAAATTCTTAATTTTAATGTAATCTTATTAATCGACCTACTTTCTTTGTTAGAATTTTTTTCATTGTATCTAATTTAATGCATTCTTTCCTACTCAAGGTCATGGGTATTCTACTATGGTTTCTTTAAATTTTAAAGTTTTCCTTTCATGTTAGTTTTTAACCCATTAGAAATTAATTTTTATAAATAGCACAAGTAAGAAATAAAGTTTGGTTTTCCCATATGGTCTTATCATCAGTGGTCCTAGAACTTATTTTTTTTAAGGGCTCAACATTTCCTCAGGGAGTTATAATCCATTTCTGTCATTTGTCTCATATTCCCATATCCTTATATGTAGGAGTTTGTTTCTCTCCTCTCTATTTACGCTAGTCAATTTGTCTATCCTATGCCAATACCACACTGACTTAATTATTACAGTTTTTCAATAAACATTGATATTTCATGTGGCACAACATATCATATTTTTATCCTTCTTTAGCAATGCTTTGATTATTCCTTTTTTGTGCACATAAACTTAGAATCAACTTGTCAAATTCTTTGTAAAGTCCTATTACAATTTAGACAAATAACTCCAAAAGTCAGTTTAAGAGGTGACATCTTTAAAACATTGAGGATTCTTACCCCAAAAGCTGGTTGTCACATAGCATTTCTGATACAGATGGTGTTGGTTTACATGAAATTGTTGACTTCAAATTATGTTTAGTGGAGTGGAATCAATTTAGATATTAAAAACCTATACCAGTGGGCTTCCCTGGTGGCGCAGTGGTTGAGAATCTGCCTCCAATGCAGGGGACACGGGTTCAAGCCCTGGTCTAGGAGGATCCCACATGCCGTGGAGCAACTGGGCCCGTGAGCCACAACTACTGAGCCTGCGCGACTGGAGCCTGTGCTCCGCAACAAGAGAGGCCACAATAGTGAGAGGCCCACGCACCACGATGAAGAGTGGCCCCCGCTTGCCGCAACTAGAGAAAGCCCGCGCACAGAAACGAAGACCCAACACAGCCAAAAATAAAATAAATTAATTAAAAAAAAAACCCAAAAAACCTATACCAAACATTCAAGGAAGAAATAATGTCAATTCTACACAAGCTCTTCCAGAACACAGAAGAGGAGTGTGAACACTTCTTGATTCATTTTATGAAGTCAGAATTACCTTTTTAACAAAACCAAAGACCCTATAAGAAAAGAAAACCATAGACTGATATTTCTCATGAACATAGATGCAAAAATCCTCAACAACATATCAAATTAAATTCAACAACTTAAAAAAATATTATGACACCAAGATTGAGCGAGATTTATCCTGGGAATGCAAGGTTAGTTCAACATTGAAAATCATTGTTATCAATATATCAGTATACTAAAGAAGAAAATCCATATAATTGTGTTTATACAGAAGAAGTATTTGACAAAATTCAACAGCCATTTGTGTTAAAACCCTTGATAAAATAGGAATAATTTATTGTTTTCAACCCAATAGAGAATCAACCAAGAATATAGAGCTAACATAATACTTAATTGTGAAAGACTGAATTCTTTCCCTCTAAGATTGGGAAAGAGGAAAGTATGCTTACTCTCACCATCACTCTTATTTAACATCATACTGGAGGTCCTAATTGTGCAATAAGGCAAATAAAGAAGGAAGTAAAGTAAATAATAAATAAATATTGTACAGAATGGAGAGAAAGGAATAAAACTCTATTCATAGACGACATTATTGTCTATGAGGAATCTACAAAGAATCAACAATAAGGTGTTAGAACTAAAATGTGAGTTTAACAAGGCACCGGATACAAAGTCAGAATACAAAAATCAATTGTATTTGTACATACTAATAATGAACAATTTGAAATTGAACTGGAAACCTAGAAGAGTTTACCTAATGACTGGCCAGTCATTAATTTAGTAAAGTTAACTTGTTTTTCCTTGTACACGATGTCATTAAGAAACTTGGTTAGGATTTGGCATGAATTTACATAGCCCCTCAAAGAAAATCACTTATTCACTGGGTTGGACTTCTCATGTTTCAACATACCCTCAGTTTTATTTCAAATCTCTGATGACACAGTGACAACTCAACAGTTGTTATATGTAACACAGATTGACAAGAACTATTATTTTCAACAATAGAAGGCAGTTGTCACATGGTCTAAGACCATCACTATTCTATGACTTTGAATTCCATTGCCAGTTTTACTCCCCAGTTCTTTGTTTCAGAGAAGAATGACAAGTTAAATATATAAACCACTTAAAATATAAAATTTTGCCAGAAAGATAAAAGAATATGTAGCCTCCTGCTGCTCTGGCAAAATAATTTAAAAATGTACTTGAGCTGGAAGAAGGTGAGACTGACCTTGAAAGTTTGTATCAGATTGTTGTTACCCTCTGGAGTGGTAGCATCAGCTCAGAAACAGAAAGAAAGGATCCATAAAGTAAAGTCTAAGAACTTTATGTCAGCAATTGTTGGTATTCATGTCCTTGAATTCTGTTTACCCAAAGGAAAAACAAGGTCAAAAAGCCCAGAAACATTTTGTGGGCAGCTTTTATAGTTCAAAACCAGTTTATTTGCTTTGGTGGCTAATTCTTTGTAAGCAAATTCTCATGTTTTTCCACCACAGTAGCCACACCATTGTTCAGAGAAGTACACTCTCTGTATTATAATATTAATAACTAAAAGTGAACAGTTACCACAAATGTGGAAAGGAGAAGAAGAAAAAAGTTTAAAAATGTATTACTTTTATATGAATGATGCCACTGGAAGAAGAATTTTATAAAATCAGAGGCAAGACTTAGTGCACATAAATAGCATCTATTAGTTTTTACAAGGTTGTTTTGAACTGACGATTTAAGTTTGGGGGTCTAGTTAGCAGACTGCGTTATTAATAAGTTACAATCTGGTGATCTTGATTCAGATAAAACCAATAAAAATATATGTAAATTCTAACAGGATTTTACTGTTGAATTTAAGCATTTGAACCATCTTAGCAGATTTGAAGGAAAAAAACATCGCTTTGATATTATTTCTTCAGACTGAAGGCTCTTGTGTGGCCAAAGGGGATGTATTTAAATTTCCCGAAGTCTTGTAATAGCTATGGGAACATATTCCTATTGTTAATTTCACCTTCAGTAAAACACAATTTGAATCAGCTTGAGTTGTGCCTTAGATCTCCCATAACACAATAATAATTCTTCATTCCTTAAAACACAGAATATGAGGTTACTATATCAAATTATAAGGATTCATTGATCATGAGAAGAAATTTTAGGAAGTTAAGAACATCAAAGGGTATCTAAGCTTAGGTAATTATTTCTTTTACCTCATGCCAGAGGATATGCCAGGGGATAAGAGGAGGAGGGATAGCAAAGAGACTGATAGAAGAGGCAGCACAATATGGAGTAATCAGAATGATGGTATTTGGGTTCCAGAAATGCAAGTTGTAGAATAATGTAGTCAGCACCATGACGTGTGGATCCCAGGAATACAAGTTCTTGCTTTGGGAAGATATTCTGCCTCTGTGAATACAGAATCCTCAGATGTAAAATTAAATATTGTAGAACCTAGCTTGCAAGATCATGGAAAGCAGTAGCATATTGCTTGATTCTAAGCTTGGAACACAGTAGGTCCCACATAATATCTGGCTTTTCCTCTTCCTGCAATAGCATTTATTATTCAGTGTGGCAATTATGTTTTAAGCATACTGAGGTCACTGAGAAATGAAGAGTGTCTCCTTCATATTTATACTCTCAGTACCTTATCATACCCCTGGCAATAATGAAGTTGAAAAATATTAAATGAAAAAATTACAGAATTGTGTACAGGAAGATCATGAAGGGAAATATTTCAACCATAAGCATTAAAAGTTATCTAAACATTATTGGT